>NC_086352.1:15558383-15874767 GCF_036324505.1 Eleginops maclovinus
GAAAATGTTAAGTTTAGTATAAAGTTGTAAAAAAAAACATAAAATACCATTATTAGTGTTTGATTTAATAACAGAGTTTGTGTCAATGACTTTGTTAGAAATGCATTTTAATGGTTTTGCTACTTTGGTTCAAGATACAGAACATTAGAAGAAGTTTGGCTGCATAAATAATGTATTTATGCAGCCAAACTTTGTTTTTATTTCATTTCTTAATATTTGTTGGGATTTGTTTTAGTCACATCGTTTGTTTCAGTGACTTACTTATAAAATGTCATTACTGAACCAAAACAATCCCTGTTAACCATGGTCCAGCTTACAGCATAGCAACTTAATATTTTACGTTAATTGCATTATCATAGATTTATTATTTTACAGGGGGGCCACAGGGGCTGCACTGGTGACTGTTGGCCCCCCCTTGAACCGTCCATGTGACCTAGATCTCAAAGTTTTCACAAATAGCATTTCTCAAACTGTCAATGTTTTGTCAATATCAACCTGGACCCATAAGATGGGTAGCTTTTCACATAAAGAATTGAAAACATGATAGTGGTAATGTTCTTCTCATCTAATTCAAGTGTTGCCTGTCAGAGCCTGTTCTGATCAACTACTAAACAGACCTGACCAGCCTGTGATGGAGCATCAGGTGAGTGTGGTGTGAGTCAGGTGCATATGACATGGGATGTTCGAGGAAGGTTTCACTGTATGAATTATGTAGAAGCACTGGAGTGCACATTCAGCTTGCAGAGGGTACATTTAATGTGTTGAGTAAAGTGGAAACTCAGTAGAGCTGAAAGACAATTAGGTTGTTGGTTTGCTCCTCTTGCTCCCAGCTGTTTAACCCTCATCCCTGTTTTGTTCATTTGCACTATTTCACTGCAGCTCTGCACATTGCTCTGACCCCATTATCCACAGCTTTTATCCCTCTCTTCACTCCGGGTGTATCATCATCTCCCATCCAGCCAGATCTTTCTCTGTTCACTGAGAAGCCTGAACAGTGTTAGACCTCAGAGGTGCCATTAAACACTCACTGACCTGATCCGCATTTAAACCACACACAAACAAACACAGGCACAAAAAGCAAAAACACTTACTCCCCTACCTGAATAAATTCCTGTGATGTGTAGTGGTATTTGTTTTGTAAGCTTCTCGTAACAGGTTTGAATCCTTGCTGGAATTTGGTCTGGATTTACTTTACACATACTATATTTACCACAATTAAAATTAAATATATGCTTTTTGAAGTCCGAGTACCTTTAATGTTGAATAAAATGTGAATGTTCTTGGTTTGAAAAGCTTAAGAAGGACCAGGATTGTATTTCGTATTTATTTTACTCTACTAGTTGAAATCCTCATTCCTCAACATACGTACCAGTATTTTCATTGTGTTTCTGAAATATGAAATGAAGGATATTTGATAGTAAAATCTTGATATACACATTACTGTAACCGCATCCCTCGCTGTCCAAGGTGCTGAATCGATCCGTCAGCAAAAGTTTTTCATGATTATCCGGAGTAGGATGTCATTTTGTAAGCTCAGCCATAGTTTACTTTTCCTTTCTGAGATCATTTAATCTGTGAATGAAAGAAACCACTGCCTCACAGGATGTTCTGTAATTATTGGCACAGCTGCAGTCAGGAAATAATTACAAATACCTTTTGTGTCGTTTCTCTTATCAAACATTAAATCCCACTGTGTTGTCAAGTTATTATTATTAAATTGTTGGGGATCAGAGAGAGAAATCAGGCTACTTTATAAATAAAGTTTTAAACAATATTGGTATGACAGGTGGTACAGGTGATATAATAACGTGTCTCTTCGAGAAAGAAATGACAGACTCTCCATTCTAAAACACATACCCTTTTGTAACTTTCTTATGCATTCACTATCTTTCTGAATACATTTCCCTGCTCCTGTAAGGAATTCTTAGGATTATTTTAGTATCAAAGGAATATTTTCTGTGGGTCTGTTTGTTAGGAGCTGAAGCTCTTCGCTATAGGAGAAGTTGTAGGATCGCCAATATTGTTACAGTTAATTCTTACCCATTTGATAGCTCTTTTTCATTCAGAATCTCATTCAACCTGAATGGTTCCTCTTTTGGGAAGCGACTCATGAATGTCTGCAGAAAATGTCATTGCAGTTAATAGTTAATGAGGCATTTTCTCATTTCTCATATTCTCTCTTGGTTTACTTATCCAAACTATATAGAGCATTTGAGCTTTAATAATCAACTTCTTTGTTTTAGTGTTATTTATTTCTGCGGATGTTTGGCCTTTGAAAAACGATGTGGTTTCAACGAGGCCTGACATCAAAACTGTTAGAAGTCTGCTCTTTTCTTTCTCCTCATTCCTGCAAGAAACTGAAACATTATTTTAATAATACCAAACCAAATTGACTTTGAGGTCACTTAGGGCCACAGGATTGAGAAGATGCAGCAGGCTTTTAGTTTCAACTTAAGCTGCTTAGTTAATATGCAAAGAATTAAAACAAAGAATTTTACAAACAGGACACAACCATTTAATAATAAGACATTTGTATTGAACGTCCAGACATGTAGAGTATATACAGCATCTAAATTACATTGACAAACATAAGTGGCCTTTGTCCCAACCAACATTTAACACGTAGTTTCACCCCTTTAAGAAATCTGGGTCACCTGCCATCCTCCCAGCGGGCAATGTGCTCTGCAGCTGTGAAACGCACACAAACAAAGCAAATGTTTACAGAATTGTACATGTTGAGAAAATGCACAGCAAGAAAGTAAAACGGGAGTTCAGTGTGTGAATGAGACCCATAAATCTTTCAATGCTACATGGCTGTAAGGAAACATGACAAAAAAGACAACTCCTTTGAAATGAATATGGAAACACACTCCCACCCACACACATGCACAGACGGTGCTCTGGAGAAACATAGCTTAGTGTTTGCCTCGGGCTGTGTGATATCCACTTATCATTTTATCACCAATTAGCACAACACAGCAATGAATGTTGGAAATTACGCTGTGGGATGGAGGGCTCTGTGTGCTTATAATCAGATGAATTTATGCATTGAACTTTTTGCTGCTTCAGTGAAATGTTGCTTTTATTTTTTTAGTCACAACAAAACATATTCACATGTTTAGCTGCCTGCAGTTTAAAGATGCAGTGTGTAATACCCTGGCCACCTGTTGTAACAATTAGTGACAGCATTTTACCTACCTCCTGGATCCATACTAAATGTACAGTCATATATAATTTATATATAAAATACATTATAAATAACGTACTATGATATGCCAGTCCTGCTTTAAACTATCAAACGTTTAAACTAATTAGAGTTGTTGTAGCATGCAATCTTGGCAATGTTGACCGCATTCAGAGCTGATCCCTCATTCAGCTACGAGTGATCAATACAAGATTACACACCGACCACTTGCAAAGACAACTCAAGTGGACAAAACTAAACATCTGCCACCGTCTCATTCCTTAGGATCAATGTAAGTGCTATGTGTGTGTCTAAACACTGCGGGTCTTTGTTGAGTTGACACATATTGATCGCTCAAAGGCTTTGGATGGTGAGCACTGAGTGCCATTGATTCAGACTGAGTGCCATGTTTAAATGTGTAGACAGGATCACACACATCTTCAGTGTCGTGTTCATGTCATTAATGGACACACTGGATTAACAGGTTGGACGTCACTCTGCTGTGATTGTCAGTGACAGATCGTTTTCTGGACATAGCAGCAGGTGCTACTATCTAAACACATACTAAATGATGTACAGCTCCAAGTGATTTTTTTTTTCTTTACATTAAAAGCTTTTTAAAATCAATGCTTAATGTGAAAGACTTGCTAGTAGAACTGAAATGACAACCCATCTCAAATTACCATAGATTTAAAGATTGCTTTCCTACATTTATTAAACCAAATCTAACAAATAAATACACACCTTTATTATCAATATAATAAATGTTACACCAGCAACTTGGTTAAAAATCTTCCAAATTACAATTAAAGTGTTACGTGATTTAATGCAGCAACAAACTAGTCAAAACCTGAAATAAAATTCACGTACGTAATGTATAAAGTATATAAGCATTCAATTAAAATGAAATATAGGCCCCATTTTCATCAAACCTGATACATTTTTCTGACTCAGTATCAGCCTGATATTCGGTTACCCTATTAATCTTAAATTGATCAGTTGTATCAGTTGTATCAGCTTCATGTTGGTATGGTAATACGGTATGATCCCTCAAAAAATGTATTTATAGTATATAAAGGCTGTTTGGCAAGTGGTAAATATTCCCAGACATTTGAGATTGCAGGATTCCCTCTGAAGCTAATTTATTGGGCATTAGAACAGCCACCTACCAGGACTCCTGCCCTAAGGGGAATCCTTTCCCAGAGTGGCCTTTCACCACCATCATTACCAATCATACAGGCGAACAAAATAGAGGTCTGGGCACAAATATTACCCCCATTGAATCCTGTTCTAATTGAACCAGCACTCCAATTTCTTTTGGAGAGGCGTCTGTTGCATGATAAAGTCCGAAGCCTGGTGGTTTTGCACAAACTGTACAGGCAGTAGCATGCAAAGTTTAGGGGGAAATATGAGAAGAGAAGCCCCTCTTCCACGCAAGTTAACTGTGCAAATGCTGCAGCGGTGGAACAAAAGCAGCCAACCATGCATTCAATCTCTTTTTTACAGTCAAGCGCATTGCTATTACTGATCAGTGATTTGGTTTTCTGCCCAAATTATGTAAAAAAAAAGTATTATCTCTTCTGAAATTCTATCATAACCTTTATGTCACATGTTTAGGGTGACAATGGCTTGCTACGAGAAAGGTGAACATAACTTTGTGCGGCCATTTGTAGAAAAAATAACTTTTTGCACCCTCAACATTTTTTACCTACAGAAGGAGTCTTACCATGCAGGCAGATGTATCGGTTCTGCACTTTACATCGCTGGTCGTTCCAGTTAAAGGCACTTGACGCCTGCAGCTCTACACAGTTTCCAAAGCTGGACAGAGAAAGAGAAAGAGTGAGTGACTCCGTGTTCTGAGGTTTTTCACCCAATCTTTTAAACTACTGATTAGATCGTTTGATTGTAAAGTTGAGGGAGAATACATTTTTTCAGACCACTTTTGTCTGATTGAATCTCTGATGAAGCAGAGAAACCAGCAAAAACCCAAAAGCAACAAACAGATTCAGTCTAAGATATATAAATCAGACAATAATATTGTAATATATACATGACACACTTTATAGTTTATTATAAACACTTATGATTACATATAGACAGAGAAATAGATAAAATGGAATAAGGGAGAAAGAAAGAGAGAGACATCTAGTGGTCAGGGTGAGCCAGTCTGCCAACATGTCCAGCAGTGGCTCAGTCAGTAGGGGCTTGGACTGGGAATTGTAGGGTTGCCGGTTCAAGTCCCCAAACAGACATGAAATATGGAAAGTGGACTGCTACTTGGAGAGGTCCCAGTTCACCTCCTAGGCCCTGCTGTGGTGCCCTTGAGCAAGGCACCGGACACCTCCAATCCCCCCTCCCCATTGCTCCCTGGGTGCTGCACAATAGCTGCCCACTGCTCCTAGTACTAGGATGGGTTAAATGCAGAGGACCAATTTCACTGTGTGTGCTCTGCTGTGTGCATGTATGTGACAAATAAAGAGGGTTTCATCCTCCGATTTTATTTGTCTTTTCCTCGTTAATCCATAAATTCAAATGTAATTTTTATCTCAGTAGATAACGTCATTTTAGTATGAAAACAAATTAGTAGTAATCTTTAGATATAGTTAGGTTATATATACATAATGTATATTTAAAGGCAGACTCATCTGTAGATACAAAGTAAAATAATCTGTCTGTTCCATTGCATTTATATTTTGCAATAGTGTTAATTAATGTGTCTCTTACCCTTGGTTGTCCGGTTGCCCAAAGGCGAAGCTGCTGAATCTGGGGATCTCGCCTGTATCCCATCGAAATGAGTCTTTCAGAGGCTTATATGTCAAACCTGTGGAGCAAAAACATTGCTTTTTTATCCGTGCATCATTTCCACAACCTCCACCTGGTAGTACATCTGGTCGAAACCACAGTCGGGTCCGCCTACTAATCTGGTGGTGCTGCCTGGTGTGAGAAAATAGTATGACAGCTGAACATTCATTTGGATGAACACGATGAAAGACCGTACCAATCCAGAAGTTTCGTGTCTCAAAGTCTGTGTTGGTGACTTCGTTGCTCGTCTCCAGTTGACTGAGATAAAACGATAAGATGTCCTGGACCTTCTGATTGTGGATCTGAGCTAGAATCCCCCCTTGTCCCTTGTGAGTGTAAACAAGAGAAAAGGCCACAGTGAAAGCAGAAATAAAAGCCCTTGTATCTAGTTTTAGTTGATGTGATATGGTGGTAGAGCTTGTGTCAACACACACCTGTCTCTCACCTGACAGTGACTCTTGGCTCCATAGTAGGTGTCAGCTTCTGAAGACACTGTGAGGCAATCACCATCTATCATCGCGTCACAGCTGTGGAAGGGAAACTGCACTTTCTCTGTAGGGACACAAGCAAACTAAATATGCTAAAATTTAACACTAATGAAGCACACAGAGAAAAAAAGATTGTAGTCTTCTGTAAGAAATTAAAGTTGTTCATCTTGATGCATTTTTTCAGATTATGTTCAGGGAGCTTAATAAACAAACCCAAATCAAGTTACAAGAAATACTTGTATTGCCTATTGGCTTAAAATATATGCAGGCACACATTTGTAAAGGTGTTACCTCCTGATATAGCATACTTATGTCTAAATGTCTAAACTAAATGTCATTAAAAAAGGATCATTTTTGCCTCCTTTGACAAGTTAATATGCTCATGCTTTCATCACATTTTCACAGTGTCACCAAATGTTGCATTCCTTTAGATAAATACAGAATATAGCAGAAACCACATGGATGTTACTCAGCACTGTAATAACTGTTTATGCTTTTGAATTTGAAACCTGCATCTCAGGGTACACATTGCTGAGGTATATGAAAACACAAAGAAGCACACAGCACTCACCTGCACACTCAGCACCACCATAGCCAACATCACACAAGCAAGAGCATTCTTCTTCTTTGAACCGACCGTGTACACACTGCACACTGCAGCGCACTGAAAAACAGACCCTTACTTCAGTGAAATCTGCCTCTCTACTTTGAACAGACAGAGATCTGATACTAATAAGGGTTTTATCTTGATACTACTTGGCTTGATGTTGATGAGTGTTACCCTGGCAGAGGCGTCCGGTGAAGCCCCGGTCACATGTGCACTTGCAGGATGAGATGTTAAGATGGCCGTGCTGACCACAGCTCATTCGACATGGATTCCTGGGGATCTCTGACAAAAAAAGTGCATTCACATAAACATTTGCACATGAATATGCACGTTACAAAATAAACATAAGACAATTCTACATGGGTTCATATTGGTAAACGTCATTGCCACAGTATTGTGATTATTCTTCTACAGTAGTACATGGCAAAACTGCTTATGAATATATCTGCTAGAAATATTGAACAAAAAATTTCATAAGCAGATATATTACATGTGCACACAATAACAATTGCTACAACACATGTGGCCAGGGAAAGGAAAGTTTGGGGCTCTCTGCTGGAGCTGTTACCTCCGCGACCCTGACGGAAAAGCGGGAGAAGATGAATGGATGGATGGATGGATGGACAACACATTGCTTGTCAATGTGCAGAAATGTCATCAGCAACATAAAGGGCATTACTACAGTAATAGGTAATAGTATTAATTATAAACTGGTTTTTTTAATCACCTTACATATAATAAATCCAGCACAGTAAGGCATTGAATGAACATAAAGCATATTGAACTCATTTTGGCTTTTATCCTTTATAATACTATGAATATGACATGCACAGACCTCACTATGCAGTTTTTGTGAATGTCCAACAACAGCAACATTTGCCTCCGTAGCAACCTTTATAATTATATATTGTCTTACCACATAATCCACCTACATGGTCCCACAGTCTGAAGCAGCCAGACATTGAAGAGGTGCAGAGAGAGCAGTACAGCCCCGTCTTATAAGGAATCACCATCTGACCGTTCACCTCCCAGTTACCCCTGCAGCAACACAAATATACAGTACACTGCACAACACATAGACACAATCACACAAAATCTAGAGCAGCTCCAATGGGGCTACACCATACTTATGTTCAAAATCTCCACACAGAACAGGGCCTTTAGCAGGAAGACATATATAATCCCATTCTGAGACCTTCACACAGGTAGTTTGACACAATAGTTCATTCTAACTGTATGTACCAAGGACTCCCTGAAAAGTAGTATTGGCCTTCCATATAATTATTGCCGTTTTCAAGAGCATAATGATTTTGAGCTGGATTGCAGATACAACCCTTAGTATTGGCTGTTTTATTTGTGTACTGTGCTGTTCTCAGATGAATTTAACAACCTCATTTTATATCATTGTTACCCAGGGTAATATGCGCAGACAAACATCTCCCAGGGGCCTTCTTCCCTCAGACAAAGCTTGCTGGCACAGCCCACATGACTCGAGGTGGCCCACACCATCTACACAACAACAGAGGGTTCAGACACACAACATATTAAAGAAAAAACACAATTATGAGAATCTCTGACAAACATGAGTACAGCTTGTATCTTATTGTGAATACCTGTGTATAGTGTTGACAGGTGGCGTTCTCCCTACATTGCCCACTCAGGTAGAGAAAATCATTCCCCTCTTCAAACCAAGAGTGTATGGCGTCAGAAACTGAAGTGAGACCGCGGGCAGAGAAGTGTGTGTTCCAGCCGATGTGACTGAGAGGTGAAGATTGTTGATAAGGGGAGTCTGTGTGACATGATGCCGCCCTCTCCTTTGCAAGTAAGGCCAGCTTATCGCTCCACTCCTATGAAGACAAAATAATATTAAATATCATAAAACATCTTTGAATCCCCAAAATACTGTTGAAACTTGTGGAAAAAAACCCCGTTATTCTAATCTTCTCTTGCAGTATCTTGTTGTACATGCACACAGGGTAAATCAAACCAGACTGACACTGACTGTAGTTGAAAAAGCTAATGTTAAAATTACTTTATTTTTACTGTGTGTTTCAGATTTAAACACATTACGTACGTTAGTGAATGATTAACTAGCAATAGCATCAATTATTGCCAACAGGATATTTTCATCACCTCATTCAGTATTCAAATATGTTATTGGGGTCTGTTGGACTAGGAGCTGCATCTTAAACCTGAAATGAAGGTCATTTTGTACTTCAAATCTAATTAATACTGGATGAAAGGAAAATCTCTTTGGCATGAAGGTCGTTCCTAATAGTGCCTGAGTGATTTTCTTTACCCGCTTAATTCTTTTTAGGGGTCGGAGCTAGACCTAGAGTCCAGTAGACAACAGACAGGGAGACACCTTGGGCAAACTGCCAGTGCATGTAGGACCAACAAACACTGACTGACACTCATTGTGTGCTACACTGGTATAAACACCTTACTATGGGGCACATTTTCCAAGATTTGCAGTGGCTAATTCAAATAAACAACACACAAAGTTTCCACAATCAATCATTCTGCCATATTTGCTGTAGTACAAACGTCACATTCAGGTAAGCTTGCATTACTAGGAAAAGCAACCACAGGGGGAAACTCACAGATTCAAGTTAAATAGTTTCAATAACATATTGAAACCTATTTCATATGTTTTAAACTCTCTAGGGTAAAACCATAATTACTAAGACTTGTGGTTTTGTACTAAATATGATGGGTAGTAGCATTACTTAGTAAAATGTCAGAGTAAGGAAATCACTTAATTTTATTAGTAAATATTAGTGTAATTTAAAAGATGAAACATTTTTTATTCCCTCATTGCTGTTCCCAGTAATGCTATGTTACTTTAACATTTGACGGGGTCAACTTGACTTTAGGGGGGGTTTGATGGAGGGTTGATATCACTATGGTGTCTTCACTGTTAAATGGTGGGTCTTCTTGCTTATGTCATGGTAAACTCAGAGTTAATTCAGAATCAGTTGAATTGTTGCACCCTACAGCTCCACAGTCTGGGAAAAAGGTTTAACTACCTATTGATGGTCAGTATATACCATGGATATAGCATAAGAAACATTTGTTACTGCTTATTAACCCTTTAGAAAGTATGCCTTATTAGAAAGTGTTACCCTCTCTTGATAAATGAGGCTCTGTCTTAGAAGTACAAAATCTAATACAACTTTTATTCATGGTTTGACAGATTTTGGAGGTATGAGACAAACTCATGTCCTGGACACGATGAGCCCCATTAAGTTGATTGTTCACTCTGCTCCCTGAGGTCAGCCAGCCTAAATGACAGACTCACAATTTGACTGCATTTCAGACATTTAATTTCAAAGCATGTCGTGTTTTATCAGCTGTGGGATTTTAATGTATCACTAAGAAAATGTGAGTTTATCCTCTTTTGTTTTCTTTGTGGCACCACAGACAATTGCTTTATTGCTGCTTACTAAAATAGCTAAATCAATACAGCTCCGTAATTATTTGTTTTTGTTTATTATTTAAATGAATGGCTGGAGTTTTATTGGAATTAAAGATATTAATATAATGCTAATCTAACAAACAAAGGTCAAGTTTTACACATCAAAAGTAAATACTGAACTTTTATGTATTAAAGCGATTGTATGACATCATAATACTTCCTCAAGCGCTCAAAGAAAAGCTGCAGACAGGTCATCGGGTGAGAAAGGGAGTGGCTTCCTTCGTACCTTAAATATTGGTATTTTATCTCACCCTCAAAGAAAAGCCTAAAGGTCTATATTATAATCACTTCAGCACAATCTCACCACAATGCTAACTGGCTCATTCCTCTGTGGAAAAAAACTCTTATCCCAACGTTCAAAAACACAGCTGAAGCCTTGAGCCTTTTAACGTTTATCAGTAAAGCTCTTTAATATGCCTCTTCAGCTCGACAAACCTTCCTCTGAGGGTCTTGCAGGGAAATTACCGGTAATATCAGAGTTGTGAATGCAGAATGATTATCCACATCCTCTTTTTCTCATTACTGCCTTATCAGGTGAGAGCAGTTCTCTGAGGCTGAAGAGCAGTCGTAGAAAGAGAGCTCATTCTGTACGGGTGGCTTTGAGGAGGATGTAATCTATGACAAAGTGACAGTTTGCCCTGGTACAAATCTCATATTAGACCCTAAGGATATTTAGAGCATTGTGACTTTAGTAATCCATCATTACCTTTTCATCATAATCACATGCAGGCAAAACAGTTGTGTAGATAAGTACTGTATGGCGAAGCAATAGATGGATAAGATAGGGAGAGGATTTACTGCAGCTGCTGTGTTTTGCAGAGAGTGGGATTAGAAAAACCGGAGTGAAAGATTAATATTTAGAATGCTGCACACTCAGCAACACATCATCACAGTTTCTATCACCCTCAAAATTATGAAAGACATTTTGCATACAGAACTGTAGCTGGTGATAATCTGAGACTAACAAATTGAAAGTGTTGCTTAGTTTATTCCTATGGTGTTTAAACATGAATGGATATCAATTTACTGTGTAACACTCACAAGACTACCCACTGCTATCAGATTTTGGACCAGTTCTGACTGCAGCTGAGCGAATTGAAAATGATGCACCATTACTGTTTTATCTGTTGAGACTATCAGCACCAAACAGGAACAACATTGTGACCATTTTCTTTAGCCTGTGACTACGCTGCTAGTGTACCTGGCGTAGTTACATTACAAAAAATTAACAAATGGAGCTCTGAAAGAAATTTCTCAACTTTGTTTTTTTTTAAGCTGCAAGCCTATGTTAGCTCACATCGCCTCGTTTAAAGCAGTTTTTCCACATCCTCACACAACACCCATCTGATAATTTCTCCCACCATTATCATCATGATCATCATCATCACAACTGTTTTCTTCTCTGTTTGCACTGGCTCTACAAGCTCGTTTTCAGTCAAAAGCAGATATGCAACATCTGCTACCCATGGCTAGATATGTTCCACTAGTACCTTGAGAGAGTGTGAAGTACAGAACAGTAACTCTAATGTGTTGTGTTGAAGAGGAAGATTAAACTTTGGTTAGAAAACCGGCATAATGGACATAACAAAACTCTAATTTATGTGACAGCATTCTTGCCATTCAAACTCACACAGAAGAGACAGACAATGGATGCCACAAACCATTTTTTGCATGTTAGCTGCCATGGGTTTTACCCGGCTGCGCAGTCTATTGTGTTGGGCAACAATCTTTGAGTGCTCCTTCACCCCGAGCCCTGCAAGAAAGCACAAACGTTCATTTAGCAACGATGCCTTTACTGATGTCGCCATGGCAATGGAATGCAAATGTATTGGTGGGATGGTTTAATGTGTGGTGTGTGTGTGTGTGTGTGTGTGTGTGTGTGTGTGTGTGTGTGTGTGTGTGTGTGTGTGTGTGTGTGTGTGTGTGTGTGTGTGTGTGTGTGTGTGTGTGTGTGTGTGTGCGTGCGTTCGAGTGTGTGGGGGGGGGGGGTGGTGGTGGGAGCATGGGTTAATAAAGTTTGTCATAGCTTCGCTCACAATTGAACTCGCTGGTCAATTAGGTTAAGACAAAACTTTCAATCAAAACACAACTAATGTTTTATCATTTTTGCTATGTATTACAAACTTTATATTAATTATCAATTAAATTGTCCTCAAAAACCACCTATAAATATATTAAAGTCGTTAAAGTGTTACCTATTCAAACATTGAGATTATGGGGACAATGCCTCAAAAAGCCTATATGCCATTTAATTGAGCCCGAAATTCTTAAATCATTCATGTATAGGTAGATTATGGAATAATGTTATTTAAGAATAGGCACTGATCTGCTTTGATCAAACTTAATGCTAAAGGTTACTTATTTCCCCTGAGCACTTCTCTCAAAAAAGTTAAAGAGTAGAGATGTAGCTCCCCAGTGATAAGTTAATCATTTTGCCTTGGGTTTGGCAAAATGCCTTCAAAATGGTAATTTGTTAAACTCATGCCAAACTCCTGTAGCACAGCAGGCACTGGCAAAAAAAAGTTGGGCCGCTGGTGCTGGGCCAGATGGATTGAGACAGCTTAGAAAACCCACTCGAGTCTACAGCTTAAAGGATTGCCAGATGATGCCAAACATTAAACAAACACTTAAAACATACTTTTCTCGTACACCAGCCGATTAAATCGAGGAAAACGTATATTTGGGCATATAATGGTGTAAAGAAACTAAGTATAGATGTACTGAAGTACAGTTTTGAGGTAGGCCTACTTGTACTTTACTTGAATATACCAATTTATTCCTCCTTTTACTTCTAACCCACTACAATTCAAGTAAATGGTGTACTTTTAACCCACTACTTGTATTGACTATATTTAGATACTTTGCAGATTTGGATTAATATTGTGACAAAAACAACACGTATAAATAAGACTTTAGTAGCATACAAGTGATTAAAAACAGCTGCACCTTTACCCACTTAGATAACACTTTAACTATACATATTTATAATCAAAACATATAGTATTATTCTGAAATGGGCCAATCTGCATAATGAATACTGGTGGTGCTTTAAGTTTATTTTGATGCTGATACTTTTACTTGAGTCACATTTTGATTGCTGGACTTGTAGGCTACTACTTGTTACAAAGTATTTCTACACTCTGGTACTTCTACTTTTACTTAAGTACAAGATCTGAGTACTTTTTCCACCTCTGCATATAATTCAACATGTAACGTGCTAGCTCATCCTGCACTACGAAGTCTACAGTAGGCTACGGTTCCCTCGTGGCCACCTGCCTCGCGCACATCTGAAGTGTTTACCGGTGATGGTGGGCTTCAGGGGCTCCGGTGGGGCTGTGATAATCCGGTTCGCGTAGATAAACTGTGGCAGGAGTGACAACGCGACCAACAGATCCAAACACCGGGGCGATGATCCAGACCGCATTGTGAACTCCTGAAGTATCTCTGACTAAAGTGACCACTCGGCCCACAGTTTTATCCTGCCTCCCGGCTGCTCCTCTCCCCCCTCTTTTCACCTCAACACCCCGGGCTGCAGCGGTGAGCATATGTATCATCTTAGAAGTAGACTCGGGGTTCAGCGTAATTAACTTTTTAATGTCTCATTAAATCATTATCCTTCTTTTTGGGAAAATAATCTTCGCTTTATTGCCTTTAACAATGGAACATTAACGCAAAATATCGCTGCACGTGTTGCAGTGCATGTGTGCAAACATGCAAGAGGAACAATGAATCATAACTCTAATGGAGGGTAGGCTATTTCCTGACATATCACCAATACCCTACAGATGTATTTATTATGCTCTTATTAAAATTAAAAAGTATGTCATCTATTATACATAATATGTGAATCATGACATCACATAACGCGTTTACAATTTTGGAGAGCTATATTTGTATTTAGTTAGATTATTGTTAGATTCATTACCATAACTGCAACTTTTTATAGTTGTAATTTCAAGTTTTGTTAAGTATGATAATAGCTAAAAATAAATGTATTGAAAGGGTGAAATGATCAATAGCTAGTGTTTGAAGTTAACTCTAAAATATGGGGGTATAATGAGGTAATATCAAATGGAAATATAAATGGAACACAAGTATCTCAATACCATACTATTAGTACATGAGTTTTTTAAATGACTTTCCACGCAAAATGCAAGTGTGACTAGTGCCAGTCAGTCATTGATGATGAAATGCATTCCTTAATCATCTCTGTCATCATTTCCCAAACTTAATAACAAAAGGGAGCTTAACTCGTGGTCAAGAGTGTTCATGATTGGTAAAAGAGAGGACGTTTGCTTTGAGAGACCAAAGTCCATCATCAGTGAATCACTAGCAAAACTTTATTTCTAAACTATATACTGACTGAGGTGCAGGATGTCTTCTCTTAATCCAAGCAGAGGCTGTGGTATGTTTTTTAGAGGGGATTGAGAATGATGGCAGAAATGTAATTGTAAATAATGATCAGATATGGTGTTAGGTTTAAGAGGTACAGGATAGAGCTCCCGGCCATCTGTTTAGACATGGCGACAATGTTTTTTTGGTCTAGTGTGGAAAGTATGAATCATGCTTTGCACAATGTGTGATGATTCAGTGTCTGCAGAGCGACACAATGGACTCCCACTCGTTCTTTCCCCTGTGGGCTCAATGTATTTCCGTCTCCTGGCTGTTCAGATTTTTCTTATCTCCTTGATTTTGCTGCATCAGTAAGGTACTGTCTGACCCTTCTGAGCCAAACAACAGCTTTGCACACAGTCTGTTCTGGGCTCAGTTGGACACGGCCACCCACTAAGTAATTTCTCAGGTGAACACTGTAAGCTTCCTCACTGCTTCAGCCTGAGCCTCCACATTACTCTCTGAATTGCAGCAGTGCTGAATGCTCTCAGGACAGAAGCCCATCTACACACTCAATTATTTCTCTACAGCAGCATAGTTCAGCTCCTTTATAGTCAACGGTAGAAATGAAGATGCCGATGATTTAGACACAAGTCATTTTAAAGTCATATGATAATTACTTTGTGGCATTTTGAGTCCAGACAGATATTAAGTACCTGTCATCTTCACATGATTTTTACTCCCTGACTCCACTGCTATAGTTATATCACTGCCCCTTTCATAATCATATAAACATGTCAGGTATTTGGCCCTACATTTGTCCCGATCATAATCATATAGCCCTACATTTATAACCTCAGAAAAATGTGTATTCTTTTTTCCACCCAAACTCATGTACAGTATAGGAATGCATGTATGAATATATTCCTGTAGAGGGCACAGCTTAGCTTCTCTCCATGAATAGGAATTCAACATAGTGTGGATTAAAGGTTGCAAAAAACAGCATTCATAATTCAAGCTGAGCTGACAGATCCTCCTCAGATCAGTTAGATAAAAGGTAATAAAAAAAAAGGTTGGATAGAAGCTTTTTCAACAATACTTGTATTTTTCGAGCACCAGCACAGTTTGGTCTTGTGTCTACAAAAAAACTATTGCAGTAAACAGGCCTATAATAACATCACAAAATCGTGATTATTAATTCACACATGATTCAGAGCAACTTTTCTTGTAGAGCTCTGTTTTCTTCCACTTCTCTATAAACAAGATATTAACTAAGCTGCCTTGACTGGAGAGGAAGTGCGCACCAAGTTAAGTAAAAGGATAAAATGTGGTCACATTTTTCTTAAAGACTCTTTTCCCTGATTGGCTCCTGAAGAGTAAACTCAACATTCCTCAGCGATTTTCTGCAGCAGCTTTTCCAACTGCTCACTCTGGTCATTCTCTCACCTAGAGTTCACAGCACTGCGACTTCTACCACATGTGAGGACCGATCGTCGACTGGGAGTTGGATTGGAATCAGTGGAATCATGATTGCTTCGATTGTCATCACCTTCTTGTGTTTCTGCTCACTGTCCCCTACTTTTGGACAGGTGAGTGATTTAATGTTTCAGGCTAATGCAGTGCAGGCATACAGTTATATACATTTAAAGCCTCACCAATTGCCGACAAGGATAAAATAACAGATCTGAGTAACCTTACAACCAGTGCTTCTGTGAATGTCACTGCTTAGTTTCATCCATACATTTACTGAGAGCGCACACTTTGAATCACCTTCATATTGCATCTAAGCCTCAGGAACACAGCCCCCAGAGGCTCCATTGAATTAATATACGAAATATACTGTATCCATGCTAAATGCATTCCTGTTTAATGTTTCCATAAAGCAACTTCTGCCTTTGAATGACTGCTTTGTTATTTTCATGCATGTCTGTTTCTGTGCATGTGTGTTACTGAGAGATGGCCAGAGATGTGTGTTTATAAAAGAATAAGGGATGGTTTGGTAGGACTTTATTTGTAAGGCTACTGTTTGAAGTTGCATTTTAGTGTTTCAAGTTTGTTGCACATTCAACTGGAAGGGTGCAGAACTCCTCCAAATGCATATTGCAATGTTATTTTAAGTGAAATATCATTTGTGTATCTGCAATGTGATTCAGATCCGCTCTGAAATGTAACTTTGCACCCTTCCACTAAGTTTCATGAAACTCTTGGCCGTAGTTTTTCCAAAATGTTGATGATATACAGACAAACAAACAGGACCAAAAACATTAAAGTTTATAATGTGGTTATATTTAATAGTCCTGTACTGTCAACTTGCGCTCCAGTGCATGCCTCCTACACACTGTTACCAAGTTAACATGAAGCCATGTGAAATGCCACTGAGCACAGGCAGAAAGAGGCCTTTGACAACTACGCTATAAACACCAGCCACCCCTCCCAGCTGACTGAAGCCTCGCCAAACCCAAGTTCTGTCCAAATCAGAAAGGTGTTTTCAACAAATATTGACCCTTCTTACATAACCCTGGCTGGACACACACTAATTGGTTGTCTGAAAACATGCGTAACAGGGCAGGGCAGAAGGCGTAGAATGACGCCGTTGAAGAGGACAAACAAGTCTTTGCCACTCCCTCGCTCCTGCAGCCAATAGAGAGAGATGTTGTATCACAGGTGATGTTTATGCTTGGGGCGTTTATACCCGACTGACTGACCCCGAACCCTGAAACCACCTGAATGACATATGGCAGTTACATAGGTTTATGTAATGACGATTTATAAACATCAACTTGGGGTCACACCTAAAAACCACATCACAATTTTAAGAGAGTGTTTCTGTTTTTATAACTGAGTTACAGTATCTAGCTTTGATAGGAGGAGGTTCCTGCTTGCAAATGCTTACAGTGGCCAAACATGCTCTGATCCTGCAGTGTTTAATCGCTCGTATAACAGCCCAGCCTCTGTCGCCTTCTGCACAGGTCTTCAAGGGACTCCTTCAGCAGAATTTCATTTGTTTACATGCAGTGTGGAGCTGCTTATTTTGGAGCCTAAGCTTTTTTTCAAGGTGTACTTTTAATTAACCTCAGGTATTCATAGGAGTTTTAGGTGATGCCAATTCAGTATGTGTCAGTATGAAGACAGAAAAAAACAGGCAGTGCAAGTTATGTGATGTGACCATGTTGCTGAATAATTTAAATCATAGAACAAAGAAAGAAAGTGCCACCTGATTGAGTGTGATTAAATTCAGATTGTGTGACAGCTTTTTGAAAGTCAGAACAATCAAAAAAATAAAGATAGTTTTAAAAAGAAATCTACTACATCAATTTGAATGGGAAGTAATACATCAATGAAATCACTGGCTTGTAGTCCCGCATCTTTTATGTCTTAAAAGTTTTATTTTTAACTAACGGGAGGCAGAGGAGTAGCTTTTATGTATTCATAAATTCAGTAAAACAGCAGGCAATGACCTCCTAATCGGTCCATTATAATGTAAAAAATGGTCTCACATAAAACCCATTGAATTAAATTATACATAGAATTACCTTAAGACTTTAAATTCTATATTTAACACTCTAGCATAGATTGGTCTTTTGCAGTAATTCACAGCTTTGAGGAAGTTGTTGTGAAAGATAATCAACACTTTATGACATTTGACATCCTCTCTGTTTTTTTTTCCAGGACTGCCCTAGTAGACAGGAATTACAAGGCTCTCTGAAGCAAGTCCAGAAACTTCTCTCAGCCCATGAAGCCACATACATGCAGAGTCTTCGCAATCTGAAAAAGAAAATAAATCTGTTACAGAGCAGTGCTGGAAAGCAGAGTACAAGTGCCACCAACAGTAAGTAAAACCCTCAGAAAGATTGAGCATTCAAATGGAACTTTGTTGAAATATCTGCCAATCTATTTAATTTTTTTACTACTCTCAGGTACCTGCCCAAAACTTGACGCGCCAATCAATGGGAAGAAGCTTGGCAAGTCGCACAGCGTAGGTCATGAGGTCCACGTTCTGTGTGACCCTGGCTATGAACTTGTGGGATCAGAGAGCCGGGTTTGTCAGGAGAGCCTGAACTGGAGCGGCCACCAGGCTACCTGCCGGGGTGAGAGACCAGCACTGATCCTCTGCTCCCTGACTCCTCCTCATCCTCTTTCCACCAGTGTCTCTCCTTTTCTTCACCCTGACCATCACTCATCCTGTTATCTAACCGTATGATTACTTTAACAACCCTGTCATCATCCTTTTGTAACCTTGCCCTCTCCTACTCTCTTTTGCCATTCCTCTTTTTGTGCATCATGCATGTCACCAGCGTTTTTCTATGTAGAGATATGTTTCATGTGTGACCCATGATCATATTTCCTCTTTATGTACTCTGGCTGTTGTCCAGAGAGCTTATTGAATGTCTTGACATATGATATTCTAACCTGTATGTCCTCTGACAGCTCGCTGACTTTAAGATAACAGCTCAAAGGCATGTTTGATCAAGAGCAGGGATAGCCCTACACTAACATCTGCTCCATTTTAGCCTTATACACTCTTAAACATGCAAGATGTCCCGCCCTTTTATCTTCCAGCAACAAAGATATTCAATTGCAAATGTCCTTGTATCTCTTCCAAAATTATTGAATGTAGCAAGGGAGTCTCCTTGTATAACCATCCTTAATGTCTTTACCCTCAGACATCAATGAGTGTGTGTCCTCTCCGTGCCTGAACGCTGGGACTTGCGTGGATGAAGTGAACCAGTTTTCTTGTGTCTGTGCCAAAGGCTGGACCGGAGCTACCTGTCAGAGCCCAGTGCCAACATGTGGGTATAATACAGTTCATACTCAGACCACACACACATGTTGGTGGTGTACTTTTCCTTCACCAATCTCCACATAAAACTTAAAATTTGGGTCTCAGGTTGCTTCAAATGCTGTCATACCTTAATATCGGATGATATATGTAACAAAAACTGGACATTTTCAAGACAAAACTTTATTGCAGATCATGTGTTTTTAGGCCAGGATTCAAAAGTCCGGTTAGAGAGATTATATTGGCTGTGGGTTTGGCTTGCCAACACAAGCCAGTGCTACATACCACAAAGTGTTTTTTAATCAATTACATCCTGAAGTCCAAGACGATGCTGGTTCAGAGTGTGGTCTGTTTCTTGATGTGGGTGGGGGGATTAATCTCTGAAGTAGACTTTGTTTATCTCTACTCATGTTATATCACCATGCTAATTTACTGTTCATAACTTTATGTTGCTCATTAGATCATTGGGGCTCTATTTATTCTTTGGTACTGGATTTTTGAGGCAGTAAGATATTCTATCACATAAACACAAAGTTCATGTATGAATATATTAAAGGTGCCAGCATTTCCATATGTTGATATCAACTTTGATTGTTGGCTTAAGATGACATATGGAATTTCTGTTTCTGCACATTGGTTTAGAAAGTTTGAAATTGGAAGAGAATCAGGGAATAAAAACCCAATTTTTAACTGCTAACCTTTCCTCTTTCCTGTCCCCCTCATTCAGTCTTTGTCACTATGACAAACACCTCTGCCGCCACCTCCCCAGCCACCGCTGCTGCTGTTACCCTGCCTGCTGCCACCACTGGGCCCTTTGTTCGTCCATCACGTTGCAGCATAATACAGGGGACCACCCACTGCACCTGTGAGGCCGGATACACCATCTCTGGCAGGGACAGCAACACCTGCACTGGTACGACTAGTACCTGCCCAAGCTGTGACTACAACATACATGTATGTCTCCATGTGGGATGTTAACTGTTTGCGTTTTTGGCTTTTAGATATAGATGAATGTGAGCTGTTCCATAATGGCCAGGCTGGCAAACTGTGTTTACACTCTTGTGTTAACACCGCTGGAGGCTACCGCTGTACCTGCCCGGTCGGATACAATGGGACCCGCGATGGACGCAGCTGTAAAGGTGTTTTTTTCTTTACAGTATTTTGTTTCACTTTTCTTTTTTTGCCCTCAACATAAAATAATCCACAAGATAGTTATGTAATACCAACATCTGTTGACAAATACCAAGATATAAAACATTGTTAACTATGGTCCTTTGTCCCATTTTATAGAATACATACTTGGTAAATTCTGTTTTGCTTTTAAACTAAATGTTATGGAAAGTTTCATCAAAACTCTACAAATTGATAATCTGATACTTAAATATATGATAAAATCTCAACCAACTTTTCAGTTTCAATAATTTTGTTACTTTGCTGATGTTTCTTCACAGACATTGATGAGTGTGCAACCAGACAAAACAACTGCGCAAACGACCAGATGTGCATTAATACGTATGGTGGCTTCCAGTGTGTCCGTGTGGACTGCCCCAAAATCCCTCATGCAACATATGTCAAGACGTCACCTATGTGAGCATTTTACCTAACCCTTTTTTACATCTAAGTTCACTCCCGTTGTAAGTATGATTAAGTATGATTTTTCATTTGATATCTATCGATATGAAGTTTGTAGAACATGTACTAGAACACGCTTTAATAACCCAACCATCATTGGTCTCGTTGTTTTGAATTGAAATCGGGAGATTTTTGTTAAAACACTATAGTGGTATTATCTTGTGTCTTCTATGGTTGATTGTCTTTCCAACAGTACAGTTTCTTAATATTGGCTTTGTGCATTTGGATCGAGTAATTCAATACTTAGACAATATTGTATATCACCTAGCTTTAAAATAAATGTAAAAAACTGAAAAATATTTACAATATGGGACCTTTGAAAACATTGACATGATTGATTTTTTTTCTCACTTTTAACATAAACTCTTTTTCCAGGCGTTGTGAACGTAACCCCTGTTCTGTGGACAACAAGGCATGTTCTCAGACACCAAACTCTTTCTCCTACCATTACCTGGCTGTTGTATCCAACCTGTCGGCTCCTCGTGTCATGTTCAGGGTCTCAGCGTTACGTCCAATTGGTGACACGCTTCGCTTCTCCCTGCTGGGGGGAAGACAAACCCGGCGGCACTTCACAGTCCAGCGTTCGGACCGATTGACGGGTCAGCTCATGCTTGTGAGCCCTGTGCAGGGCCCTGCCACACTGGAGGCAGACGTGGAGATGAGCGAGCTGGAGAGACGAGTCCAGCTGGGGAAGTACATCACCAAAGTCACAATGTTTGTTTCCCAGTATGAGTTTTAGAAAGATAGGGAAGAATGTGTCAACACGCTAAAACCACAAAGTCCAAACAAAAGCATTGTTTGGATTTAGCCGAGGACTCTATAATGGATGTTTGATAATCAATTGTAATGGTGACTATCTAGTGTGTGCTTTTGCTCAACTGAAACATATTTATTGCCCAAATAAAGCCATGAGTGTATGATTTGTAAAAGGATAATTACACGATGTAGCAAACAGTTAAACATCATTCAAGTCAGTCCAACCTGAAGGAAAGTGCTATATTTGTAAATGAAAGTTCTGCTATGTTGACATTAATGTTACATATGCTGGATATGTAATCATGATGTGTGAGGATTTTGTAATTGTATTTACGATAATGTTTTATTTATATTCTGGTTTCTATTCAACTATAATAAAATGTTTAAAACATCACATTAACTTTTAAAAGTTCAGTTATTTCATTTGCAAAAGGATAAATTGTTAAAAAAAATGGTTTATATATAGCGGTGAGATATGTGAGCAGTAGCTTTTTTGCAAAACACTTCAGTTCTCTCAGTACAGAGCGGTGCTGTTCAGCAGACAGAAAGCCAAAGACAGGCTGCTCAAAGAACCACTGTGTTCTTACAGTGCATGAATAACTCCCAACGTTTCAATTTGCACAACAAGTACACACATAAAAATACACATTCACCCAGCAGCTAAGGGGTGTGTGATAATTTTCCCTTTGAAAGGAGGTGTATATTTTGCAAAAATTGTAGCAATTTAGAGAAGTGTGATGAAATGTGAGACCTCTGTGCTGCAGGAGCCATCTACTGCTTCGCATTACACAGCTGTCTGAAAAATAACCCTCATAGAAGTGCATCTGTAGCACAGTGAGGCAAAGTGTAGGTTCACTGGAGACAAACAGGGTGTCTTTAGTGGCAGAAGGGGGCTCCATTCTGTGGCAGAGGTACGCAGAGGACACAGTTGAGGGGGCGAGGGGGGGATCCTTAAATGAGATTGCACGCTGAGTGAAGAAAAAAGATGGTTAGAGATAGGGAGGCAGACAGAGAGTGATGGCTGAATAGAGAGGGCTGAATGGAAGACGATTCACGCCAGGGTTGCAGGCTGAATTAAAATCTGCTGTCTTTATTACCACCGAAGAATAAACCTCTCACTGTTCTCACTCTGTTGCTGCTGCCTGTTTTGTTTTACTATGTGAATATAGAGTAAAGTAAAGGTGAATCAGGGACTAACGTTTAACTTTTTCACCCCCTGTCCCTCCATAAATTAAACATTCAATCCTTTCCATATCATCTATGGCTTATAATTTCTGTGCTTTTACTCTGCATTGCTTCTGTGAGATCCAGCCATGGTGCATAACACACATAAATACAAACTGTGCCTTCAGACAATCTGCCTCTGATAGATCCTGGTCTGAAATCTGGTGTTTTGACTGTGCTGTTGAACCCTCACTCACTGTCCTCACTTTTCCTCCCTGCTCTACCTTATCATATTACATCCACCTTCTCATCCTTCTATCCCCACTCCTCTATTTCCACTATCTTTTCTCTTCAGCTCTCGTCAATGTGGCTGAGTCACACCATACCGATAAAAACCATTCTAATGAGTGCTGGCAGTGTGTAAGAGGACTGAAATCAATATCCTGATCTCTGTCTGGTTGTGAGCTACGGTCATAAGAAACCAGCACACTATCTTTGACAGGCTGGGTTATCACTGGTAGGCCTACTTACTTTTGAAAGGGAATACTTCGGTCTCCTCTGAAGTCTAATGGAACAAAGAGGAGTGTGACTGAGTCTGCAGAGGCTCCGGAGAGTGCAGACAGGACTCCACAGCCAATTTGGCTGGGGGCCATTTAATGTGGGCATGCAGGTGAGTGGAGAGAGGCATGCCAGGAGTGCCCACAGTTGATGTGGTCAGGAAAGCAATTCAATACCGCAGACAGGATTTGGGACATGCGGAACCTCATTTTTGAAATCTTAAATCTTTAGCTTCATTTGCTTTTGCACCAATAAAAAAACAATGTTTTCTTTTTCTTTTTTAAACAAATACAAATACTCTACATTCAAAATATCAATGAGTACATTTATGTTGTGTTTATATCTCAAATCCATTGCAAAAATAAGCCTGTGTGTGTGTGTGCGTGTGCGTGTGCGTGTGTGTGTGTGTGTGTGTGTGTGTGTGTGTGTGTGTGTGTGTGTGTGTGTGTGTGTGTGTGTGTGTGTGTGTGTGTGTGTGTTCTGTGTACTTTTAAAACATGATGTTACACTGCCCTCTGCTGCCCAGTTTTAGTCTGTTCAATACTTGGTTATGTATGTATGTCTAAGTTTGTAAGATGCAGAGAAGTAAAACACCAAAGTGCAATGCGGTTTATGGCAAATTTAAGCCTTTGAATTAAAAATGCAAGTACAAATCCTGATGCACACAGGTGTGACAGGATTGCTTGTTGACAATCGGGGAATATAAAGCTTTTTATTTGCAGCCTTTTTATATTATGGGGACAAAAGTAAAACTTGTGAGGACAATTACACAAGAGACTGCTTTTTGAAATCAGCTGTTGTGATGAACTCCTGTTATATCTCCTTTTGTGATTGCCATTTATCAGTACATATTGTTGATGTCTCTCTCTGTGACTTCACCTGAAGAGGGCTCAAGGTAAGATACACACTAAAGGTAAATGAAGCACCAAAAAAATGTTTAAAAGTAGTTATTGTCTTCATCACATCAAAAACAAGTGATGGTATTGAACATTGATAGTATGCTGTTTTGCATAAAGACTTATTCATATATTATTTACAAAGTGTGTAATAGGCCTATAGCCAATCATGAAACATATCTGTTTAGTCTTGCAAATCTGTAGGCATACATTTGGTTAGATGTAACAACATAGGGAGACAAGAAAGGAAATAAACATGCGTATTGGATTTATTTGTGTGTAGTATTTTCACGTCTATTTCTCTAAGTTTGTTAGTGATGCAGAATCTCGAAGGCACAGTCTTTGACTTTCGCTAGTAAATGTCTGTAAAACATAGATAAACTATTAAAAAGAACAACCAGACTGCCCTCTGCAGCCATGATTCTTTCTGGAGACCACACCCAAAATTCAGCTCTAACTTTGGGGCTCCTCCCCCTGACTGCCCCTCAACTTCCATACTCCCAAAACCCCTCCAGTGTTATCCTAAATCCGCGGTGTGACTTCTGCCACATTAAAAAGTAAGTTGTGTGAAATGTTAATGATTATAAGGTCTTACCAAATCATTCCCTGCTGGTTTTCTTACAGGATCATGAATCTCAGTTGCCCTTCTGGAGAACGATATCAGTCCTCATCCTCATGTTTTGATGTTGTTGTTCGGGCTGGCTAACTTGCTAACTTTAGCCTAGCTGAAGTTATCTATGAAACAGGCTAGCAAACCACCGTGGGAGATTTGGTGAAAATATGTGTTAGAAGAAAAAGAAGAGAGTCTAAATGCGTGTGTTTTTGTGGATAACGGTTATCTAAGTTGCTAACATGGCCAAAATAACTTCATGGGACCATGGTATTCGAAATGCAATCTATTACGATGGCGTTCGTCTTTTTACGTAAAGTTAACAAACGAAGTCAAAGTAAACTTTCCTAACGGGAAGATTGTCTTAAACTTAAGGAGTTTGATCTCAAGTTATGTTGTCTCACATACCACTGTGTAGTAGCGTTAGCTTAAGGCTAAGTCATCTCACCACTTTTTGAAATCATCCGTTATTTAATAAGGTGAATCTAAATCCAGATTTTACAAACCTCATTTGTATTAAATGTTTCGTTTAATTCAGAATATCAAAAGGTGTTTGAAGGAGGGCAAATGTATGCAGTGCCACCTCTACAAAGCAAAAATCTTAAATGTGTACTATTTTTGTCACTTTTTCCTAGGATGGGTTACATTTGCATTACCAGCATTAACATCATAACCCTCAAATGCTTGTATTCTGACAGAAACAAAAGAAACACATACAACTGGCCCTGTATCGCTAAACATGCACACATCCCTATAAAGTTTACACTTTTCAACTGAGAAAGGCCATATTACCTAGAATATGACAATATGTAAGGCTGTATATTGGTAATTTGGTATGGATTTGGAAAAATAGTCATATAAAGGTAACTTTCTCTTTTCTTAATCTGAAAGTAATAGGCAGGTTGGGGCTACAGAAAATGTATCAGGTATTTAATTCATACCAAAATCAGTAACTCCTTTCTGGTTATTTCTTCAAACATTTTCTTCTTGGTTAGTTACTATATCATAAATAAACAATATTGAAATTGCACGATTAATGTGTTATCCATATCACCATCTTTTATTGTACTCTTAAGTGTGTTTTACAATATGGTTTTACGTTTTAGTTTGATCTGCTACTTTTGTTAATTGCTTAATTAACCACATTCTCACTTCTATCCGTTTCAAATCATTCAGCCGGATAACATGGGGTGTTGACGAAGAATTTGGGGACAGAGGATTTATATCCATTGCCACAAAGATGATCCACATGTAGCAGAAGAATCCAGAAGAGCTTCAGCAGAGCAGCAGAAATGTCTCCCAAGGTGCCCAGTGGCCAAGGCAGAGGGGATTACTCTGCAGTACAAGTAGCTGTTCGAGTGCGTCCCCTGCTGCCCAAAGAGCTTCTACACTGCCACGAGAGCTGCATCACCGTGGACTCGGAGCTGTGTCGTGTTACTCTGGGCCATGACCGACACTTTCTTTGTGACTACCTATTTGAAGAAACTTGCTGCCAAGACGATGTTTACACTTTGTCTGTTCAGCCTCTCATTGATGCCTTCTTTCAAGGTTTCAATGCCACAGTGTTTGCTTATGGGCAGACAGGCTCAGGCAAGACTTACACCATTGGGGAAGCTAATATTTGTAAGTTATTTATTTGATATTTTTCATCTAACGTCCACTTCAATTGTTGTCAGTTATGTGTATTCTGTATTAAAGCTTCATTTAAAACTGAAATCCTTTTGCACAAGTAATACAGTAAATCTCACGTCAGTTGGTTGTCCAACAAAGTAAACACTGCTCTAATCAAGCTTTACCCTGACAAGTTGTTGCCATTTATTTAATTTTTTCGAATTGCATTTGTAGGTTCCTTTAGAGATGAGGAGCAGGGTATCATCCCCAGGGCTGTTGCAGATATCTTCAAGCTGCTGGATGAAAATGACCTCACAGACTTCTCTGTCCGGGTCTCTTATCTGGAGGTCTACAAAGAGGAGTTCAAGGACTTGCTGGAAGTGGAGACTGCCAGCAAGGACATCCTCATCCGGGAGGATAAAGGCAACATTGGTATAGGATACACTGTTGATTTGTCTTTGAGAATGTCTTTGTGGTTGTGAGATTGAATAATATGCAGCATTTCACTTTTGACTCTTTATTTATGAACTATTCTGCTTTTAATTTCCTGTCTCTCTGTCTTCATAGTGCTTTGTGGCGTGAAGGAGTGCGAGGTGGAGGGTCTTGATGAGGTGTTGAGTTTACTAGAGTCAGGAAACACAGCCAGGCACACTGGTGCAACCCAGATGAATCAGAACTCCAGCCGGTCACACACCATTTTTACCGTGTATATGGACCAGCGCCGGGGAGCCTCTCGCCTTTATGGGACAGCTGCAAATTCTGGACCGCAAATGTTGTCTTCCAAGTTCCACTTTGTTGACCTTGCGGGGTCAGAGCGCATCTTAAAGACGGGAAACACCGGCGAGAGACTTAAAGAGAGTATCCAGATTAACAGCGGACTTCTGGCTCTGGGGAATGTTATCGGGGCACTGGGAGACCCCAAGAGGAAAGGCTCGCACATACCATACAGGGATTCTAAAATCACAAGGTACACTTTAATAAGCTCATGAGATAATCATTTCACACATTATGTTGTTCATAATTTAAGCATTCCTACAATGTTGATCATATAATCCTTGTTTCACCCAGGATCCTAAAAGACTCTTTGGGAGGAAATTCAAAAACCCTGATGATTGCCTGCATCAGCCCATCTTCATCAGACTTCGATGAGAGCCTGAATACACTAAACTATGCCACAAGGGCCAGAAACATTCAGAACCGGGCGACGGTTAACTGCAAGCGTGAGCCAGATCGGGTGGAGGGGCTGGAGCAACAAATTAAAGCCCTTCGCAGAGCCCTCGAAAACCGCCAGCGCTCAGAGACCCGTATCATTTCTCACGCTGATCCAAACAGGAGACCTCGACTTGGAGAGGGAGAGATCAGCAGACTGCAGGCTCAGAGCGCCCACTACAGGACGTGCACGGACACTGCTTACAGGTAAGAGCATATTGATTTTGCAAGTTGAATACTTTATTCTGCACTATCATTCTCTATTGAGTGGTGTACAGTATATGTAAGTATAAGCCGTTGGTCCCAGTGCACAAGTTAGTTTCCTCAAAACATATTTACTGTTTCAAATCACCACCATAACAACTCTAAAAATGATATAAAATATTATCTAAAATATATCCTAATTAAACAGAAAATGCCATTAGGAGGCCAAATCCTACAAAACAAGTGATAGAGTATCTGTGCAGCCAAAGTTTAATAAACAGTAGCTAATGTCTTTTTGTGATTCGACTCTGACATTAATAAAAGCCATACCTTAGCATTGCCATATTTCCTCCTTTCATCAGCATTGCCTATGTATTTTAGATACAGCCAGTCACAGGCTATGAGTTAGTTGCAGCTCATTGCTAAAAAGAAAGGGCATGTTTCTTTGTTTACTGTTTTTTATATGTTAAACATGGCACCCTCTCTGGCAAACAGTGAAGTTTGGTGGCATAAAGCTACAGGCCGTATCATCTAGACGAGGCTTCATTCACTGGAGAGTTGGTTGTCTCTCAGCATGACTATGGCATGTTTTCTCCTTGAGGCTCATTGCATATTGTATGCTGCTCTCCTTCACATATTCTGTTTTAAATATATCACAGGTTGCTGCGGGAGCTGCAGAGTGAAGGGGCACTGACTGCAGAGCATAGTCTGAGAGTGAAGGAGTGGCTGTGCTCAGTGGAAGAGGAGCGAAGCGGACTGACCACGGCCTCCGGACCTGACAGTGGCATCGAGAACAGCTCCACTGAAGACAGTGTTGGGTTGAGGAGAGGAAGGCCCTCTGTGAGGAACCAGGTTTGTCTCTTTTAATAAAATGTTTTAGTCATAACCCTCGGTACCCACCACTAATATGTAATAATATGTATTATTAACTCAGGATCCAGAGGCTGCGGAGGAGAGGTGGAGCCTTGAGCATGGAGAGAAGGAAGACAGTATAGATATGCTTCAAGCACAGATTCAGCGTCTGGAGGGAGAGAACACAGACTTTTTAGCTGCTCTGGAGGACGCTATGGAGCAATACAAGCAGCAGGTAAGATGCAGAGCAATTCTAATACTGTTTTCCCATTAGGGCAGTATTTCCCAGTGTAATCATGGCATGACATATTAATGTACTTGGTCACAACAGGCTAGGGAGAGGTGTGATGATCCATACCATAATATAATATCACAATGTACTGATTCTCACAAGCTTTTGGTTCGTTGACTTTGCTGATTTGTTAATTATTTGATTCACCTTCTCCTGTGTCAGAGTGATAAGCTGCAGGAGCAACAGGACTTGATAGCAGAGCTGCAGTGTCTGCTGTCCACTCCAGGGCTGACAGGCCTGGGCCATAACCTGAGACCCCGGCCTCACACAGCCCCTATCGGCTCCCTGGTTCACAGTCAAAACGGAGGCACACACAGACAGGTAACCAAGCAGCTAGTTATTGGCCTATGGTCTAGTGTGCATGTACAAGTTAAAGTGGTAAGAAATAGAAGTATGATGTAGCTTCCCAATGGGTTGATCCTTGGGTTTGTTTGTGTGTGCAGGTCAGTCCAGTTGGCTATCTTGGAAATGGGCTGTATGGTGATCAGGATGTTAGCCTGTATGAGGAGCAGGAGAACCTAAGAGGAGCAGATATTCTGGACTCAGAAGAAGAACAAGAGGGCAGACTTTACATCCTCAGCCAGGAAAGACGCAAGTATGTTGTGTTTGTAGAAAAGGTTTCTTGAAACTTTGACTATTTAAAATGAGTGTTGATCAAAAACAGTATGCATATTGGGACTATGTTATGTGTGAAATATTTATGTGTGTGTAATACTTATTATGTCAGACAGGTGAACATGACCTGGACCAGGAGGGATGCGCTGTCCGGAGCACCAGCAGTCGGTGTTAGAGGTCTTATCTCTCTACCTTACCAAGACCAGCACCGATGTTTAGCCAGAAAAGCATGTAAGTAGTTATTATCATAGGATTTACAGATGTTTAGTTGTTGTTGCACAGGTTAAAAAATGTGTTTGTGTATCTGGTATTGAATCCTTTATACACAAATCAAACATGGGGTTTTTATTTACATTTACATGTTCACAAATTGAGCAACTTTTAAACAGCTTTTGCTATTATAGAGGAAAAGTGACGTTCAAACAAAAGCCGTGAGTTTTTTCCAAATAGTCAACATGCTAAGAGCCTTTTCCCTAAAATCATATGTACTCTTCTGAACATATGATGTATGTGTACATTGATCAACTGAGTGAGTCCATTTTTTATAGAACTTAAAGTTATATTTGGAGATCCCAGGCACATTATGGAATGACACTGAGGCTTTGGTTGGTTTTTGTGTTTCTTCTGCTATCAGATGTTACATGTTGTCCCAAAAGAGTCAGGTTAACATCAGGCTTATAGAATATCAATGCAAGACAATTCAATATACTTTTGCTCTGTTTTACTAGTCTCTACATTGTGTTTTAATGTTCACACATCAGCCATTTTATACCAAAGTTAAGGTGAGAGATCATATTGGGCCTAACGATCTGCGATGATACTTGAGGAAGATCTCACAAAAGGGCTGGAATTTCGACTGCCTCCTTGAAGCTCGGTCACCTTCCTCACGATACCACCATACTGACTTCCAATGTTTTCTCTCAAATCTCTGTTTAGCCAACTCCAGTTCTGGGGAGACATCTGTGCGTGAAAGTCTGAAAAGTTTTGAAGGTGTTTCAGAGAGGGGACTTCTTCAGGCACAGCAGAAGATCAGGGAGCTCTCTGTCACCATCCGTATGAAGGAGGAACTCATCAAGGAGCTGGTCAAAACCGGTAACAATTTCCATTTTGTTTCCTTCTTTAACTAAATCTTTTCCAAAGAAAGGTTTTCTTTTGAGTCTTTATACCTCAATTTTTAAAAAAATGTTTAGGTAAGGATGCTCAGGCCCTGAACAAGCAGTACAGCCATAAGATCACAGCTCTGGAGCGTGAAGCTGTGCAGGCTCGACAGGAGCTGCAGGAGGCCCAACGGCAGCTGCAGGATCTGGAGAAGCAAGAGAGGGAGATCACTGCATCGGACAAGACCAGAGCACAGGAATGTCGCAGGAAGATAGCTGCTGCTCAGAGCAAAGTCCAGGTTTGACTGCCACACCTCTCTAATTATACCTTACTATACATAGGCCTTACCTTATTATACATAGGCAACACAACCAGGAGTTCATGATGCTGATTTGAGTTGATGAAGGGCTTCAGGAATTGGATAAAATATAGAAGTGTGTTGACTGATATCAAAATTGATGACTGATTCACAATATTGAAGAGAAGGATCATTTTCACATTATGATTCTTATTTTGATAAATAATTGAGGGTCATGGGGTTGATCTTTCCTAAAAGCACTTTTTCTGAAGTTTGTAAAATTGGTAGACTAAAAAATGATCTGCAACACCACAATACTTATAAAAATGGTGTTGTGACACATCTTTGGTTTGATTTTGCCTTGTATGATTCAGATATCACACTAGTTTTTTGATAACATTTCCAAATAAATGTCCTGCTCTAATCTGAAATAACAATTTTGTGCTAAAATACTTTAAAAAAACGAATCGTCTTTTTCTGATATGCAAATTACAACCAAATGCTGCACTATTCTTTATTTATGTTTCTCTCTTGAACTTCTGAAATTGAAAATGTGTATGGTTTTGTGTTAGGTTCTCAGTCAGCGTCAGAGGGACACCGCTCGTCTCGCTAACCTTCCTGCCCAGAGCGAGCGACGGGTGTTAGAGCTGGAGCGAAGTGTTCAGAGTATGAGGCAGCAGCAGGAGCAGCTGCAGAAGAAGCTGCGCGAGGAGAGTCAGCAGAAACGACGTCTGGAGAGCGAGATGCAAAGAAGAACCCACAGAGTCAAGGTACCTTGACTGATATCCAAAGAATCGGTGCTGTGTTAAAGTTGCACTGATTTATCCCCAAATATCGAAAAAATAATTTTTATGTTATCAGAAAACCAAGGCTCATTTAAGTCATTGTGTCGGGTAGCTAATGACAAGTATTTCATATGATTTAAATACACAGTACCAGGGAACCACTAGACAAGTCTTTAACACTTTGAATTATAAAGCCAGTAAGCCCCAGGTGTCTGGTTTTATGTTTTTATTTATTTTTTCTTTACCAAGAAAAGCGTGCAATGCTACTGCTACCAATCAAAAAGTCCAAATGTCTGACAATGGTTTGTTTGTCGGAAAACATGTACTGCAATTGATATTTATCTTCCTTTCTTCTTCCTCGTCTCAATCTCTTCTCTAGGAGCTTGAGATTAAAAATGAGCAGCAGCAAAAGATCCTCAAGATAAAGACAGAGGAGGTCGCTGCCTTCCAGAGGCAAAGACGCAGCGGCAGTAACGGCTCTGTCATTTCATTGGAGGAACAACAGGTGGAAACCTCATGGAGATTATATCTCTAATAAATTTGAATTGATAGAAAACACACTGCTTTAAAACACCCCTGAAAAATGGACTGTTTTAATATTTAAGTATTTGTCATTTTGGTGCATTCAATCTATCTTACTGGGCTGTCAAACCCCTTCAGCCCTCAGTTTGTGAGTCTGTGTCTCTACTACTGTTTGACCTGTGGGCTTTTTGTGTCTTGGCCCTCTGTGAGCAGAAGATTGAGGAACAAAAACGCTGGCTGGATGAGGAAATGGAGCGAGTACTGGACCAGAGGAAGGAACTGGAAGATCTGGAAGGAGAGCTCACTAAACGAGAACAAATCCTGGCCAAGAAGGAAGCCCTGCTGCAGGAACGCAGCGGACTGGAGACAAAGAGGCTTCGCTCCAGTCAGGTATAAACAACCACAAACAACCCAATTCACTGACAAAGAAAACAGGCAAATGCTGAACTTTTTTTGTACACATTTTCTCCACAGGCACTGAGTCAAAACCTGGTGACTCTGACGGGGCGCATTGAGTCACTTGAACAAGAGTTGAGTGAGAGGAATGGACTCCTTCGCAGCAGCAGTGCTCAAGACTCACAACAGATTCGTCAGGAGATCTCCAACCTGCGGCAAGAGAAAGATTCCCTGCTGAAACAAAGAGTGGAGCTGGACGATAAGCTTCGGCAGGGCAGCCTGCTCTCATCTGAGGTCAGACATCACTCTGGGCTTTAACTTCCAACAGAAAGAAGAGACTTATTTAAGAAGGGATAGGATTTGTTTTGGTAGGGTAGAGATAGTTTTTAAATTATCTGCAAGAGAAATATTTCAAAGTAAGAGATACTTCTGTTCAGCAAAACCTAATTAAGTACTACCATGGGAATATTAGGAAATATGACTGGCCAACATTGGGCTAGCAGTAACAAATCTGTGATGTCTTTTTTTTGACTGATTGTTCACACTCTAATTAAGTCCATCTGTTCCCTCTGACATTTGAAGGAGGAGCGAACACTTTTCCAGTTGGACGAAGCGATCGAGGCTCTGGATGCTGCCATTGAGTACAAAAATGAGGCCATCACTCAGAGACAGAGACAACTGAGGGCCTCTGCCAGTATGCTCTCTCAGTGGGAGATGAACCTTATGGCCAAACTCAGTTACTTGTCTGCTTCTGAGACCAGAGCGCTGCTATGCAAGTACTTCGACAAGGTTTGTGCAAAACAACATGAGATTCCGGGCTACTTACCCATTATAAAATGCAATATGTACTACTTTTAATCGAACACTCCACTTTTGTCAACATCAATAACATTTAGCGACCATACTCCTTCCTAAAGCTGGGCACTGCCACACCTTCTTGGAAAGGACTATTAATACATTTGACAATATTTAGGATGAACAGAGTTGATGTGTCCTGCAGGTGGTGTCTCTGCGTGAGGAGGAGCGTAAGCTACAGCTCGCCCTGGCTGAGCTGGAGATGCAGCTGGACGAGCAGCAGAAGCTGGTGCAGTGGTTGGACAACGCTCTCGATCGCACCCAACTGGACACAGATCGCCGGCTCACACAACAGCAGAAGGAACACGAGAGGAGTGTGCAGCTCTTACTGCAGCAGTGTCGAGGTGCGGGTCACATGGACTAAATAATACATTTATTATCTCTCATTAAATAAAGAGGTTTCCTGCATGTGTTTATCTGCTCGCACCACAACAAATATATTGTAAAATCATCACTCTGTTCTACACTGGATGTATTTTAGAGTTAACAGGTAGAAGCTAAATTGGATTAAATTGAAGGGAATGCAAAAAGTTGAGTTCCATTTTTGTGTTAGAAATATTTTTTATTTTTCATAAGATTTTCTATAATCATTTTATAAATCGATTAAAAAAACGTGCCTACTATCGTGTATGCCCATCTGCCCCCACAGACCAAATAGACGAGGGCCTGGCTGGAAGGCAGCGGCAGTATGAAGGGTGGATCCATAACCTCAGCATGGAGCTGAACCACTACAAAGCAGCAAACCTGGAACTAAGCAACAAACTAAGGGAGCTCTGTGGTCCAGGCAGCCACTCAAATACTAAAGGTACGAGTATTAACAGATCAAAGTGTTGTTGCTTTTAACATGTATGATTTTCTTAATCATTGTGTTTACATCTTCTTGCAAGATGACTTTGGCTGTCTAAGCCATAATTAGCTTCTTATAGTAGCATTCATATCTGACAGCTCTAACTCTCCTTTTGACGTGTTGTCCTTCAATGTTATATTCGGATGGTAAAGCAGCGGGCGTTGGCAGCATGGAGAAGCTGACACGCTTCCCTGAGGACAGCGTCGGAGGCAGGACCTCGGACCAGGCTTGCAGGTCCCGGGAGGAAATGCGTGAGCTGGTGAACACTCCTCTCCCGTCCACGTGGAGACGCTCTTCGCTCCCCACAGAGGAACCTGCTGTCATGGAGGAGCTCTGGCTCCAGGCAACTGGGGACGTTCATGTTAACCGTGTAGTTCAAACTGGTGTGGGGTCCTGGGGCGGGCCTGCATCCATGCCTGTGGTGAAGTCTCGCCGAGAGTCCCGTCGCTCCAGTCTTAACATTGGACCACTGACTTCCAACAATGCCTTAATTGATGTGCGGAAGAATCCTGTCTGAAAATAACTACTGTGCCACTCAAAGTGGCAATAGACAACTTTGAACCCCCTCCCCTCCCAGCGTTACCAAGTGGTAATTTCTTGCCGCCCCTGTCCCTCAGAGCCTTCTATTAACAGCACTGTTATTGACTAATTCACACTATTAGGGAAAAACGCAAGGCTTATGCTGAAATATATGTTATTATAATTCATTCTCAAAGTGGCAGAGCATTGTATAATGTCCACAGCTTTTCTGCCTACAGCATGGGTCTTCCCTCCCTCTCTGTGAAGACATAACCACAAATCTTTATGATGCGCAATGACGTCGCAACTGTTTTGTCATTTTCTGGTGACTATTGGAGCTAGTGCTGGCTACTTTCATTTACAAAGAGCTGGCAACACTTCATAGGACACACTGAATTTTGTTTTCAACAGCTTTGTGCCGTAAACCAAGCCTCCATTTTCCCAGGAGATTTTAGCGGTTGACTTTCAGAATTGCATAATGAAAGCGAGGCTTATGAGGTACCTTAATTTTAATAATGTCATTATTCTACAGCCATTACATTGTGCAATCAACATTATCTTTAAATCCTGAGTTAAAAACTTGTCTATTGCCACTTTTGGGCCATTCACATAGATATTTGTTCTGTGGTTTCAGAAATGTTTGTGCTTTAGTTTTTGTATTTCGTGTTTTGTACTTGTATATACAATTATTTTTAATAAGCAAGGACACCCACTAATTTTTTATATAAAGCACTTTCATTAAGGTAAAGTATTTGTTTCCATCTCATACATATTTTGTAGGTATGTTGTCCTACCAACCATGAAAAAAGAGGAAGTATTTGCATCATGATAAACATAGGATGTGCTCTAAACATGTAGTCTCGTGACCTTCTACAGTATTTTATATTAAAATGTGTTTCCGTATTACTCAGTGCCCATGATGACATGTTTGTACCAATTTACATGGACCCAAATATGTTAAACGCCCTAAAATATTCATCTGTTTTTCTTTCATGCATACCTGCCCAAGTAATTGAGGAGACAGACTCCCTTTGATGTTTCTTTCAGCTACAGAATATATCATACTTTTTTGCAATGTACTGGGGAGTCCAATATGGATCCTCGTGGCAGGGTTTAAGATGATAGATGGCCACTGTTGCCTGACTTCTTCAAGCTTGTTTTGACTCCTGCAATACTTACAGACACACCAGGGAGAGGGAGAGAGAAAGACTAGCTACAAGTGGAGGGTGTGTCATTATATATAGAAAATAAATACTAGGAGTCAATAAAGATGTGTAAATGAGATTCCTTCATGCAGATGAAGCTATACCTTTATATCACGTTGTGTTCGGCCCATGCCGTGCTGGTACCATTTTATTTAAAAGCTAAGGTATTGTAGTCTTTGCATACACATCTATGGGTGTAATTCAATATTTCTTTCAGGTTTGTGGTGTTTTGTTCAGTCTTACACTGTGTCTTAGGATTTTACCATGTTTTTACATCATTTGTTTCATGGGTCTTGTTGTTGTTAGCCTTGTTCTCCTCGAATGTCGGTTTCAGCCTGGACATGTCTGTGTTTGGAGGTGTTTGGTTGGATAAGTTGATAATAACACTGGGTGGGTGCACTGAGCAGGAAACAGCCAATACATGTGTGGTGGTCTAATATCCCTCAGCAGTTGCACAGACCAGCATTTAAGATTTGGTTCGAGGAACTCCAGTTTTCAAATGGTCCAGTAGGTGGAGGTACATACTCAGAAATATTTCACCCCAGACCAGCATGTGGACTTTTATGCTCACTGTGTGATGTGGACATATGTAGTTATTTACACACTGCAACATATTAAACATCCACTACATCCTGCAATGATACTGTGCTGCTGATCCCAATTCAATTAGAAAACAATCGACAGTTGTCACGTTTTATTAGGGGGTCTCTATCTTTGTATGCATTTGACTATAATAAGGGCATGAAAAATAATGATTAAGTAAGGAACAGTGTATTTTATTATTTAATATAGGATGATCCTGCATTCAATTGGAAGGATGATTACCCTATCACCGTCCTACTTTCGGTTTTCATGTCCCAAACAAGCCAACGTAGGAACAGTCAATCCAAAACTCAGAGGTTTATTTGAAAGAATAATTAAGACAAAACTTTCTCATCTGCATTTTAATTGTTACCGTATACTTATTGTTACATGAGCATTTTATTTACCTGGTCATCTCTCACTAGCTTTGCAGAGAAATTCAAAATTGGTCAAAACCATCTGAGCGCAGGGGGCGATGTTTCCTCAACATTTCACTGAGTCCAACATTTCTTTGCTCATCTCCCTGAGGGTCAAGCTACAGTGTTATTTGAGCTTGGACTAAAACTCTGGTTCTTAAATCTTTGCAGCAAAAACAAACCACGTTAAGAGAAAGTCTAAGAGTTGTTGATGACTTTGTGTCAGTTTTAAAGGAACAGATTTATTGGTGTGATTGATAAATTCAATTAATCATTAGTTAATAAGTTAGCTATTCCTGATCCTGAGATGCCCAATTCAGCATAACAACAGGTACAGATAATTATGTGGTTTAATGGGTACTTACATTTCAGGCAATAATGACACAATTATACAAAATGACATGACAAACAATTTCAAAAAGTTGAAGTTGGGAAACATTGAGGCATGAATAAGTCAATTTAAAAAATGCAATGATTGGATAGAGATGGTACAGCTTGACTGAGGCGGTAGGGCTAAGTGAATGCATTTAATTTAAACAACATTTCTGAACCATATTTAGTCTAAGTGTAAATATTAGTCATTAGGGAACACTCTTTCGTGTATAATGGGACTTACGATTTGGCCAAAACACATTTTCGTCTTTACTAAATAGAAATACTATTGGGGTGGGAGAGCAAAGCATTCATGAGTTGTTGTTTTTGTTATTGTTATTTATCTTTCTTTTCAGGGCAGGCACGACTGAACACTTGCAAACAACAAGAAAGGGATGACCTGATACGTATTTCTGGCAGCTGGCTTTAATCTATATAATTCAAGAATAGAGCTTTAAAATGTATATGAGATGATGAACGACGAGAAGCCTCAACATTGGTATGAGAGATACTTACAAAACTGAATCAAGCTGTGAATTGTTGCCTGCCAGAATCCTGCACAGGGTCGGGTACTGTCCAGGCAGTGGGTGGGAACAAAAACGATTATTTAATTCTTGATTTTTTTTCCAGGAAAAATCTGAAATTTCGTTGAGGGTTTGCAGAACTCGAGACGCGAGGGACTCTGGTCTCTGTGTATTTGTTTTCTCTACCACAAGGGGGCGGCAAAGTCAGATGATTTACAATTCAGTATAGTTGCTTTAAGTCGATTGTAAGAGACTTATTCTAAGTGTATTGTGCTAACAGCTAAGACAATTGGTGCAAACGATTCTAATTGATTAACAGTTTTTAACAATGTTATATCATCCATGGACTTTCATTTAAATACCTAAGCCATTTTTTGACAGAAGACATAATAACACTAACATGCTACACAGATGAGTTTTTGATTATATAAAAATAAATATATAGGGCTATGTCACTACAGTACAGTTCCTATTGGTTCATGCAGAGTTAATACAAGCTATTTCTAAACATTGCACATACACTCATGGGGAGATCACCTGATTGGTTATCAGCAACTTGCCGTCGGTGTGACGTCAGCACAGCCGGTGGGGAAAAAGGCAGCGAGGAGGTGAGAGGAGATCACTGGAGGCTCCGGCAGGGACACAGCCTCAGGACCTCGGACTGAAGGGAACACTCGCTGCAAGCACTGCGGAGGAGGCCGTCCCACCTGCTGGAAAATCCCCCCCCCCCTGCTGAACACGGATACAACACACAATTCAAGAAGGATAACCTCACCCACAGCACCACCGCAGACACCCAGCCTCGGCAGGAGGTGTGGGATTTATCGATCTGATCCTCACCTGTTTGTCAAAGCGAGGCTGCACACCAACTCATGTGTCCTGCACATCTGGAGCACGAGAGATGCTGCCCACCGTCCTCATCACAACATGTGGATGTTTTAGTCTCCATGGATGCAGGAGGCACGATGAGAGAGGAGGTGAGTGTGTTGTATTCGGTGGTACTGTTCATATCCACATCATGCATGTTTTTTAAATGAATGCACCTCATTGCCAGCCTGCAGATGCTCTGGCCTGAGACAGATTTTAGGACCAGAGTGTTACAGACTGCATTAATTCAACCATATTATATTCAAGTCTAATGCTTAATATGGGGGTCATAAAGCCAGATAAAGTCAATATGACTTTTTTGGGGGTATTTTTGCATTAAAATACCACATGGAGTAAATCTATAAGAAAGAGGTTGACCTATTTGACAAAAAACACAATTAGGCTTTTATTGTAACAAGGAAGGCCTGCTAAACCAAGAGCCCTACAGTAGATTGAGTCAATAAAGACAACTTCACACCCATTAGGAGCTTTATTTATGTGCCCTTCATGACTGAAATGTACTATAGACACAGACTCAAGTAGGTTGTATTTTGCACTTGTTAATTTAAAAAGGTCTAAGATTATTCAAGCAATTTGTGAGAGTTTTCTTGTAGATATACAAAGAAAGTGACGCATGCCTTGTCAGTGCATTTACTCCCCAATTAAAACAACTGACGTCAGACGTACTGACAAGAAAAGCGTGAGTTCATCACAAGGTTATTTTAAGATAAAATAGATTATAATTGAAATCCATATAATTCTATCAATTATTGTTGATTTCAATTTTTTTTTTAATCTTTAGAGGAAAACAAGCATGTACAGGAGAGTGAAAATGTAGTGATATTCTGGCCTCATATATTTAACTATCAGCATCATTTTATCAGCATGATATCAATAGAATAATTCTAGTACGTTTGGAAAAGCAGAAGTGACAACAATATAGTCTTAACTTACTAATGGAATTCAGGCCTATATGGCCTTTCTGACAGTGTCCACATCCGAAATATAAGTTTCATAGTTCTTGTTGTTTTTTTAATTACAACTTTAAGATTGGGCTTTTATAAAAACAAATAGGTGGAGCTAAAAATGGTTAAGCTTGGGTCCATTCTTAGAGCAAAGCAGGGGGAGTTTAATGTACTGTAGTATTTAGCAACATAAACTGAAATATGGCTTGTCAACAGCCTCATACTGTACAGTTTGTCACTCTACCTCACTTTGTTCATAGCTAGTAATGAATGAATTTATTTATCTAAAAGGTTAACACTTAACTTTAAAGACCTGTCAAACATATACATATTTAAATGGGTATTAGATAATATTTGTCTTTGTATGAATAGCTTATAAAAGCTAGTTTCAGTTGGTTTTGAATCATTTGTGATATACAGTTTAGGATGAGATATTACAGTTGAAAACATTATGGTTAAAGACAATGCCATGTTAAACTAAAGTCATTAGGGCTCTATTAACCCTGTAATCATTTTTTCTTTGTTCCCAGGCATATTCAGACTTAACGTTTCTGTCAACAACGGAGCCTGTTCCTGTCTTTGGTTATCTAGCTGTATGAGTGTTAAACCTCCATCATAAAGCTAGATAACCGAAAGTAGGAATGAACTCCAAACCTTCAGCTTCCAGCGTTAGTGAGAATAAAGACAAAGAAAAACACAAGACGGACATCATGTCTTTTCAGGTGGGTTACAGTTTTATTTGGACTCTTGGTTGTATAAAATGGGTACTTTTATGATATAATTAAAGGCTTCAGGAAATTGTTTTGAAATGAACCAAAATGAATCAACAATGAAAAGAATTTTTAGTTTCAGGCAAAAGTACATTATCTTAGATCTTGTCCTCCTCGTAGTTGCTTAAACACTTGCTGGTTTTGTAAATATCTAATTTCACTTTTTTTGATATGCTGGTTTCTTCAGCCAATTATCAACATCATGTTACCCATCTTTGAGGCCACACACAAATAAGATGTTCCCACATAGCAAGCAAAATGTACTCCTTCTCTTTTTCTTTTTTTTGTCTGTGAGACTTAACATGTCAAAGGACATAACTTTTCTGACAGATTTTTTCTGTCATCTCAGTATTGGGAAAACATAAGAATAATTATTTAGATTTCTGTACCTTCTTCCCTGCTGTATCATGTATTCAAACACCCATTCATGTTGCTGTCCCATACTACCCTTAAACGCATATACTTTACTACCTGATCATAGAAAATGTGTGCTGTCAATGCTGCAAATGTAGTGCAATAATATGATGCATGTATCTTCAGATGTGCATAACTTTGAAAGTTTTATATCTTTTTAATAAACATCATTTATTTTCACTGTTACACAGAGGACCTGTCATTGATTCCCAAATACATATCCTTCATATTCGAAATAATGTGAAATATCAGAAAAAATAACTAAAATGTACCACATATAGGCAACAAAAGATAATAGTCCGCATGTGATTGATAAAATACAAAACAAAAAACGTTATTGGTGTTAAGAGGCCTAATGTATATATTTCCTAATACCCATCATTTCATTTCAATTACACAGAACGTTTTAAGGTGATTTATTGTATTTATTCGCAAGGACTGCATGACATGACAACATAAATCCCATTACAGCAGAGGGTATAAGATTTTGTATTCATTACAGGAATAATTTGATGTACAGACACAATCTGCAGCAGTTATGTGCTGGAAACAACTGCTTGCTTGGAAATGCAAAGAAAAACTAAAATAATATCCTAAAGAGCCAAAGCAGTGACTTCTTTACGAAACAAAGCCTGTGTCGGATGGTGCAGGCTAGAACCTCCTTCACTGCTAAAACATCATGTTGTCTATATGGAAGCCATCTTGATGGAGTCTCTCTGCTGCCTCTAAAATGGTTGTGTTGGCACACAGCAGCCGCTCTAAATGCTCCATCGTTAGCTGTGGGTCAGACTTTAATCAGCGCTGTCTTTAAGGCTTCCTGTCTTAAAACACGTCTCCTCTGTGGTGTCATCTCACTAACTAAGAGATGTAGCCACATGTAATTAGTCAGGTCACATTACTGAGCCCTTTAAAAGGTCACTCAATGAGTCAGTGTACATAAAGCTGCTTTTGTGATTGATCCGTAAATGAATGAATCAGTGATTCTGCTGGTAAACAATCGTATGACATTTGCTTTTATTAAAGCTGCTGTTCCTGTATATCTGACATCTCCCACTAATGTCTTAAGTGCATGTGGAAATAGTAATGAGTCATATTAGTTCAGTGAAGTTTACAGAAACAACAAAGTGTTCCAGATGTAACCTTTAGGTAGCAGGCAAGTCATTAAAAAAAAAATGATAAAAACCTGCTTCAATTTCTACAAGTTAAAAAAAATAAATCATAAAAAAATGGCATTAATTATGTTCACAGACATCTGTTTATCCACATGTTATTTTCTAGACTCTACCTGTTAAGGTCCTTCAAATAGTTTAAGAACTTCCTGCAATGACCTTTCAGAATAATGTGATCACATCTTCATTATGTCAGACTACACCCACATAAATAAAAACAGATGGATAAATAAGAGATCTCAATTAATGATTTATAGAAAAGGTTGGCAGTTAAAAATTAAGTAGTTAACATTGAAAAAAGAAAGGACAGCATGCTTTTAGATTCTTTTTGTATGTTGCCTGTATTAACCTTATCGTTTAAAAAGAGATACAGCCTCGCCTTTAAAATAAATAGCCACAAATATTCTTAGATTGCATTTGTTGTAATTATTTGAATAATTATTATTTTAAAATTGTAGATAATAAGCCCTGTTAGGCCTTGAAGAAGGCCCTTATGTGAAACTTATTTGTGAGAACTGCTCCTATTTTAAGCAGAGAATTGAAGGCCTTCATTAATGTCTGCTTTGGTAAATATTCTACAGAGCCAATCAGTGAATAAATGTAATCATTATTGTTTATGATTTTAGGTTTAAGATGTAGAGATCACAAACCATTTGTCTCATCAACATGAACATGAACATGAATATATATATATATATATATTTTTTTAAACAACATTCCTCATTAAAGCGTTGTTGCCTTGCAGAGCACAGGGATATGAGTTTTCGTTATAAACAAATTATAAAGAAGTCAGACTGGAGCAGCAGGCCTTTATTACACAATTGCATTTTGTACACTTTTCCAAAAAGGCCACAGCTCAGATTCTGATTAATGAAGTGTATTAAGAGAGCACATTTATGTTCTTTTACCGCCATTTTAAACATCTGTTCATTTGTTTCACCTTTACCAACGCTAGGCCTAATCTACGGGTTTAATTGTGTCACGTAGATTTACAGTTCAATGCAATTACATATTTGTCATTAAAAATCCAGACTAATTTACCCGGGTTATTTTTTACAAACACAGCCCAGAGATGCATAAACTACTTACTTACAGAGCGGTGTGTTTTATCCGCAGTGTTGAAACAGAGGGAATAAAGCTCACACAATGTGCGGCAAACATTCGCTTCTGCAGAAAGTCTATGAGCGCTCTCTGTCGGTCCCTCCGACAGACCTTTACTGTGCTGGGATAAAGCAGGCCTTCCAAAAAACCCAAGAGTAGCCTCACAAAGATGGAAAATAAAGGAAATAATCACGCAACTCCAGACGATAATGAATAGAAGCCAGACAAGCTCTGCATATTAACATAATTGCATAGAAACGAGGGGAGAGTATTTAAAGGCGCAGCAGCACACAGCGTGCCCCTTCATCCGCTGTTATCTGCGTGTCTGGAGAACAAGACCAAAATGAATATTTAAATTATAGAGAGAAAATGAACAGTCAGTTATATTGGCGTTACGTTTTTCAATAAAGGTGGAATACGTAGGTTTTCTTTGTTTTATGCTCTGCCTGAGGCCTTCACTGAACTCTACTTTTTTTTTCCCCCCTATAACACATACAGTAACTAGTCAGCCTGCAAACTGGTCTGTGAAATAACCATTCGTAAATAATTAGTCCAAGTCCCCCTGCTACCATCCCACCTGCCCTAAAAAAACAACAACCAGACACCAAAAGTTGTATAAGAATTTGTCAAATATTCATTTTTTGAAATATGAAAAAGGGAAATAGTTTCAAAAGCTGTCTCCAAATTGCCAGGATTTAAACTCCTGTGGGGAAAATACTGAATCCTTTATTTATTTATTGGTAAAATGATAGTTTAAAAATACTGAAAAAAGCCAACACAAAATCTGTGTGTACAGGTTTAAATTTAGAAAATATACTTCCCCCAAGGTTGCTGGAGGTGATGTTACTCAGAGCAGATTGGACTATTGAGTTGAAACAGTAAAAGCATGTCCATAGTCTCAGAACAAACTTTAGCTTTTTATATTTTAAATTATGATGCTGTTGACCTGTCATACTTACCAACATATACGTTCATACTAAATACCTTTGTTTTAACGTTGCAGTTTAGTTGACAAAGGCAAGGATTTGTTTTAATAGTCCGCACCATTGCTTGAAAAAATAAAAAGGGGTACTGTTCCTTTATTAGACACCAGACTGTAATTAGACAAGATGCTGGGGGAGGGGCAGGTGTGAAGCCTGGTGATAATATATGAGCTCATACAGGAAAACACTGTGACTACCAAACAGCAATATTAGCTTGATTAAAAAGGAGTTTTAATCTGAGCTTTAAAGATTTCTATGTGTAGATTACTCAATTTGACTTTTATATCATCCTAGTATGTGAAGTATGTGTTTTATTGTAGGAAAATAAATATATGGAATTATGTGGCAAGATGTCTGGGAGCTAAAATGATTTGGAAACGTCTCAACTCTTTTTCATTCTCGTTGGCCGTTAACCCCTCAGTGCAAGACCCCTTGTGTCTATAATGAGTCTGTTAATCATGTAAAAACAATTCCTTCCTTTAATTAAGAAAGTTCCCAATATAAAAACAGACTGTAGTCAAATTTCCAAGCCAATTAACAGACCTACAACAAAATATGCACCTGTACTAAAAAAAACAAGTGTGGATGTTTTTGTGTTGTGATGCATAAACAGAGTGCATCCTCTCAGACGCTGCATGTTGGTGGTGCAGCTGCAGGAGACCTGTTGGTAAACAGTAGCCAGCGTCCACATTATCATTCTGATCCTGGCTTTGCCCCACAATGGCTGCTTTGTGAAAGGAGCACTTGACAAAGGTTCGCCACTTCTTTTTCCCCAACGTTATTATATGTGAGAAGGCGCTGCAGTAAAGCCCAGGCGGGAAGTGAGGTGGGAACGTCGCGCCAGACCAGACAGTGGCAGATGCCTGCATTAGCACCGCAGCCTTGAGTGTGTCTCCTGGAAAAGTTGCCCCTTTGTCTTCCTGCCTCTTTATGTCTGTGCTGACTCTCTCACAGTCAGTGTATGGCTGTGTGGTCTCACTCCATAACTAATGTTAATGAAAAAGAAAGAGGCCATTGTGTCAGATGATCATCCTTGAGACATTTTACTAGACTCAGACTGATACTTTTGAACTATTCTGAAACAGCAATTGATAAACAACACACAAATAAGACACTTTTGCAAATATTAACAGAACATAATAAATGGAAAGCCAAAATAAATTAAATCCAACTTTGGAACTGGACATGAGAAAACAATTTAATTAAATAAAACAAAACATGAATGAATAACTTAGAAACAGCATAAAGTCTTTGAAATGCAAAGGGACTGAATAAATACTTTGTTGAAGTAGCTGATTATCTGTAAATGATTTATCCCATGTGCCAATCACAGACGTGTTAAAAAGCCGCAGATTTTGAAAGGATCTTAAAAAGAAAGACTGAATGTTCTCCCAACTTATATGGAAGCATCAGAAAAAGCGATGATGTGAACTTCCATGTTTTTTTTGTTTTTTGGGGGGTCAGGTGATCTGCTTCTGTCATTACAATATTCAGACTCAGAGTTTGACTGTATACCCATTTATGGATGGCGAAAGAGATACAGTATAAGAAGGGTGATTTCTTTGGGTGTCATTTGTTATGAGAGCTGTTTTGTTTTCTGTTGTGAGACATCAATCTCACCAGAACCAAGCCCTGGTGATAATTTGGAGTTTTAAGATAATGTGTTGGTTTTATTGAAATGATTCCTCTTTTTTTTACCTCGTACCTCAGCACCAGAACCTTGAACCTGAAGGACTCAGAGCTGAAGGCAGGACGTTGTATGTTTTACGTTCCTGCAGCCCCCTCTCCCCCCACAAGGATACCGCAGCTGCGTTCCTGTCTTAATCTGGGGATAAACGTGATTATCCTGCTATGGCTTGTTCTTGGCTTTGTAACGGCGACAGGGGACCTTTCACAGCTCCCTCTTTTCCCATGGTCGAGTGGGTCTGAGCAGCTAAGACCCCCGATGTGGACCAGTCGCCATTCATCCGCTTTAGCTTGGAGCAAACAGCAACCCCGAGAGATGGAGATAAACATGTAGAAAAAATTAAACACATTATAAGTAGGCTGCAGTTTTTACTCATGTCAACTGTTAAAAGACATGATAGTACACACATAATAATAGTAGAAAACATGTTTATTAATACTTCATAGTATTTAATGGTCAGTTATTCCAGTTAATATTATCCTTTTTATTACACAATTTAAAGTATTATAACACGTTTTTTAGTTTTTGTTTCATATCAAACAATTGAAACTAAAATGCAATTGCAATGAAACATTTCCTGTTCATAAATATGACCAACAATTTAACTCGTGGCAACTCCAGCCTATTCTAGAGCTTGTGTTACCTTTGATTACCTTATCTTAATTTAATTGATCCTAACAAGTTTAAAGTCAGGATTAAAATGAGGCAGCAGATTTTTCACAGACTCTATAATTATTGTGGGAACTAAATCACTGAAAATATCTCTAGGAATGGATTTCCATTCTGTCCCGCCACTCGTTCAGACTGTCAGTCAAGTTCAAGTTCACAGGGGTGGAAACGTCTCGACTCTTCATTCACTTCTGTTGCCAGCCCGCCCCCCGCCCCCCCTCCCAAACCCCGCCTTTCTGCAGTGACTGCATGGCGTTACTATGACAGAGGGCCTGTGGCGTTGTTATGGTAGCGGGCTGCATGGCCTGGCTATGTGCTGGTGAAAAGGACAGCCTGTCAGAGAGAGACTCGGGTCCCCCCCAACAGCTGGGCACAGGAACCCCCACCCCCCCATAACCAGCCCCCTCTCAGGCCTTTCAAACATCACCCAGACCCTGGGAACACCAAGAATTTCACATTCATCATTCTCACACACAGACACACACAGACATACACACACACACACACACACACACACACACACACACACACACACACACACACACACACACACACACACACACACACACACACACACACACACATGCTGGGCACGCCTCTCTCTACATCCCCAACTAACTCTTGTGTCAATCCATCCACCACTTAACATCGCTCTTCACATGCACTTCCAGCCACAGCCCTCCCACACACACACACACACACACACACACACACACACACGCACACACACACACACACACACACACTAGTCTTGCTACACCTCACTTTACAATGGCTACCTGTAATCAAGTATAGGATTTAAAATTAGAAACTGAAATAAAGGAAGCAAAGAGCCTGGGAAACTGAGTGTGTGCGTGTGTGTGTGTGTGTGTGTGTGTGTGTGTGTGTGTGTGTGTGTGTGTGTGTGTGTGTGTGTGTGTGTGTGTGTGTGTGTGAGAGAGAAAAAGAGGGAGATAGATTTTGTTGAGGTCTCATTCAACTTTGAGCTTGAAAGGCGGATGATTTGCATAAACTGCATGCTGTCTGGGGTGCTCGGGGGTGGCAGCCATACTGAGAAAAGATATGAGGGAACATGAAAAAAAAAGAAAGCACGATCCTGCTTTGTGAAGCTGCAGGAAGAAAGAGGAGGTTTGAATAAGAGAGAGGGTGAAAATTGGCAAAGAAAGGGTCTTACCATGTCTCCCAGTGGGATTAAATTGTCCGGGAACCTCTTTATATATAATTTGGTGAATCTGGCAGCGGCATGGCTGCGGGGCTGATCTCACATCAAGCTCCCGCCTGAAATTCAGAAAGAAGAGGACAATGTGCTGGGATGATGCAACCAGTTTGAGAAAAGTGTAAACCCTAAGAGTGGACATCACTTTATCTGACTCTATTAATGTAAATGTTGAATTGTGGCGCTCATTCTGATTTCTTATGTTTGTGTCTGTTTTTGTTTTTTAGGAAAGGACCATAACGATGCTGATGCAGCTGTGCAGTGGAGGATCTTCAGAGCGTGTATCAGCGTGTTAATTACATGGACTCATTGGACAACACATGGGGCTTTGTCGCTGGGCAACTGGGCTGAAAATACAGTTCAAGCCACAGTTCATACAAATTGTCTGCCATTACAGTGTTGCATAAAAACAGCAGGTTTAAATGAGTTTTGATAAGGAAAAATAATATTTTCTACAAATAATTATATTCAAGTGTTATTTTTTTGCCTTTTGAATATTGCTTCTGAAAAATGTGAATAGTTTTGATTGAAATGTGAGCTTTGATCGATAACACAGCTTCCTTTTGTAAGAGGAATAATGACTTGTCTTTTGTTGTTGAATATGTGTGATGGTATCCGCATTTTGATGAATACATTACATTTAAAAGGATGCTGTTGCTATTCAATTACACATTTTTTAAGTCAATTTATTCAAATTGCATTATAGCATTTGAGATTATGAAGTGATCTGAATTACATTGTTTTGTTTTCACTTTATAAAATAAATGTTAAAAAATATGATCTGTGTTATTATTTACCGTGTTGAAGAAGTTCATTAAGTCACGTGTGTGTCAGCACCATGGACAGAGACTAAAAGCACTACACGTTAAGAATTCCTCTGACACCAGAGGCGGTACAAGTAAGGAAACAATATTCTTTTACATTCATTCACCACTCAATGCAATACAAAAATAGAGGATACAAATGAAACCAGGGAACAGGTAACTACTGTTGGAAGGAAAGCGACTCTGGGTACATGAATGAAAAATCGCAATGTAAACGTAAACTAAGTGTATATGTTGTTATCCACTAAATAGGTTACAACTTAGACGATAGACGATGAGACTTTTAATATAATTTTGTTAAAATACCTTTTTTAAGTTTTATCATAGGCATAAGCTAAGTGTTGCACTAACTTGCTTAGATACATCAAATGTAGCCCCTGCAAATCCTCTAAAACATTTGTAATGTGTGACTATTTTTCTCTGTAAATGTAAGAATTCAGAGAAATAATTAAATTATACAAAATAATGCAAGCCTAACTTAAGACCTCACCTCTCATTTACTCCTCATATAAATCAGACACTTTTTCATCTTCCTCTACTGTCATTTAATAATGACAAAAAGATGATGTAATTACACTTGAAGGCATTATTTACCAGCTTTTGTTTAGTACTTCACTGTCTGTTGTGTTGAACCTCAGATTAGTAAACTGCCTCCCACAACGTGACGACCTCGTGTCCGCAGGGCTGCAGTGTGCTGCCGGACACAGGGAGTCACGACCTCTCACTCCCCAGGGACACAACTTGACCCGGCACAAGCCGAAGCACACGTGTGTTCCTCGGATGCTTCAGGTGTTACTGCTGACCCAGCGTTACTAAATCAAATAAAGTCACACTATCATGTTGCCATATATGACTCTCTCTAACAGCAGAATATCGTACTTCGGTATCTCACACTAATACATCGTTTTGTAAAAATGATGTATAAGTCTGTCCCTGGTCACGTCAAAGGTCATGCTCATGTTTCTCCTATTTTAAAATCACATGTAGTAATATGCATGTAGTACATAGTAATATCAAAATACTTACAAAAAAGAGGAAACACTTACCTGGTGACAGTTGAACAGATAATTTTATCAATCTAATTTTATGTATAAACCCCAATATCATATCACACATTTGTCTCAGGGGGAGTTACAGTGTGTACACCCTATGTAAGACTCACCCACACAGTGCAAAATGAAAAACTTCACTAATGGGGAAACTGCAATCTTTATCCAATATTACATTACTTTTTTTTTTTGTACAGTGCAAACTTTTAATTAATGATGCCTTTTATCCATGGTTTACAATTGTTTTTCTTCTAATACAGGAAAGCTGGTTGCAGTGTACAGAGATATTCATAAAGAGAGTCAATAAAGAAATTGTTTTCAACACTTGGTGTGCCCTGAGCCCTGACCATCACAAGGCCTTGTGACCCAGCTTCAGAAAGGAGCTTTAGCAGCATATTAAAGCCAATGGATTTGGAATGAATTAACTTACTTTTGGTCATTTAATACCTTTACTCTCTCATCACATTTAATCATCAGAGCCTGATTTGTCTTTGACTGGAGGAACAGAGCTGCAGGTGTTCTCTCTCATGGCACTCAGTGTGAATTAATTCATTAATCCCGATCAGATTTTCTACTTGTCAACAGATAGAGATAGATGTTGTCTATTGTTGTTCAAATCACCGGAGGTGGCATTATTCACCAAGGCTGAGAAATACATTTTTCAGTCTTGCAATGAACAAAGCTCACTTTTATATGTGTTTTTAAAGCTTTCATTACCTTAAACTGTTTGCGACATCCCGTTTATTTCACCTCTTCAAACTACAATATGGAGGCAGTATTTTCCATTTCATTCAAGCTTTCACGTGAAAGTGCTTAAATTTGGATCTGAGTAAGATCCCCCTGTTTTCATAGTAGGAAGTGAGAGGTTCAGAGAGAACTCAGACAGTAGGCAGCTGTAGACCAGGTTTGTGTCTGTGGAGGGCTGTAGATGATTGTCCTGTCATTTATATCTTCCAACTCAGTGAGCTTTAGGTCTTGTACTCTGCGTTTGCATAAGAATAGAATCAGGTCCTGTGAACTTCCCCAACCTATTGACCCAGCTCCCCAGACATGAATGGCTCTGCTATGAGGCTCCCCAGCCTCTCCAAAAGGCTTTAACCATGCCTTAAGTCCCAATCATGGTAATTTAATATATCTTAAGCCCCTGGCTGTTTTGCTGAAACCCTTCTACAGTTTGTTTTAGGCATTCTGTGCTTCTCACCTCATCAGCACTATTCCCTTATTTGGCAAATTTAAGGGGCTCCTGTAGCACTATACATTACCTTTCAGTAGCCAAAAAAAGCAGAGATTTCATATAATTAGAATTGTTCTTATTTTTATAATTGTTTTCTATTTAGAAGAAAGAGGAACATTTCACTAATGATACATAGCTGAATAACTACTGAAAGCCTTTGTGTCATATTAAGGGAATCACCACTAAATAACTGCATATATGTAGTGGTTTAGCCTATGAAGGATAAGATGTCAGACTTTCAGTTGAGTTTGTCCTATAAAATTATAACATGCATGTGGGGTGAGGACAGTTTAAAAGGTGTAGACAAACAGAGACCCAACTGAATGCATATTAATTTGGCATAAATGAACTAACATGAACCTGAACTCTAGAGGGTTAAAGCAGGTGTCCCATGTGTCAAATGCACAGGAGGGGCAGTGACCTCTTCAGGAGAATGGCTACAATAAGAGAGGACTGTCGACAGGTATGCAGGTGTTTTCATGTCAGATGTCATGTTTCCTTATTGCAAAATCAATCAAGTTCTAGATTTGGTGCACAGAGAAAAACAAACAGATACTATAAAGGCAGAAATATCTGTCTGTCTGCAATTTATACAGGTTAACATCTTAAGCATCAATGCCTTAATGCAACACTAATGCAACCAATTATCCTAGAATAATTACATTAATTTATATGACTTGACTTGAAGGTCATTCATTCTTAATACAGTCACTATGTATGCACGTGAGTCATATAGTAAAATGTGGGAATTGGGTTCTGGTGAGCATTACGCAAAAAATCAGATGGATAGATGAATCTTAAGTTATGAAGTCACGTTCCTTCTTTTCCTCTCTGTTAGTCGCCTAAAACACACCTTTTATAGATATATTTAAAATCATAAGGCGTTATAATTTTCGATTTCCATAATGATTAACTCTTATTTCAGCTCAAGCAACATGCAATTATCCCAAAAGGTTAATATCATGTTCATACATTATTAACTTGTGAGACGTGTTCTTGAATTATTTGTAACTGTTATAATTTAAAATGAGCATCCATCTCCTTTATAGGAAGCATAAGAGCCATACATGGGAATTTCTTCATTGTGTTTGAGTAAAATGTATTTTAATCTGGGTGACTCAAATAACACTAAATAGCTTATTATTGAACTTACCATAAAATAAGGCCAGATTTTACATTCTAGTCAATTTGAATTGAAAACGAAAAAAGATTTTGATGTGAAGTTTTATTTTCTGGGACTAAAGTCCAGGACACCAACAACAAATGTGTAGCCAGAGCCGCGACATGTCCAACAAGGGAGTCCGGTCAGCAGCATGAATGAGGTGACACTGGAGTTGTTGAGCTCAAAAGTAGACAAGGTTAATCTCTATCCCACTGATACTCTCTGTAAATATAAAATGCAAAGACCACCAACCTGTGACCTCTGCAATACATCTCCTGTTTCTCTTTTTATTGTCAGACGAGTAAAAGACAAGTGGTAGTGACATCTGACAGGCCACCGTATAAGGGACTACATTTTTGGAACAGTCCTTCTACATTTTGATGAGTGCTGACACGAAATACGACTGGAATGATAACTTTTTTAAGGGCTTAAATGATCAAAATTCTTCACTTAGCACATTTAGTTTGGAAATATTTCAGTATCATGGCAAGAACAACTTAAATGCCCAGTCAGCTTCTTCAGACTTATAGGTAGGAAGCATTCCACTTCCAAAATATGGTCTAAATAAAATAAAGACCAACTTGTGTCAATATGGCACCACCTGCTGGAGGTCTTCTCACCTGCTTCCCTAAGAATTGAGCCACAGAAAAAGGAAACGTTTTTGAAGGATCTTGTGATGCTTTTCTAATTGAAACACATATTTAGAGACGCAACTTTTATACCTCCTACCAATAAATCGTTTAACAGAGAATGGATTTATTTTCACCAAGATTAACAGAGGAGTGTTTAAGGATTCTGGAAATGTATTTTAAAAAAGGGTTGACAAATTGCTTTTTTTTTGGTACCCAATATGTTCAATCTCCCGGGAAAAATGTATGATTACTCCATAAAAAATAAGACAATGATATGTGGTCTAGTTTCTCTTTCCTATATGACCTTGTGAAATGTAGAGTCTTTTAATAAACTTTGTGAAAACAATAAGATGCATTTTGAGGAGCTCAAACATCACATTTTAAATAGTAAAGCATTTTCAGTCCTCCATTTCAATCCTTGAATGCATTGCATTGTTTTAGTTCACTGGGATGGCTGATGAGCTTGGAGGATGGGCATACATGGATATTTTCCCAAAGACAGAGATGGGACTGGTCCTAAAACAAGGACCTCTTCAAAGTTTCCGACACAAAAAACTTCTAGCTCTGCAAACACAAAAAGCCCTGAGAGGAGAAATGTGTACAGAACAACAAAGCACACGTTTGTTTCTCTTCCCTTCACATCCCAATCAAAGCCTCTCATTAACACGGTTTCTTTTCAGAAAGTGTAGATCAAATGGTAGCAATTATCTGTGCAAACTTTGATGAGGTGGAATCCCATGCACGCATTCATGGCTGCACATTCGACAATAATCTGGGTCCAGGGCCTGGTTCACTGCACAGCCAGTGCTCTGTGAGGCCCACTCTGCAAAAGATGAATGATCTCTAATGAAGGTCCATACAATGATCCGTGCCGTGCCAAAACAATTGCAGGACACATACACACACACCCACACACACATCTTTGGTTAGTTTCTAATAATGATTTGAAAGTAATGACATTTTAGTGAATTCACTAGGTAAGACAAATGAACGAAAAACTGGACTCTCTAGTTTTACAGCAGGAATTTCAGCAGAGTTTAGAGAGTGGTGTTTTATGCTTGAAATGCAGAATTGTCCCGTTTTCTGCATTTCCTTCTTAACAACCAAACCACGTCTCTGCTGTGTTACAGCCAAACCGGAAAGGAAGCCTATGAGGAGGTCATCCCTCCACTTTATCTTGGTATTATTCATGTTTTGAATAGATGACATTATTTTTAGCATGTCAGCATCAAGGTTATTGGGATGGCAATATTGTCTGGTCCCCTACTGATCCAGACTGAAATATCTCATACATTTTCGTATGGTTTGCCATGAAATTTTGAGCAGGCATTCAAGGTTCCCAGAGAATGAATCCTTCTTAATGTATTGACCCCTGAACATTTGCTCTGGTGTAACCAGGAGGGGTCACCTTTGTGGTTTTGTGTAGAAAACCTTCGATGGGTTTCAGTGAACTCTGATGGGAAATCTTTCACAACCCCTCAGGATAAATTATAATAACTTTGATTCCTGCACCTTTCATCAACCGCCATTAGCTATTATTGCATACGAAATGCAATAAAATTCTATTGAATCAAAACATTATACCCACTAAATAAAAGCATTATTAGCATATTATGATGTTTTTATTATGTAATGAGCAAGTTGTTGTGTTCAGGTCCTGAACCTGAACCTGAACACAGCAACTTGCTATTGCATTCACTATTCACAAGTATCATTGACTATAATATTCAAGTTTAATTGTCATTTAAATTGCAGGAACTAGTATGACAAGTTATGGATTTGCACACATTGAAAGATGACTTCATGAGGAGATGAACCCTAAAAGAGACATATTGGACCATAAAATAAATATATCAGCAACACTGATGCTACATTTCTGATCGCATGCGCAATAAGTCAAATGTAAAATGAAAAACCCTAACCCTAACCCAATAACAGTTTAACCTAAGGATTCTACTTTTGTATGTATGTTAAGTATGCCGGCTATCCCAAGGACATAGAAATGAACGTTTGTTTAAGGTGTCTGTTCCTGACCCACAAAAAAGCCTTCAAACATGAACAATCCTTCACATACACACATGGACACACATACACAAACACACAAACAAAGTGTCCTCAAAACTAGATCCCTGTGCCTGTAAGGCTGTGAGGGAAAAGGCTGAATTTCATCAGGAAGGCACACAATCACAGGGCCACAGTGAGTCTCTGTGGCTGGGCAGGGCAATGTGTGCACATCAGGTTTTGTGAGGCTCTGACGAGATGTGACAGCCCAGCTCTCACTCAAAGATCCCCGAATTTGGTCCATTTTTCTGCCTTTTCCATTTACAATGCTTCAGTGGAGATTTCTTTATTTCAGAATGGACAATGGTCTCTTTCTTTCTCATTCCCTACATCTCCCTCTCTCTCCCTCTTGCTCTCTCACACACACACACACACACACACACACACACACACACACACACACACACACACACACACACACACACACACACACACACACAAAGCTTCGCTGGCAGACGCACGCACACTTGCTTGCTGTCATGCTCATTTTGATGGTAATTAATGACATCACCACTGCGTGTGGGTGCATGGTGGTGGTGGTGTGTGTGTGTGTGTGTGTGTGTGTGTGTGTGTGTGTGTGTGTGTGTGTGTGTGTGTGTGTGTGTGTGTGTGTGTGTAGGGGGGGTGCGTTTGTTTGTTGAGCAAACCGTGGGAACAGGGAGCTCTCCAGGGTGGCGAGTCAGGGCCTCCAACAATACATATGCTGTTGCTTTTCACCCAAACACCCTCCCTTCCCAAGAGAATCATTCCTCTCCCCTCCTTTCCTGTCCCCCTCTTCCCTCCTTTTTTTCCAGGATTTTCCCTCCTTCATTTGCACTTGTGACAATGTGGAGTGTGAGATTGCTGCCCCCTCTCTGTCAGTGTGTCCCATCACCTTTAACTTAGGGCTGATGGTTTCTTTTGAAGATACAGTTATTTGCAAGATTTATGCTGTGGGAAATGTGTAAATGAATTCACACCATATAGGATCACATTAATCTTCATATTAGGAGCATTTAAGAATTTGCTGCAGAAATGCTTTCGTGCAACCAGTTCAGTCTTAACTCTGATACACTAACAATTGACATCTGATGGTATTTTTATTAAAAAAACAGCTTTTTTGTGTTTTTCCATTTTCTAAAATCAGTGAATCTGTTTTCACAAAGGTACCTTTTTTAGTTTGTCCTTCTTTAGTGAAATTATAGATACTGCAGGCCTACCACTTTGCACGCAATCACTCAGACACGTACACATTTTGTTGTAGAAAGTACAATTTAAAATAGTTACTGGATGCAGCATTATCACCAGTTCCACATGCAGTCAGCCTAAAAAACAAGCCACAGATATTATAGCATCACACAATTCAATCACTTTTATTAGGGTTAGGGCTTTTCTGTTAGCATGTTATTTCATTTCATTAGCCATTTTACATTCACTAACTGTCATCAGCCTTTGTCATCTCCCTTAGTTCCTTGCATGTATAAGGTCAATCATGGAATAAACATCTCAACAAAAAATAGTGCATTAACTATTAAATGTGACCTATTAAGTATCATGTATTAAAGTGTATTTGTATGTTCATGCACCTCGTGGTTGTGCTGCTGCTGCTGCTGCTGCTGCAGTGACACTTCAGCAGCAGCATTGTAATGATCCTAAGCTTTGTTGAAGCAGCCCTGTCCGGGTGACGATACAAGATACACACATACATTTCATATTTCTAACAAATAATCATTTGTTAGAGAATTGTCTCCGGGCTAGTCAAAAAATTGTAATCCAAAAGATTGTGGAATTTATCTAGGAACCACTACATTAGTACTGTACTTAAGTTAATACGTGAGGTACTTGTACTTGTACTGGTACTTGTTTTTCCCTTTTATGTTACACTATAATTCTAATTTACTACATTTTGATTGTAAAATAATATACTTTTACTACACTACATTTATCTGACAGCTTTAGTTACATTTCATTAGCTAATACAAAATATAAATCAATTACAAAATAAACATTGAAATATAATTTTAGGTTAAGGTATACAGAAGTCATAGTAATATAAGTCATTTAAAAAAGCTACACCTTTACCAGTTGTGATTTACACATGAATTAATAATACTAATATTGGATTTGTTATGATTCTGAAATGATATGTCGTTACATGTAACATTTTTTTTTTATGCCAATACATTTGTAATTTTACTTTAGTGGGACTTTGAATGGAAGACTTTTGCTTGTTCAGAGTATTTTTCATTTAGTATTATATACTTTTAAGTAAAAGATCCACTTTTTCCCAAAAGGAGTGAATTGTTTCTGAATAATGTTTTAATTAAATAGCTTTATCGGCATGAAATAAACATGTTCCCTCTTGAAATGTGTTACTCATTAGCCGGTGTGAAAACGCTCAAGTTTACAGCAGTTGTAAGAAACTCATGGACCAGGGTCATCATTTATTTCCAAACTTTGCACCTGATCAAATGCACTTTCAAGAAGACGTGATAATAAAACATAATGTCTCAATGATCAAATCCCTAAAAATCCACAAACATATTTGCTGAGATATTGGCAGTAATCAATAAAAACATGGAAACGTCGAGATTTTAATAACCAAATACTATCTCTAGGGCTCAGGGGCAGGTGGAGCTTCTAATTAGCTAAACCATTCTGTTTTGCTTCCACACACATGTTTTAAAGCAGCTCTGATTTCTACTTCTTTCCTTCTAAGCGGGGAACTACTGGCCTTTGTGCCTAATCAAAGCACCCCCCTGCTATGAATAGTGATTTTTCTGGTTGTCCTCCTCACCAGCGCTGGCAGAGAGGTCTTCCCCCCTGAGACTTTCCCCTTTGACCCCGATAAATGGACTCTTGTCAACTGAATAAAAAAGTAGTGATTGGCCTTTAGTGATGCCTGTTGTTAGGGCAGTGGACGTTTGATGAGTGATCACAATGACCCAAAGGATCCTACGCAGAGATTGGTGGAGCTCAGCTCTCAGTGGAATGTCTTGTGATGGGACATCGGCATTACAAGGTCTGGACAGTGAACTGGTTAAATCTGTTGGTTATATTTTTAAAGTGCTGTCTTTTAGCACAACTCATTGCATAAAGAACAAATGTCCTTTTCAGCCTTGTGTGTTTTTCTGGATATAACATAGTGAAATAGTCTAAGAGAAAGCTTGGAGATATAACTAATGAATGTCAATGTCATGTGGCAATTAGGTATTGTGGACCTCTAGAAGAGCAGGACCTTTTCAGGAGCGTGCTGATGAGTTTTATTTAGACCACAAGAGCCCCTGATATCTCGCTGAGTGGCCTGGTGAGACCCGCCTGGCGAGGACAGTGAGAAAATGTAGGTTGTTGTGTACATCTAAAAGCCCAGATGGACTCTGCAGCCTGCTCCAATCAGCTCACAAAGGTGATATAATTGCCAGGGCAGGATGGGACAAGGCCACCGCCTTTGGAGTTCCTCAGTCTCCTCCTTTTCCCATTGCACCTATTCTCTCCCACTCTATACTCACTGATTATACTCCCCTCCCTCATTGTCCCATTATCCCCCCTCCAGCAACAGGCCAATTTGTCCCTCCAGCTTGGCTCCCGCCTCCCCTCCTGCTGCGTTATTTAGCCCCTCTTCTGCACTTCAATGGCAGGTACTGATTAGAGAACTTCCACGATCTCTTCGCTATTCCTCAAAAATCCCTCCTCCCGTTCCCAGCAACCTTTAATCTGATTACAGGCTTTCTGCAGCCTTTCAAAGAAGGCCAGTCCCAGGAGGACAATAGAAGACCAAGTGGTTTTACAAACACTCTCCCCAGGGTCATATGATTCACAAGAGGAGCTGCATCCACTCTCCTCCCGCATCAAGTCGCTGCAAGGCTGCCACTCAGTGATTTAAAAGAAACATGCCTGTTACAGCGAATCTGTATCCTACCTTTTGATCCCTGTCATTAAAAAAATGCATCAAACTGTTTCTGGAAAAAGATTATAACTTTTATAATGCGACAAAACTCTGTTCATCATAGTACTACAAAGCATATTTGTTGATTTAATTTTAGTTTTCATAATGTGAACCTGCAAAAGTAACTAACTAATGTTGTCTCATAAGTGTAATGCAGTTGAAGTATGAAGTAGCTAGCAAGGAAATATTCAATGTACCTCAAAATGTACTTAAGGTCAGTACTTGAGTAAATTTACTTAGCTGCATCACTGGATAATTGACCCCTGCAGTGTTTTGACAGATAATCCCTTTCCAGTACAACTTGGTAGACTCACTAGACTCAATAAAGCATCTACCACCAGCTAACCTGACAACCCCAGCACAAAGCTCATGTCCACCCAGTGTATTTCGAGTTCATCAGGAAATGACCCCTTGACTGGCCTGTCCAGGGCTCATTTCCATCAGAATGAAGGGAGCCCTGGAGGGGACAAGTAAGCTCCCGATGACCTGAGGGAGTCGGACGTCCAGCACTCACAGTTTAACCCTCTTAACACTCTCCACACTTACGCCTGGAGTCAAGTCACAATGAAGCGTTGGACTCGCTTCAGAGTATAGAGATTATAATATTTCTCCACTCCTCCATAGGAAGTGTAATCTGATTCTACATGAAAGTAATTGAGATTCACATGAATTAAAGTGTCACATTGTTGTTTTACTGCATTGGTAACACATTTGCAAACCGTAGTTGCCAGCCTAATTGTATCTTAATTCTTATCTTAAAAACATTTTTCCGCTGGGTATTTACAAAAGAAGAGTTTGGTAATTAAAGGTGAAGAATTGTTGACCAACAAGACCTTTTGTTGATCAATAATTCAAAATGGTTAAATAAAATATTTGAATTGTTGGGATTATGATACCTGTATGTGTTGATGAGTCCAGCAGGTGTCGTCATGAGACCAAAAAATGAAGAAAATGTACATTCGGATTCATAAATCCTGCTAGAACCACTTGCTCGAGAAAAATACCATTAATAACTGTTTTAAAAGGTTGTTGTTGTCTACGTGCTACTTTGTATCTTGTAAATTATTTAAAACCATTGCTTGACAAAAAAAAAACTTAAAACTCAAAGCTCCTGTTCATCCTGTAACATTTCATCCAGACAAGCACAAACAATCACATGTTTCTTATTGTCTCTGAGGACACACGTGTTGATTTAAAGAGTTGGAGGGCTACACTTTTATTAAGTCCTAAATTTGACATCAGATAGTTTTTTGAAATTAACATTCCCCTCTCATTTTTAACCCAATACTTCCATCTTGTGGAGTGACCGAGTAAATGCACCCTAAAAGAGAAATATTTCAAACAAGGTTATGTGGCAGTTGTTTGACGTTTTATGGATGAAAACGTTTCTTATTTGCGGTACATCAGGTAACACTGCACTTTCCATGGTGGTTTTTAGTTATTTTTTATACATTTTTAAAAAAAAACACCATACTGTGAGATTTGTATCACATATAGAATGACACTTTGAGTCCGGTTGTAACATACTACAGTGTGACGTTTTTAGTTTATCTGTATAAAGATACTATACTAAAACATTTGGGTTATATACTTTGGGATCGACATTTTTAGATATTTGTTTTATAAAATACACATTTTTTGTTACATAATATAATAGGACATGTGGGTCTTTTTACATACTAAAAAACATCATTTTTAACTACATTTATTGTGACATACAGTACTATACTAGGACATTTCATGACATACTAGACTGACATTTTGTATTCTAACCCTAAGCCTTCCGTATAAGTTATATTTTATCATAAAACAACGTTAAGTTACTTTTTCTGGTTTACATTATGAAAACTAAAATGAAATCAACCAATTCACTGGTAGAAATACAAATAACAGAGTTTTGTTGCATTATAAAAGTTATAATCTTTTTCAAAGAATCCAGACTCAAAGAAACGTTTGTGATACGTAAATCTATTCAACAATTTTGTCAATAGACTGCGCCTACTTTAAGTTGATGCAAACTAATGTTTACAGTTTTTAAACTTATATTCAAACTTTACAACCACATTTACATTGGGAGAAATAGATATGAAAAAAGTGATTTTCATCATAAAGTGTTTGAGAATGACAATAATACAACTTTATTGTTCAATGCCAGTTACATGTGATCTCAAACTGGATATAGTCATATACAATCACATAATATTCAACACTACAGCAACCAAATCATTAAAAGTTGTAAAATAGTTAAGAAGTTATTTTCCAAACAAATAGAGATTGATACAATAATATGTACAGCAGCTTACAAGACCTATACATTATTTTAAAGAAATAACAAAGTAAGTCATACAACTCATAAAATACCTAATTTGGCGGAACCTTATTTATTGAACAAACGCTCAATAAAGTGTATGTCAACAGACTGTTCATTTATGAAAAATGTCATGGCAAATGTTGTCAATGACAATATAACAAAAAAGATATAACATCTGATGTACACTTTTCTCTCAGTTGTTATGTCCTTTATAAGCATGAGATAAACAAAGTGTCTTTGATTAATCATCATGTATTAGCTGCTTTGATCGAGTAAATTATATTTAGCATACAATAAGAATCTGCAAGTTTAAGAATTTTCATCCAAAATAGAAAAGGGAATGAACATATCATTTATAATTCCTTCAAGAAGTTTGATTCAAAATTATTGTAGATTAATAAGATATTTAGTCACCATAATCACAACCTTAGGGCTTCCAATCCCTGACCAGTGTGGCTGTGGCATAGTCAGTGTGATTTCCTTCTCTTGTAGATTTGCCCGTTTTTGAGGGTGGCTCCTTCATAAATTAGTGTCGTTTCACAGCTAGATCAAGTTCAAAATTCTCTGAGGTAGGGTGGATCTTTCTAACTTTGCTCCACAGAAAAGTTTGACTCGGATCTGTCGTAAAACGAGAAGAAAATCACTTTTAATGACAATTCAGGAGCGAGCTATGAGTGAATGAGGATGTCTCAGTGTGAGTGAGCTTACATGTCTTGATGCTTGTGAATCATGTGGTTGTTATACTCCAAGACAGGAGGGATGATCTCCTCCTCCTCAGGAACCTAAGACACACAGAATGAAACTCAGAAAAGTCATTTCATTGTCCAGTGTATTTTAGCTTTAAAAAAGGGCGAGAACAACATCTAGAGTTGGAAAATCATTCTAACCTCCCAATAAACTTCATCATCAAAGCAGTTGTCATCAGCAGGGTCGCCCCAGATAGGAAGCCGCAGAATTAAACCTTTTAAGAAAAAAGGATTGCATTAAGCAGGTACACACACCGTAGTTTAATACGTTGGTCTTCGCCATGAAGCAACTGTTTTCCAACGTGAATAAAACTTTGCTCTTGCATATTTTAATCAAAAAGTGGCATACAATAATAATAAGTATGATAGTTTTATAAAAAACAAAGGACATTTTTAGTTTACTATTGTTTAAATTCTTCAAGTTTTATATTAATCCACAACATATTTCACCAATTTACCAACAAGCGATCCTCCAACAAGTCCAAATGCAATAGCCACACATGTTCCTGCAGCCTGAAAGCCTCCCTGGGTTTGCACCGATCTGTTTGCAAATTCGCCTTCAAAATCGAACACATGGATCAACCTAGGCAGACAAAAATATATATTTAATCCAAGCAAACAGTACCTAATCTGTCGATGTTGACAAACAAGGCCTGATGTCTGGGAGTGTGTTTCCATGTCGGCATGGGCTTTACTTCACTATGTTGGAGTCAACAAACTGGCAGGGTCAGGAAATTCAAGTTATGTGCATGGGTGTGTTTGTGTGTGTTAGGTGTATGTATGTATGTATGTGTGTGTGTGTGTGTGTGTGTGTGTGTGTGTGTGTGTGTGTGTGTGTGTGTGTGTGTGTGTGTGTGTGTGTGTGTGTGTGTGTGTGTGTGTGTGTGTCACATACCCCTCTTTGCCATAGACCTCTTCACTAGCGGCTGCAGCAACTATGGCACCTATAAAGCCACCGAGCATCCCTGGCACAGCATGCAGGTTGTGGACGCCACATGTGTCCTGGAGCTTCAACGTATTTTCCAAGAAGGGCTGAGAATGCAATAATGTATTCATTCATTTCTTGATCTGTAACCAGGGCCACAGCAATGATTTTAAAAATCGTTTGATCATCAATGCATTCACTTCAGCTCTCTTTCTTCCCATACTCTGGGGACTAAATCCATCCTAGAAGCCTCTAAAAACATTGCAAAATATGCATGTAAAAAACTATATAACATAAAACCCTTCTTGCTATGTTAAGACCCCAAATTCCGAGAGTAATGTGTTTGAATTTAATGTAAAAGTATCGCCTACCAAAATGACAAACAAACACATGGCTCCTGTTTAATAAGCAGCACCTTCGCTATGTTGACACAACTACTTGAGCCTGTTAGACTGTTTCCAAGTAACATGTAAATTTGAAAGTACTTAGTGTCTGCTCTAAAAATGAATAATCAATTCCAATAATCATGTCATTGCACTGTAATACAAACTGCAAACTTTTCCATTCTCTTTTCAATGCAGCTACCTTAAAAGTTTTTTTTCGAACTGTTTGTTTTTTAAAGTTATTTTTTGGGTCTTTTTGCCTTTAATCGGATAGGAGAGTGACAGGAAAGTGGGAGAGAGAGTCGGGGTGGGATTCGGAAAGGACCACGGGTCGGGAATCGAACCCGGGTCGCCGGCGTACGGTGCAGGTGCCTCAGCCAGTTGCGCCACGGCCGGGGCCTGAACTGTTTCTTTTGCCACAGACTTCAGGAGATTTCTCAGAACAAAAACAATGGAGGCTCACCGTAACAAAGAGGTAGCCAAAGGTGGAGATGATGCCGCAACAGAAACCCACGATGAGCGACCCGTAAGGAGTGATCATGAACTCTGCAGCTGTTCCCATGGCAACCCCACCTGCCAGAGTGGCGTTCTGGATATGAACCTGTCAGAAAAACAACATGTTAGTGACGAGAAATAGAAAACATGCATCGATTAATGGTTGTAGATTTCATGTTTTGCAGGGACTTAGCAGTTACCATGTCCAGCTTTCCTTTCTTCTGTGACAAGCTGGAGATGGCCACAGCGGTGAGAACAGAGGAGGCGAGGGCAAGGTAGGTGTTGATGGCCGCTCTGGGCTGCCCATCACCATGGTCTGTGATGGCTGAGTTAAAACTGGGCCAGAACATCCAGAGGAAAAGTGTACCTATGAGGTGAGTCAATCAAACCACAAGAATTAAACAATCAAGTAATTAGGTCTTGCAACGATGAATGAAACCATTGAGCCATTTTTTGACTATTATTCACTCACCAATCATGGCAAACATATCAGAGTGATAGACAGATCCATTGAGGCGTTTGCTCTGGTGTAGGTGTGGTCGATAAAGGACCCAGGAGATTCCTAAACCATAGTACCCTCCGAAGGCGTGAATGACCATGGAGCCACCAGCATCTTTGCACTGTAGGAACAAGCAGCACATCAAAATGCATTTCAAAGTGTAGGAAAATGTTCCCTCTTAATAATAATAATAATAATAATAATTCTCATAATAATGTTCCTGTCATTGTTATTAGTGAGACTCACATGAAGGAGGTCGAGGATGATGTATTCTTCCACAGCAAACAGTGTGATGCCAAATAAAGTGACAACCATCAGCTGGACGGGGCTTACTTTCCCCAGCAGAGCACCCATGGCAATCAGAGAGCCGGCACAGCAGAAGTCTGCATTGATCAGACTGTCGAGGGTGATGTAAAGAGCAAGGCGAGGTCACATTAAGTAAAGAAGACAAAACAAGTAAACAGGAAGGGCAGTAAACTCCATATTTGCAAGAATGACTGCTGTCCTTCTATGTCGCCACAAGACAGGACCAGACATTTTTTAACATTTTAACGTGACAGCTGGGACAAGATAACATGTCTAAGGAGTAAAAAAAAGAGTAACCTTCCTGTCCATCTTCAAAGAAACATTTGCCTTGTAGCTTTAAAGAATGTGTTTTCATTTTTGACTTACATGACTCACCAGTGCCTGCTCCAGCTGCATTCCTCCAATTGACTAAATGAGGCACAAAAAAAACGGATGATTTTGCTTACAATGAAGACCTACCTTTCTATTCCGATATAGATTTTCCCAGTGGCGGGGTCAAGCGAATGGAACCAGCCTTGCATGAGTAGTGCCCACTGCAGACCAAAGGCAGCAATCAGGAAGTTGAAGCCAATCCCACCGAAGCTGTAGCGTTTCAGGAAGGTCATGAGGAAACCGAATCCGACAAAGATCATGACATGGACGTCTTGGAAGCCTGAAGAAAGAAAAAAACACATCTGTAAAAAGACAACATATAAACATATACATATACAAATATTTTTCTGTCTTGAACTCTCAACTGTATGCTTCACATTAATAAGCTTGGGGTAATTTAAATGTTTAATTGAAGTTTCTTAAAAGTTATGGATTTGTAATTTATGCCTGCAAGCTGAGATTGTATCTGTTTGATTTGATGAAACTGATTAATTTTAATTATCCTTGCAGGTGGATAACTTATGACGAGGTTATAACGCACTTGGAAAACAATTGAACTGCCAAAGATTGGCAGAGTGTCACAAGTAAACCCAGAAAAAGTCATATTTTGTGTTGTGCAGTATATTTTAATATCTACCAGCAAGTAAAAGAAAGGGCCTCAGAAAAAATTTTGATGACAGTTTGACATTTACAATATATATTCTCAAAAGCCTTCTTATATCATACTTAATGTTGTTTTTGACATTTCAATGCAATATAATGTTGTGATGTGGTAATGTCTAGCCATGAACAAACACCATATACAGAACAGTTGAGTTGGTATGGAATTGCTAGAGAATGTATGAGGATCATAACACACCTGCATTTATAGATGACACTTTAATTGCAGGGTAGATTTGTTTACAGGAATTGTTGTTGTTGTTGTTGTACTTACTTGGATATCTGAAGTAGAAGTCGTTTTCGATGTCGCTGCTGATGTTTTCGGTTTTTTTGTGCTCCAACCATTTTTTCACGTCTGATTCACCATCATACCGGATGAAAACTCCAAACAGTACAATCATAGCAATCTGCCAGGCGAAGCAGACAGCCGGCAGACTAAAACGCACATTGGTGTTCTTTTGCCGACAGAAAAAATTCCCCAAGCACTCCAAGCAGTTCCCCATGTTGACCTCTGCCGATGCCCTGATCAATCGTCAACCAGACTCGCAACTATGCATACAAACCAGCTTCTGTGCAGGTTTATATGCATACATTTCGGGAGGGGTTGTGCTTGAATCCAACACTCAGCACATGGACACACCTCACCATGTAACCACTCCTCAATGGACTTGCTTACTTCTCCTACTACATACAAAACAGACAGCGTTGCATGGTAGCACTCCTAGAACAGGTACCATAGCACGTAATGTGACTTTAATTTAAGATGTGGCAACTGTAGCCAGTGTTACAAATTAATTGTTACAAACACAATCAAAAACGTGTTAAATACGCGACCCCCGTCAATCGAGTTAATCGCGTCATGCGCGTCATGCGCGTCATTCCCACCGCGTCTTTCGCATCATGCGCGCCGCCGGAGCGAATTCGCTTCTCTGCGCGTGTTTAAACTGACTTTACACTTTACAAAAATCGCACCGCGTCCAGTGTAAACGCACCATAAGGGTAACGGTTTAATATATTCAGCGACAGAACCCAAACCCCTTTAGTAGCTGTCTGTAATGTTGCACCCTCACTACCGAGGTTATTAAACTAAGTTGCAAGTTGAACATGACTCGTTAATAGGGAAAATCAAACAGTTGTTTTTGAAATAACTTGCTAGGACTGATTACATTGTCCTGTTTGGTATAGCAAACGTAGGAATCTTTTCTGGGTTTATTTTCATGCTTAATCCTTTAACAGGCAATATTTATTCAAGATCATTAAAAAATTTTTAAAATGCTAAATTGGTATGAAAGAGATTGCTCTTTTAGTTTTACTTTTGGCTTTGCATGCCGTTGCACTGTATCTCATACCTTAAGCAGCTGGGGAAAAGTAACCTGTTTCAGGACCAAAGACCTCCAAATAATTTGTATCATTGGTATAGTTGACAACTCCCTTCCTATCCATTAGGTCAATTGCATTTTGTCTACCACAGCCTGATTGAGTGAGAGGCAATAGAAACAATTGTGTGTTTATTATTTTTTCAGATATATTTTCATTGAAGTACACAGAGCTCTGTCTCCTTATAATTAGTGAAGAGACTGTTGTTCACTTGGTGCATCACATGACGACTGGTTATTTTTTCTCCTCGTGCGAAACGTGTGTGTGTGATGCTTATCGAAGCGAAGAGATTCCAGTTTAAGGATTCATCAAACTGAATGACTCTTAGTGACACTCAGAACATTCCAGATGATATCTGCTTCCCTTCCACAGATTCAACTTTTTCAACTTGTCATGTAACATTTAATGAACCACTGATGAGATTCTTCTCTTTGATTATGGTACCTGTTGTACTGAAGAGATACTTTGATTTATGCTACTCATATTTATTTTTGATTAGGCAATGCTCCATTGTAATGTTGATTGTGTTTGTTGGCTTGTTCCTCATCCCAGAGGCAATATATCAGTGTATTTGTGTTAGAGTTTGGGAATTCACAGGTCCACACGAGTTGGTCTGCAGTGAAAAGTATAGCACATGCAAAAGTGTATATTAGGTATTTATTTTCAGTATTTCTTAAATTGTGTCCAGGGTAGGTTTAACATTCATGAAAGACTGATTTATGGCTTTGTGTTTTCATGATGTTTGCACTGGATTATGTTGTCATGTCTGGTTTTCACTGTAATTGCAGATTCACAAATGTTATATGTACAGGTAGAGTTCAGGGCCCGGTTTAAGAAAACCAGATTAGATTATAGATTGATTCTGTAGTGTAAACCTTTTTCTTTTGGAGCAGACTACTTTTGTTCTGACATCAGGTCACTGGGAAGTTATCATAGAAGAAAGACTTCTTGTTCATCATTAAGATAAGATAAGATAAGATGTACCTTTATTAATCCCCTTGAGGAAATTCAAGTGTTTAAGCAGCAACAGAGAAGAGGAAGAACGTCTGCAGCAGCCTCATGCACAGGTTGAAGGACCTGAGCCTCCTCAGGAAGAACAGCTTGCTCTGTCCCTTCCTGAAGAGAGCATCAGTGTTGTCACTCCAGTCCAGTTTATTGTTCAAGTGCACTCCCAGTAACTTGTAGGTGTTCACCACCTCCACCTCCCCCCCTGATGATGATGTGGGTTAGAGAGCTCTTCGTTCTCCGCCTGAAGTCCACCACCAGCTCCTTAGTCTTGCTGATGTTGAGCTGGAGGTGGTTGTTGTCACACCAGCCTACGAAGTTCTCCACCAGGGCCCTGTACTCCTCCTCGTTGTCCTCTCTGATACAGCTGACGATGGAGAGTAATCGGAGAACCTCTGTAGGTGGCATGAGCTGGAGTTGAAGCGGTAGTCAGAGGTGTAGAGGGTGAACAGGAATGGTGACAGCACAGTTCCTTGGGGGGCTCCGGTGTTGCTCACCAGCACACCAGACACGCTGCCCTGAGGTCTGCCTGAGGTCTGCCTGAGGTAGTCAGTGATCCAGGCCACCAAGCTATGATCCACCTGCATCAGTGACGGCTTCTCAGAATCAGAATACCTTTAATAGTCCCACAGAGGGGAACTTTTTATTATTACAGCAGAAAGAGCCAAAGACAGGTTAATATTACACCCAAGATACTAAAAATATATATATACAAAAATCTCACAATTGGGCAAACTGTAGAGGGTCCAGGGAGTCACATACAAGGGGTTTGAGATGCTGCAGGAACACTTTCTCAAAGATCTTCATGACATGAGAAGTCAGAGCTACAGGCCTCCTGGAGTGTTGGGACGTGTTTTCTTGGGCACAGGGACAATGCAGGAAGTTTTCCAGATCTCAGGCACCTTCATCAACTTCAAAGAGAGACTGAAGAGGTGCTGAAAAGCTCCTGCTAACTGTTCGGCGCACACCTTGAGCACCCGGGGGTTGGTGTTGTCTGGTTGTCTGGCCTTTCTCACATTGATCTTCGAGAGCTGATTCCTGACCTGTCCGGTGGTGATTATCGGAGTTGTGAAGCTGCTGGAAGTGTCACCCAAGAGTGGGGTTGAATGGGGAGAGGCTGCTGTCCCCTGTGGAGTAGTTGGAGAAGAAGTAGAAGCGTTGGGTTGGGTGGGAAGATCAAACCTGTTGAAGAACAGGTTTAGCTCAGTCGCATCTTTAAGGGTCCCCTCCATAACCGTGTTTGACTGTTTGTAGCCTGTGATCCTCCTAAGCCCTCCCCACACCTCTCTCCACCTATTGGCCCCCTCCAGACGTCCCTCCACTCTGGCTTTGTAATGCACCTTGGTAGCCTTCAGCTCTTTCTTCAGCTCCTTCTGTACAGCTTTAGCCCCCTCAGTGTCTCTTGCCTAGCAATCCCTTTTATTCTAGTTCAATAGGGTTTTAATATCTTCATTAATCAAGGGTTTAACATCTCTATCAGCTCCACGTGAGTCACATTTTATTAAGGATCAGTTTAACCTCTCTAAGATGATGGAAATGCTATTAAAGCTTTTGATGGTCCAAGCCTGGAGGGTGGCATTGAGAGGAGAGAGATTAGACATACATTTCAAAGGAAGTAATCGCCCTGAGCAAAAAGAGGTTGTGTCTTTGGGAAACAGCCAACAAATACATTATCATGAATTACAGAACAGCTAGGTGCGGTCATGCTGTTTTGTCTTTTCAAAATATTTGCATTATTTTCATTGTAAACAGTGTAAAGGTCCATCAGTCAACTTAATTGATGCAGAAAAGTGTGGTCCTGAAAAACATGTCAGGCCTGCAGTGGTTAAACATGTGACAGTGGGACCATATGGGGGTTTCAGATCTTATCTGTTTAAGACATTTCAGTGATGTTCCTGTCACATGGTGTGTGGTATGCTTTAGCCACACAGAGCCCTGGAGTGACATCGCTGGAGAGATTAAAAGCACTTGTCAGTCTACAGGTAAGTGAGACACACATCAGTGCCGGCAGATATTTAGACACACAAATTCTCAATACTATCTGTCTGGATAAATACTGTAACAGAGGCAACCAATCATCAGACCTGCGAAAAGGCTTCCCTTACAAGGAAACCACATGACAGGTTAAACCTGTTTAAATTAAACATTGATAAATAACATTTATATCAACTTTGAAACTCTTTCTGTACATTTCTTCACGTTTTATCAATGTCCGTTTGGGCATTTCTACCACACTAACAGCATGTTTGAAGAAGTGAAAATGTATCGAATGATTCCTCTATCAGAGATGAAAGGTGTTTTCGTTGAAATGACTATGAACCCCATAAATCATTTCACTTACATTATAATCTTCTATGGTGTGTTGAATGACAGACCAATCAGTAATTCAAAGTGGATCTTCATAGCAGAGTTCATTCATTGTGTTTGTATTGGTTTAAGAAAAGGATTGAAATTAAATGTCAATCAAATGTTTCGTACTTTGATTTTATCCGTCTAGAGCAGCCAGAGGAGTGTGACTAAGCCAAAAAGAATTTCCTCGAACATCACATCAAATGCAGGCAGATGCCACAAAGATATGAGAGCGTCAGGCAGTCGGATATTTCTTAGTGACAGGAAACTACTGTAACCTCGGATCTGACTCTAAGATAACCCCCAAAGAACAGTGTTACGATCTGCAGAGACAAGTGTTACTTAGTTACACAACACCTGTGTCTCTCACATAATCTATCATGAGACTCCAAGTTCAGGCACTTGCAAAGAACCTTGTGCGCCTCAGCCGGCCACTCAGGTGACTCTGGTGAATAACGTCACACGACATCATATGAATATGGAAACTCATGATAACATTATTCATGTACACAGCCTTTTTACATTGTATTCTTGGGTTTTTTCCACTTGCAACTTGAATTTTATTTTGTCATTTCTTTTTGTCATTTCTTCTGTATATTTTTATTGTAGTGCGCTTCTTTTGTACATTACTAAAATAACTATTTCAAACTAAACTTATAGTTGCATTTTTATATTTTTTAACCCCCTAAATTGCAAACTAAGGCACATATAGGAAATCCCTCTATTTTATCTCTATTACCTCTTTATAATGTGTACAAAATGCAGCAACTAGGATTATTATACTTTGTACACACAAGATCATAGCCTACTGGGTGGCATTATCTTATTATCTTCCACACTGAGTAATAATATTAAGTATATATTCTTTATCATCTTTTGCAGCTGCCTAACTCAAACCATATGATATTCAAATTTACTTTAGAAATCAAAAGCAAGTCTTGCATTATTTAAAATAAATATTGTAACTTTTAGCACATTGTTTCAAAATGCTGGACATTTTTTGGTTAAACTTTGGGATCTTCACTGATACACTTAAAATAAAATACAATACAGTTGGATAATTGATTGCCTGCACATGTTAAGTTTGACAAAAAATAACATGCACACACTTTTTCAGTTATATTTTCCAATTAAATGATTAACTTTAAAGACGTAATTTGAATTATTTACTGCTAAATGTTTGTTTTCCCCATATCTGTTTTACAATTGATAATGTAAAGGCAAATATATATATTTTTTGTGATTTTCATTGTTGTTAATTTGACAAATGGGGGACAAATAGAGAATTATCACAAACCCGCTTCAAGCTGCTCAAACATTTTCAATTGTGCCACTGCGCATGAACAAAAATATAGGTTTCCCCAAGGACAGCTTGAGCGGGAAACAAAAGAAAAAACACTTTTTTAAAAAGGTGCTTACCAATTAAGTTTGTTATTATTACTACAATTTCTAATTACATGATTCTTTTTCACAAATTGATTCAACTGATACCACAAGACCTATTTCAAAGCACCCAAACTGTTAAAGAAAAAGTAACTTTTATGGTTTATCTGTTTCCAAATAATGAGTTCAGTATTGTGAAGTAATTTTAACATTATTATTTGAATATTTGTGAACAAATTGATTAAAATGAAACAAACAGGACATCAGAGACACTGTGTCTGACACTTGACAGGGGCATTAGAGTCTGTTAAAACCACTGATCTACTTTGAAAAAATCATTAATATTAATTGGTGATTCATCAACAGGTATCAATTAACAACCTAACGTATAAAACAATGCTATGTAAATACAATTGTTGTCTCAATGTATTTCCTAATCAGCCCAATAATTGTTAAAATGATCAAACTAGCTATATGTATGTTTGTAGGGCCACCTTTCCATTACCTTTGAGGGAAATAAAGACAATCACAACAAGCTTTAACATCAGGTGACAACCAAAAGCTACAGAACATGCTCGACCAGTAAGAACATGTTTAAGCATTACAAAACAGTTCAGCACTCAGGTGGAGGAGCTTAATAATGAATCACACATGACAGCCCAACTTTCAGGCTGATGAGTGAAACTGTCACAAGTGAGAGGAGCCACACCCACGTCACTGCAGCTAGATAAGACTTAGACTGCACATAAAGCATAGATAAATTAGTTCTTTTCCACCTTGGTAAATGTTCAGGCTAGATTTGAATTTGTTCTGGTAATCCTTTATTGGCTGATACATTCAAATTGCAACAAACACTTTCTATGATTTGGCAATCCCTCCATTTAGGAATTGTATGTGTATCACGTCTTCTGATAGTTCTGAAGAATCTGAATCTCAATACATAATTTGAGAGATTTTGTCTCAAAGCTTAGCACTTCTGCAGGGTGACATTCATGTTAATTTACTCTGGGATTATTCTCCAATTGATGTAGGTATTACATTTCTTATCACTGAAATATGAAACGGATTAACCACCGCAATGACACTAATCCAATATAAATTAGGCTTGCATGACGGAAAGTGCACCTTAACAATTAAAAATAATAGTTCTGCTCAACTGAGGCACTGAGCCAACAGCAAAGCCTGTATCAGTGTTTGAATAGAGATGGGTATCAAACCGATGCAACCATATGACATGGCACACCCACGCCTCCATCATGAGGAAACTTGTCAGTGTCACTGAAAAAATGTGGCTCGCCTTGTCTCAACAAAGCCTGAGACTCCAGTTAAGGGTTAAGAGGAGGTGCATCATTTTGATAGTTTTTTATCATGATGCTGTGTTTTCGCCTGATGACCAAAGAACATTTTTTCCTGATTTTATCTTAGATTTCTTGAACGGCATTGATAAGCTGCAGTTGCTGTTGTAGAAAGTGCTGTTTTTTCACATTCAAATCATCTAGTTAAGAAAATAATTAAGTACATGTTCAATAAACTATTCTTGTACAGAAAGATTCTTACATTTCCTGCCACAAATTCTGGTTCAACATCTTTGTCAAAAGGCTTATTTTTCTTTCTCATAAAACGTGCAGCCTTCTTTTTAAGATGATTCTGACTTAATTGGTCAAAGGTCCAAAATGTAAAGAAAAATAGTGTGAGACCAGCCTCAGGTTAACTTGTCAGGCTGTACATCTCTCAGACTTGTCTCAGGTCTCATTAGTTTACTTATCTTTTCACCTGACCGAGCTGCACTTTGAACTGATGGGAACTTGCCTCCCGTTAAAGGTTCGAAGTCCATTAAGTTTCATTCTCCAACACAATGCACAATAAAATGCATGTCTCTTGTCTGTTAACATGTACATTGAGCTTTTCAGTATGACAGGCATCACGTTTTACATTATCATGGTAACATATCAAATACTTATGTTAAACCAGTTAGGCTACACAGCTATTAGCTCCACATACAAGCGACATTTATTCAAAGCAAAGTATTCAGGCCTCAAAATATTAGATATTGTAACAGAAAGCATTACTATATTTAACAAACAGATACATGTCAGCAGCCTTCAACAGCCCTTGTGATTTCTGTGCAAGAAATATGTTGGCTAATGAAAACAAGACATTTCTTTGTTTAAAGACTTTCAAAAAACAAGCACCCGGACTACTGGGGACAACAAGGTTCACAATGCACTTTCATCATATGTCAAATTATACATTGTGGGCAGCCGGGTGAGGTTAGAGCGCCGGCTGCTGGGGTGAGGGGAGTGGCTCGGCCGGAGACCAGACAGCTGATCAGAATCAGGTAATCAGTCATTTAATATAAAGCATGTTGGTAAACTGGTTCTGATCAGCTGTCTGGTCTCCGGCCGAGCCACTCCCCTCACCCCAGCAGCCGGCGCTCTAACCGCACCCGGCTGCCACATACATGTATTACAGTGATTATTAAAATGACACATGGAGAGATATTTGAGTCTGCATTTGAAAATAATTTCAAGCTTACAGTTTCAGATTGTCAGTCTATAGCTTCAGGTGTAACTGTTTCTTCAGCAATTATTATAAATTCAGTCTTGGCATACAATGACTAAAAAGCAACCAGTCCACTGAGATGCTAAAGTTAAAATTTTCCGTTTTAGAATTGTTAACATTCTCTCACACTTGAAGGCTGAGAACAGGTTGCCTTTCCAAGAATTTGAGTCAAATCAGTTTCTCATGGGAGAGTCATAAATTGTCTTTGACAGTAAATAATTCTACCTTGGTGAATGTTGTGACACTTTCTCTCTCTCCCCGTTCAGGGGTTCAAAGAAATAATATTGGTGATATAATATATTGCTTTTTATCATATTAATGAGGGGCAAAATAAGAAATAACATACATGCTTTGTCAGGTTACCAGGAGGGACATCACAAAAGTTGATTTTGACACGTTTTGACGAGGGATACTGACTAAAATTGGTATTGTACATTTGCTACTAAACACTGATTTATGCCTGGCAAGTGTCAGGGGATGTTTTATGCATTCAATTGCCTAAAGTGGAGATTTAATTAGCTTAATTTTTGTCTTTCTTTTAGTTGTTGTTGTTGTTGTTGAACAGCATTGTGTTGTTGCTTGCTTGCTAGCTATTTATTTTGCTCATTGGAATTATCAGACTTTGACACACACACACACACACACACCATCAGTCCACAGAAATATGCTGTCTTTTTGACTATTTTAGCAAAAAAATGGTGTGTGTGTGTGTGTGTGTGTGTGTGTCAAAGTCTGATAATACGCACGCACGCACGCACGCACGCACGCACACACACACACACACACACACACACACACACACACACACACACACACACACACACACACACACACACACACACACACACACACACACACACACACACACACACACACACACACACACACACACACACACACACACACACACACACACACACACACACACACACACACACACACACACACACACACACACACACACACACACACACACACACACACACACACACACACACACACACACACACACACACACACACACACACACACACACACAATCATTTTTTTGCGAAAATAGTCAAAAAGACAGCATATTTCTGTGGACTGATGGTTCCCACCCCCTGACAGGACATGATCCCAGAAAGGCAGATCTAGAGTCGGATCATGAAAACCTCAAAAAACCCACAAATGGACATAAACAGCACACAGGGAAAACACCGTATCTGAGCCGCAGCGTCTGAGAAGGATGTCAGTTTTACACATCTTTATGGAGCCCTTCCAGACAGATCACACGGGTGTTTGGTTTCGACGGTAAAGGTATGTTATGTTTATAGCAAATATTTGTGCAGATGAGTTGAAGACAACCTTTTGTTCTTAGTAGAAGAAAGAATGAAACACAGACCCACAGGCAGGAAGGGAAGAAGCAAGAGTGCTGCCATCAACTGGTTCACAGATAATTTACAAGTCCTCAAAACTTCATTTTGAAGTTTATTTCTTCAACAAAAGTTTATACATAGTTTATTCATTTTTTACCTTGCGTTATCTATTAAAGTGTGACTGGAAATGTTTCTGTTTTGGATGGAAAATAAGATGCAAAAATAACAAATAAATCCAAAAGACAAAACAATAATAAAGTAGTCTATATGTCCAATGTACATGCTTGTATTACGTAATTTTTTTATATATGGCACTGAGCTCAGCCCGAAGTTTCTTGAAAGAAGTTCTATTTCTGGGCTCGTACTGCCAGCAGTTGGTCATAATCCTTGAGATTTCCACGGGGCAGTTGTGTGGAGCAGGCATCCGGTATCCTGAAATACATCATGACAGTCAAAACAGGTATTAAGATCATTTTAGCATACTGTACATATTTCTGAAACGTGTGAATTGAGAAAATGTATCACAAAAGCAGGAATCTGAACACAAACACTTTGACAGTTTTTTTTTTTTTTTTGTTTTTAGCATGACGAGTCTTCACCTTTCTCCACCTCATCTCGTGTTTGTTGGTTGTTCATGCTTGTGTAGGGCGTCATTCCCAGCGAGAAGACCTCCCACAGTAGGACCCCAAAGCTCCACACATCACTCTCTGTGGTATAACGACCTGAACACACCAGCAGGGGGCAGCATTAGCAAAGGCTCAGGCACATATCTGCTAGTTTTTAATTGACTGCTGGTAGACAAACAGGAATAGTGTGCTGGTTGTGATAGCAGGCCAGAAACAGTTGTGTTGTACCGTAGTTCAGGGCCTCAGGAGCCGTCCATTTAACAGGGATCTGTCTGAGGCCACCCTCTGCAGAATAGACACCGTCGTCTTGCTGACGGGACATCCCAAAGTCACTGATCTTCACCACGTTGTAATCTGCAACTAGACAGTTTCTTGCTGCCAGGTCCCTTAAAAGAAGACAGTGGGAAACATATGTCAGTGATGAATATATGGGCTGATAAAACATTGATGTAAAAGAGACACAAAAGCATCATGCTCTGTCGGAAAAAAAGAAATGGCGAGAGAACTGAGAGAACATGTCTCCAGTGTAGCATGTGAGGGGGATTGACATGCAGCGTTACAGGCTGAGCAGCAGCAGCTCTGATCTGTCCCTGCTGGGCAAATCTCACAGGGCTCTTGTAATGAGCCCCGTGTCACAACCTCATGTCTCTGCAGAGCACTGACAGCCTGCGTTTATACCTCACCAAAATAAATAACCCATAAACAACTGATCCACTACAACACTCTCGTTGCAACATTTCAAGCATTTTGCTTTTGATGCAGATTTTCTTTTTTATGTTAAAGGTTTATGTGTAATGTATGATCCTTAATTTGAGTGTCACCCTCATTTTGAGATCTATAGTCTTCAGAGGTTATGAGCTTGGTGTTCCTCTTTGCTTGTACAAAATGTTCAAACAGAACCTATCACAAAAGCTGTCCTTGCATTTCCTCCCTGTCCCTTCTACAGCTGGTTTCAAAATCGTATTAGTGTAGTTACTAGTTAACAGGCTATGAAGGGCTTAACACCTCCACATTTAGTTCATTGTCTGTCCTTTTAAACTACCAACACTTTAGGCAGGGGTTTCCAAACTACAGCCCGGGGGCCAAATGCGGCCCGCAGGCCATTTTGAATAGGCCCTCTGCAAATTCTAAAACAGGGGTCTCCAAACTACGGCCCGGGGGCCATTTTGAATCGTCCCTCTGCAAATTCTAAAAGTATAATGCAATATGGCCCACAAATTATACTTTTGCTTGTCTTATATTGTACTTCTCAAATATATATGTTCAAATATATTAATGAGCCCAATGTTCTAATAAATTCAGTCATTAAGAATTTAAAACATTTTCTAACAAATCTTTGTTGATAAAAAAACCCCAATAACTTATTTCTGTAACAAGCTTGAAATTGAACTTTCATATTTACTCTTATTATCAGCAATCTGAGACTTCTGTTTTAAGGAATGAGCTGCCAACAAAATAAATGAAACCCTAAAGACTGATTGGCTGTAGGCTGTTTTTTTCTGAAAGCGTTTTCAAGTATCGTGCATTATTCACCTACATTTGATTTGTTTTGCTCACTTATAACTTAACTTTTGAGGAAATATTCAACTCTATAAGTGGCCCTCAGCTCTCTGTATATTTTTCTGTATGTGGCCCTCGGTGAAAAAAGTTTGGACACCCCTGCTTCAGAGTCTAGAGCAGGCGTTTCCAATGAGCCACATACAGAAAAAACCTATGATGGGCTTGGCCACTCATTCGAGGTGAGGTATTGCCCTATAGAGCTCCTGCAGATGATGTCATATATGCTGGTCACGTGACGAGATACGACAGGGGCAGCCATTTTGGCAGTCATCGCGGCAGTAAATTGACAGGCACTGGCAGACTGTCAAGGATGGTGGATAACTGCTGTGCACCAGGTTGCACAAATAGGCGTGGGAAAAAGAAAGGTGTATCGTATTATCGCATTCCTAAAGACGCGGAGAGGAGGGAGAAGTGGATTGGAGCGATTAAAAGAGCCAGGAGCCTTCAGAAAAAGACTGAAAGATGGGACCCCCCCGGCCGTTGGTTTTCCAAATTCCAAAACAGATAAATAAAGGTAAAAAACGCCAGCCACTTTGGTTGAGTACGATCAAAAATACAAACTAGCAAGTTACAGATGCACTGCAGTAGCTATCCAAGCTAAAAAACATGCTAACGTGACACTTCCGTAGCTAGCCAAGCTAATAAACAAACAATGCTAACGTGACACTGCCTATCAAACTGGAATAATTTAATACTTACCCTTGCAGTGATGATGCCGAAGTTTTTGGATGTAAGACTCCACAGTTGAATGTTGTTTACGAAGCCGGACTGACACCATTTGTAAGCCTCCAAGCTTTTGTACGCTCTGAGGGAGTCTCCTGAGTACACTGATGGAAAGCTTACAAGATAGCTGTGGATGTCTGCGTAGCGCAAGTCGGGTACATCGTCTTCAGAGCAGGAGGTTATGCTCTTGAAAAGCACACCGGGTGAATTATATGGGTCGCTTATATTTAATCTCTCTAATTTTGTACTATAAAGCCGAATTTCACTTGAATTAAAATGAGAAGTATACTCGCTCGGTAAGAAAACACTGGCACCGGTGGTCATGTTGACTGCCAAAATGGTGGCTCCCAACCAAAAGTCACGTGACCGCAGGAGCTCTATAGGTTAAGTTATAAATTAGAAAAATCGGCTAATTATGCTTATATGCTTTAAGAAAAAAAAACTGTCTACATCACAGCTCTCCCTAGGGTTTCATTTATTTTGTTGGCAGCTCATTCCTTAAAACAGAAGCATCACATTGCTTATAATAAGGGCAAATACGAAGAGTATATTTTAAGCTTGTTATGCAAGTAAGTTATTGGGCTTAGATTTGTTAGAAAAAAGGACCAATGGCCGAAGTTTGGACACCCCTGGTCGAGAGAGACAGTCTTTGTTATGGACTTGTGAAATAACCTCTCTTTAATAATTAAAAGGATTTTGCCTATTTCATTATTTTCACTTTTAACCATGTTTTATTGTATTTTAAGGTGTTTCTTTTTTCTGGCAAATTTAATTGTTCAACATTTTTTTAAATTCATTTTTGTAAAATCACTTTGAGGTCAACTATATGCAAATATAGTCAAGGCTCTTTTCTGTGGATTTTCATACATTGGTGCTTTTTTGTATTTTATTTCTTATTAAAAAAAAACCGATTAGAAATACAGCACTGTAGCTTTCTGAACAAGCTTTAAAATGTTTTTTTGGGGGCAGTTCCAGTTCTTGAGGACACTTTTCCCTTTGAGTTTGGTTTCAATGCACTTATTGTAGGTTGCCAAATGAACCTAATGGGCTGCTGAATAAATGGCAGTTCTATCTTTTTTATATAAATGAAAAAACTTTGTAGGTCAGCCAGCAGAGTGTGCTTCCAGCTCCCTCTTCAAGGTCAAAACAGCTGTTAGTTATTTGAAATTACTTTTTGTCTCTCACTTTCAATAACAGTTTGATGGCTACATCGATACATGTGGAAGTGCTGCGGGAAAGTGCAGTTTGGTTAACAGTGGGGTTATTATAATGAAAGGGAAGTCATTTATGAACTGCATTATGCAATAATTATGTAAAATAAACGGGTTTCAATATGTAAAATATTTTCACTGGAACCATCATTTCCCTGCTCTGTGGTAACGGTGTCTTTAGATTTATCTACAGTATGTATATCCTTGTTTAGCATTAGATTCTGAAAATCAGAAAATACAGTGGTGCAGGGCTGATTTATTTTAGTAGGAAAAGTAAGCATTGGCCTGACACAAAACCAATGGGATTTTTCACATTGGATTTTTGATTATTGCAGAAAATAGGCTCTAGGCAAACACACATGCATGATAGTTATTCACAGGTTTTGTTCAGCAAATTATCTTTACAAATGAACAGAACTTTTATGATTTTTTAAGTGTAAGTGCAATAGCCAGCAATAAAAAGCATTGGACGATAAACCAAATATAGTAGGGTAGCATGACTACAAGTAACCAACACTAAGCTAAAGGCGGACTATTGTTGGGCATGATGAAGTTTACTAGACTCTAACGAGCTTCTGAAGGTCAGAGAGCAAATGTGTTTTCTCGGCTTGGTTGCTTACAGGCAGACGTGGAACCAAGTAATTTGTTTTGCAAGTCACAAGTAGTCCTAAACCTGTTTGGGATTAAAAGGATAGATCGTTATAAAAACATATTTGTAACCAACCTGTGAATACATTTCTTGCTCTCCAGGAACTCCATACCAGATGCAACATTCTCTGTCATTTTGACCAAAATCTTAGGGTTCAGACTGTCACTGTCACGCCGTAAGAAGGAAAGAAAGTCACCACCTTATGAAATGTGTACACACACACACACACACACACACACACACACACACACACACACACACACACACACACACACACACACACACACACACACACACACACACACACACACACACACACACACACACACACACACACACACACACACACACACACACACACACACACACACACACGTCAGTATGGAGGGAGGTTGTTGTTGTATAAACTGAGATTCTTTACAGGATTATATTTACCTTGAATGAGCTCCATGATGATGTAGATGGGCTGCTTCTGAGTGCACACTCCTATCAGCTTCACAATGTTAGGATGGTCATACTGCTTCAGGATCCTAGACAGCACCACAGGAGAGGTTGTGTGTGTGTGTGTGTGTGTGTGTGTGTGTGTGTGTGTGTGTGTGTGTGTGTGTGTGTGTGTGTGTGTGTGTGTGTGTGTGTGTGTGTGCGTGTGTGTACTGACCTGGCTTCCATCAGGAACTTATTCTTGTGCTCCGGGGCCAGGTTCTCTTTGCAGGATTTCACGGCTACAGGAGTGTTATCGGAGCGTAAAAGGCCACTGTACACTTCTCCAAAGTTACCCTGTGCGGCACGAACATCAGCATGATTTGTTACCACTTTTATAATTCTCTTGTCCATCTGAGCAATTTTTCTTGATGAACTGTTGCCATATGTGGACTTTTTTCTGACAATTTTAGAGGAAATGGGAGACAAATGTGCAATTTGATTCTTCAAATGTAACTACTTTTAAGTATTCAATCTATGTCAAATATGTAAAATTGGTAGGTACATTTGAATGATTGGTTAAAAGAAATGGTTATTGGGTGCTGTAACTGTTCCTCCTGCCCATTCTGTCTGGGAAGATGGCTCTTAACGCTATTTCACTGTGAGTGATGGGGTACTAAAATTACAGTCCTCTTCCTATGGAAAATTACTGCCAAAGTTTAGCAGCAGCTTATATGGAATCCAGCAGTCTGATTTACATGTACCAAGTTCATATCTTCCACAGTTACAAAAATCCCTCTGTTGTTGTTGTTGCAAGGACAGTATTTATTGCTCAACATAATAAATAACATAGAGTGATAGTAACACAAAGTACGCTGTTACTAAAAAGACAGCAGGTTAAAAAAATACAAAGTTGGATTGACAAATTCCCACCGATATTACTGTAGCTTTTCTGTCACAAAGACATCTGGATAGGAAAACCACAACAACATATATCTATTTCCACGTCCATATGGGCATCAACGTATAGAATGTGGTCCTATATGTATTATGAAAACCATCAAAGAAGAATAGTTTTTTTTTCTTCTCATTTCTACATTTTCTGCCAATAGATTTAAGTTTACCTACCCGCCCGATGAAGGGACCCAAGATAATATCATCGTGTTCAAGGACCCACTTGTCCTAAAGGGTTTAAAATGAACAATAAAAGATGCATCATAGAGCTGTGGCACCGGCAAGAGAGAAAATGGAAGACAATTTGAAGGAAACATTATTAGAGATTAGCTTCGAAAGTGTGCTCATCTGTGACGGCCATTGAAGCAGTAAGTATATGTGTGTGTGTGTGTGTGTGTGTGTGTGTGTGTGTGTGTGTGTGTGTGTGTGTGTGTGTGTGTGTGTATACCTTGAGTACAGGTTTCTTCAGCACAATGTCAGACCTCTTGGTGACGGGTTGTTGTGAGGAGAGCAGATGATGGATCAGCAGTGGGACACTGGGGAAGCTTTCTCCATCCAGACGGTACAGATTCTACTGACACAGATGGAGAAGCATTTCCAGAGAAATGATATGCAAACACACAGGAAGAAGTAACAAGTTTACAAAACAATCCTTTTTCAATTATCTAGATCATTTAAATAACTTGTATCCATTTTCATTTTTCATTCTTAACATCCAAACTTCTGTTTAATTTGCATGAAAAAAACAACATTGACATTTCAATAACTTCTCTTATAACTTACTCCTACTGTTACAGGACATCCAGTTATCACAGAGATATTACAAACAATATGATGAAAGCACATTTAATGTAACTCTTCACTTACATCCGCATTCTGGATGAGGAAATGCTTGCAGAATCCTTCACATTGCACAGAGAGCACATTTCCCTGTTTCTCTTGACTCTTCCTCACCAGGAAGTCTCCGTCACTCTTCAGCAGCTGCTGGACCTCCAGTCTGGGAATTGCTCCGTGGTACCAGTCCTGCTTCTCCAGAGGGCGATCCACCTCCCGCACCAGGGGGGCGGCTGGAGGCACCTGAAGGCAGGAAGACAGAAAAGAAGAATCTTTAACGCTGACATGAATAATAAAACAATACGAAGTGATTGAAGGTGGATTTAAAGGTGATTCTGCATAGAATAAATGGAGATGCTTCAAAGAGTCTGTAACACTTCAAAGTTTAACCGCACCACCTTCAGTACTTCCAGGGGGAACCCTAGAGTTAGGAGTTAGAAAAGTAGTTCAGACTTAAATGAAAAACACCCAATAATTTAAGCTGGAAGTCACAGATTTTTGTATTTGCTCAAGATGATCTTTTACAGCATGTATTATTCACACAGTGATTGGTATCTTTCTGACAGATTAAGATCTGACTGACTGACTTACTGACTATACAAGGCGCTTTCCTGTTGAGAGTTTGTGGGCAGCTGCAGCCTTCACTGTCAGCGAAGATGAAATGATGTAAACTTGCTGCCTGAGAACTAAACTCAGTTTTAGGTCATGAAGAATATCGGAAGTAACTATGACCGACAAAGCTGACCTCAATAAGTCCAATAGTGCTTTAAGGAAGACAATGCCTCAAAGAAAGAACATGTCTGAGAAGATCTCACCGGTGCAGCAGATACACTTTCTCCAGAACATGGCGAATTGTTGTGTAGTAAAAGCGTGTAAGAGTGTACAAAAACAGAGACAGCAGATGAAGTTGAGGGCGGCGAGTAGGGAGGGTGAGGAGGGGAAGTGTCTTCACTTTTTATTTATTTTTAACAACAAACTGAAAACAAACAAACTTCTGTGTGAACAATGTGAGCCAAACATTTGAATATACAGTAACCACTTGTACTCCATCTATCATTGTTGGGTGTGTGTGTTATTGGTGTGCTTTGGTTGAATTCAATGTTTCACCTACCTCCCACTTGGGTTTAAACAGGCCACTTAGATTGTTTTTGATCTCATCCATGAGGTGTTTGGAAGAAGGTGGGCTGTGGAACTGAAAAAGAAAAGGAAAGACCCAGAGCAAATCTTGTTGGTCAGTAAATATTTTACATGACTAAAACTCTACTCTCAAACTAGTGTCTCAGTAAAGCTGTGTTTGGCAATGAGCTAAATGCTAATGTCAGCCTGCTAACATACTTAGGGTGTGATAAAAGCTTTTAGCACTTTCAGATTACCCTCTGACCCGTGACTGTGTCATGTGACAATCAAATTCCACAAGAGTAACATGCTGGTGATCATCTCCATCATATTAGCTAATAGACATGTTAACATTAGCTTATTTGTCTGTTCAGCTACACAGATAGTACAGCCTAGGCTGATTTTGTTTTTTCGGTCTTCAAATATTGGATGATGGACCTGATGGTGACACATTCCTTTGGGGAATATGAACACCTGTACTCATTTTCTTGCTAATCTTGGTAAAAGTTGTCTAAACATGTCACTTAAATCCCTAATCCATCTGCTGGTGGCGCCAGAGTAAAAAATAGATGATCAACAAAGTCATTAGGCTTCATCCTCTAATTAGATTATGAGCTAAAAAAAAGTCGGTAAGTCTCTGGGAGAGAGAACATACGTTGCTTGAGTTGGATGAAAGTGAGCTGTTGTCTTGGTCGAGCTTCAGAGCAGAGGGAGGATCTTTGGTGCCCAGCCTGTCCAGTTTCTCCTTCAGAAGAAGCCTCCGAATCTCCAGCTTGGCTTTAAAGCCCTGATTCAGAGCAACCTGCTGCCGGCACTCCTCCATCGCATGCCTCTTGCTGAATTGGTAGACCCTGGACGAAGCCGAGAGCAGCATTATGTCAGGGCAGGTGAATTATATTTGTGTGAGACCTTTTCAGTGAGAATAACACAAAGGGTTACACAAGTCAATAAAACAATACAAGTAACGCAACACAACATCAATAAGAAGTCTGTGCAAATAAGTTAGCAGATGCTTCCTATCGACCAAGGCAGTCAATAAGAAGGCTTCCCTGGCGACAACATAGTCAGCATATGTCCTGGATGTTCAGCGTGTAAGACCAGTAAACCTTTAAATAACCATAGAGACCTATTAGTGAGGGGAAACGAGAGGGGAGAAAAACCCTAATAGCTGCAGCAACAAACATAAAGCTTTAACCAAACAGGACTGGCCAGTTCACGGCTGGATTAACCTATAAGAGGACATCAGGGGGATCATTTGCTGTTGGACCCCCAGTGCCCACCCAAACCTTCACTGTGCATTATGCATACACAATGTGGTCTTCATTTTTCCATTACAAAAAGAGCACACACTATACTTATCTGCCACACCATTTAGTACTGTGCTTCAGAAATACTTTTTGCTAAGGTGTTCAGCAAGTCAGTATAGGGTGGAGATAACACTGTTTATTAATTGATAGGGAATGATCTGCTGCTATTTGGATAAGGCTTATTTTTGCATTTGTTTTTCATACACAATCTTTTCAAATGTGAAGGTTTAGTGCTTTTCTTTATTTTTATAGTAAACACACATTCAAATGAACTATTAATAAAGCTTTCACTGTTTTATAATAGATGTTATAACATTTGTTTTGTATGATCTCAGAGTAAGCATTATTCCAACCCCAGTTGTTTGACTATAGATTTGAGCAGAATAGCTTGTTAAATTGTATTTCCCAAAACATTTCAAATACATCCTTCTTTTTTAAGCAAGACTAGACTGAATGTGAAAAAATATTTGTAATGATACATCATGCTGTTTTTAAGGAGACATAGAACTAGCCACTTAGACCACAAGCTTGACAGGAGGATAAGGTGAGAAATAAGGTAACTCTCTTATAGCCTTCTATACAGCCAGACGTTTTCTTTGCAAACCCCTGCTGGAAATGAAAGAGTATGCACGTAAAAAGCACTTTTTTAAATGGCTTCACTTTTCCGATTGTAGATCTTCAAAGTCCCCAAGTTCACGGGTTCTCAGCTACAAGAGGTCTCTCTAGGTCAACATCATTATGTCACTGTACATTTACAAGTTTTTTCTTCAAAATACAAATCAATGAACAGCATAACCTTCACCTCCCTCACTAACACTACCACTATATGAGCTCCCAGCTTGTCTCGAGTTTTTGCAAACAAACACATTGTATCCAGCTGACCTCCAGGAGCTTGGTAATGACTCTATCACTCCCACAGGACTGTAAACCCTCCAACACCTCCAGACAGCTTCATCAACCAAGACAAATGAGGGGGTAGAGCTCCACAACTCTGACCATATTGCTGTATAATAATTCATAAGGCACTTTCAGCCCTGTGAGACCACACTGGTTATTAGCTCTGAACTCTCTCCATGGGAAGGGATGCCTGAGGAGGCAAACTTCAGTAATTTGTCTTCACGGCTATACCAACGGTTGTGTGTTTTTAGTCTGAAACCTCCTTTGTGACCCCTGATTACAAAATCATCGCATTATTGTGGTTCTGCTTGTGCTTGTGGTCTGCTCACCTCTGGCCCTTTTTCACACCTTCCCGCTCTGCGTCCAGCTCCAGCTCTAGCTGATCGACCGAGGTCTGCTGCGAGCCCAAAGTCCGAGCCAGATCCAGCAGCTCCTCTTCTACAGCCGTCAGTCTACAAGATGGAGAACAAATTGAGAAGGGAGGAAGTAATTAATGCATTCAGTCAAAGGAACTTAGAGATAAACATGAAGGGGGAGGAGGAGGAAGTGGTTGAGACACTAAAAAAAGAAATTAGAGTTCAGTCATCTGGATTGGATTGCCTCGTTTGTTCTCACTTGTGTTGAACTGTCTCAAGCGTGAGGTCGTTCAATTCAATCTCATTGGATTTGAGCTGCTCAGTGTCCTCCATGAGACTGCAATCAAACTCGGCACAAGTAGGAGTCTCCCCTACAGACCTGTTGAAACACAAACACATGAAATCATCACTTTGCATGGCTGGCTTTCATGAGCGCAGTGTTGCCATCTGAGGGGAAATTTGGCCTCAGTCTACCTGTTCTGTTGGATAAAGCTCTCATACTCTCTGTCAGGATCGATGGCTGTTAGAGCAGAAGACATCTCCCGGTGGATCTGCACTACTTCATGATGGAGGAGAGTGGAGATGTCAAAATATTCCTGCAGGATCTCCTTCCTGGTTCAGGGATCAGGGATGCCACATGGAAACAAAATCATTCAAATTCAGTGTTTTTGAGGACAAGTTTGATTGAAACACTACATTACACTTCTGTATTTCACAGAGGCACAATGTAAGACTTTTCCAGGTTGGTTATTTGCCAGTTGATTCACACCAGTGCCATGATAATCTGCTTTCAGACACTTGTCTGAGATAAGTAGTGCATCACAGTAAATATTTAGATGTTTTAGTTCTTGTCATATTTGAGTCCTTTTAAGCAGTTTCTGTTTTGCAGACTGTGTGATAAAACAAGCTGAGACATCTGCGATCTGACAGCTGACTGTCACACACTTAATGCATGAATACAAATTCAGATTTTTATTTTCATTAAGAAGTAATGATTTGAAATGTCTATTTATAACCAGGGTTACTGAATGAACAAACAAGGAAAAGCAGTCAAAACAGTCCCAAATGCATCAGTAAACAAAATTAACATAACGTTGGGGAGGAAATACAACTTAATATGGGAAAACATTTGCATGTACTGTAGCAAAGTTAATTAAAAATGTGCTTTTGAAGTCCTTTTGTATTTATGTGTGTGTCCTCATGGAAATAAGCCAATTTATTGCCAACAGCAACAGCACTAATGTCATTCACACAGGCAGTCACTCTGTGGTCTGAGTGATCTTACAGTATAAGCACCATCTCCTGCTGCAGACTCTGCAGCGCACTGAGCAGGGCCGGCTGGATCTGACTGTAGTGGTGCTGATGGTAAACCTGAGCAGCTCGCACAGACAGCACATACTCATTGTGCAGCTCGTGGAGTTTCACAGAAGCCTTTATGTAACGCTCTTTAGCCTTGTCTCGCTCTTTATCTGCACACACACATACAGAAAAAGGGAGAAGACGCATTATGTCATGTTGGAAAAACGGATTCTACTGAAAAAACACATGGCCATCAATGTGAAACCGATTCTGTTCAAGGAACTAAGTTACTGTATGTCAGGACTTCCCACCTTTACTGGCCTCCTGGTACTTCCTCTTGGCCTGAGTTGTCTCCTTCACCACCTGCCTGTAGTTGCTCTTCAGTCTCTCCAGCTCTGTCTGGGTCACCTGAAGCATCACACAGACCAACACACAGAAAAACACTTGGTGCAAGGTCAGGCATAATTCAGAGGAGCACAGCTCTGGAAAAAAACAAGCATTCAGCATTATCAGTTCCTCTGTTTTTACTATTTATAGGTATGTCTTTGAGTTAAGAATTTTTTTTAAATTGTATTTTACAAACTACTGACAACATTTCTCGGTGTTGGAATTCAACAAACACTGGAATGGCTGCCATAGAGATAAAGATTTAAGGAAAAAAGCTGCCTTGCTAGGTGTGAGCTCTACAAAACACAGGAAGCGATCAGTGGCCGCGTTGTTTCACTGAAGTGGAAAACAAACATGAGAAATGACACAAGAGGAAGTGATCTAGCATTTATTGGGCCAATGGTTCAAGACTCCAACTGACAGCATATGTGACATTGTTGTTCACGCAGTGAATCACATAAATCCAATTTGCAACAATAACCAAAGTCCGAACAATAAAGTAAGAACATTTAAATAAACAGACTGCCTGCAAGACGGCCAAACCACTAGTATATCGTGGAACATGAAGACATAATTTCCCTGTAATTGGGAAATAAAAACAATGTGAAGCAGCTACCAGTTTGAGATTTCATCAAACTGCATTTGCACACACTGTTTCCAGTTTATAGAACTTCAGTTCATTTGACTGCTGTCTATTTATAATGGTGCTGCTGCTGCTGCTGCTGCTGCAATGGCCATGTGTAATTCAAGATGATTTACTGGAGGAAAATCAACAAATAGATTTTAAAGCAACAACTTCTGCTTTCTCTGTGATGAAAGTCATCCTACATACAGAAACACTTTACCACTTTAACAGTTACACAATCATTTAGTAAGTTTGCCTTTGTTTAGAAAAAAAAACAGAGCACTCGGAAGATGAACACGGTAGTGGGAATGATGACTTTGTGACATTTTACACCTAAACACAACCTCTTCTGCTTTAGTATTGCTTCAAAACAACTGACCAACGAATGGTTATTTTTGAAATATAATACCACATGAAATGCAAAGTACATGTACAAATGTGAAACATACCTTTAAGTAGTATCAGTTCATGGGCCACATTGCAGAAAGTTATTAAAATATGCACACACTATCATCCTTAAAGAATATTTGCATGCTTTCAGTTTGTGCATTATTTGTCTGTCCAACTTTAAAAGAAGTAACATGAGTAAAAGCTGTATACCATAAGGATAGAAGAGTCAGAATAATCACAGTTCAATGCCTAAAAAGCTAAACCGCTCATTTCGAGTGAGTAGTTTCATCACAGTAAGAGGACCGTCTGCACAAAGATTGTTAACCTGCATTTTGTCATGGTAGCAGGAGTTTGTAGGTAGGTGTGTATTTGAGAGTGTGTGTGTGTGTGTGTGTGTGTGTGTGTGTGTGTGTGTTGGTTACACACCTTGCTGAGCTCCTGCCTCAGGAGATTCCACTGCTCTGCGTAGGTTTTGCGGAGCTGCTGTTTGTCTCTGATGAGCAGCGTGAGTTTGCTGATGGGACCGTCGAGCAGATCCTCAGAGCGCTTCTTCATCACCTGACTGAGGACGTCTGTCTGAGACACCAGCACCCCCCACGACTGAGGGGCAGGGGGCAAAGGTTAGGGAGAAAACAAGTAAACAGGAGAACAAAAGCACAGGACATTTTTCAACCTGTTTGGATTTGTTTTTTAGTAAATAATAATTTATATTTTATGATGGAGAAACCTTTTCAATGGGCTTCCAAAAATAAATTGTTCTTGTTGTAATGTGTATTTTTAAACCTTAATTTTGAACATTAAATGAAATAACTTAGTCACACACCTTGGCTATTATAACACAGAGTGATCTCTCACCTTGTTGAGCTGGCTGATGTAGTCCTGTCCCGCTCCCGGCTGAGGCCGCTCCAGTTTCTCTGCCATGCCGGCCATGTGATGCATCTGCACTGAAAACTCCCGCTCACTCTTGGCCCGCTGACCCATCCACTTCTTCATGACCTCCATCAGGTGAAGCTCTGAGTCCAGCAGCCGCATGACAGCTGCATGTGCCTGGGGGCAGCGCAGATCCTCACCAAAGCCCATCTCTGGATATTAAACTCTCCTCTCTGCTGATTTGCTGTCAGTCTCTCCTGCAGCAGCTCTGTGTTTGCTGTGGGACAGTAACAGAGCATTGAGCTGAAGCTGCTGCTAATGACCTAGAGAAGTTATTTCTCTGTGACCAAAAAGTGCTTTCACTTCCCCATGAGGGAAAAAAAAGTACAACTGTTCATGAGAGACAGTACTTCCTCATGGCTGTTTGAATGTGGTTATTGTTGCAATATTTTAATGTTCCTTTCAAGTTAGTGGCACACCAACATAAAATCAACATAAAATGCAGAAACAACAGAGAGACACTTATAGCTTAAACACGACGCACTGTGATCACTATGTGTGTGCTGGAAACATACGGTTTTTAACTTTAGTTTTACTTTATTATACTTCACTTCATTTCAGAGGCAATTATTGCAGTTGTTATGTCTCTACTTTAATTGAACAGCAACATATTATTTTTGTTTTATGTACTTGACCTATATCCTCAGCCATTAACAACAAGTTAAGTAGGCTGAACTTCAAACATTGATCACACAGTACAAGAATATCAGATGATAATGCTCCCAGGAGCCATTTAATTAAATACTTTAAGTACATCGTGCCTGCAAAAATGTAACTTGTTATAGTAACTTATATGCTCTCTGATGGTCTTCATACCTCTTAGTCTAGGATTTTTTATTGCATTGTTTGCATAGATCCAATAATTGTTTAAAATGTGCCTTTGTGGAGTATTTGGGTCAGAGTTTGATCAGCACCAGAGGAGGTGTATTGTTGCAAGGTAAAATATCTGAATGTTTTTCCACCATTGGATATCTTTTTTCTCACAATTAAGGTGCTTTTATTGCCTTGATGCTACTGTACAGAATCATTACTATTTTTACCAATGCTACTTAATTTTGAGCGATGACCAGTGCAGTGAAACTTCATTTGGGTATTGTTAAGTGTACTGCCTTTTACTTTAAGACCACAGCAGCAATTGCTGAAAATGTTGATTAAAATAAATAAAAACTTCTAATTTTCTTTTTAACCACAGCTTGAACACAGTCTCCCTTCCTTACTTGTATTCATGACTTGTTTGGTGTTGAATGCAGCCTCTCTGCTGTAAACGCATTGGGTTATTTACATCAGCCATACACCATCAAATACATTAATTTCAGAGAACAGACAGAACTGTGCTGTACAATGCAGCAGATTGGTTTTACAAACCGCAGAGGAAATGACTACTTTTATCTTCAGTTGCAGTGTCTAGAAAAGCTGCAGGTGATGTGATGGACAACCACACAGAGCAGAACATCCTGTGGACCATGCCAACAAGACACTTGACTAAATTTATGTACATTATGCTCAACAAAAAAAACTGTTCATATATTAATAACAGCGGAAATGGTAATGAACGGTCGAAAGTATTTTACTCTCGGAACTTAAATACATCTTTAAGGTGTTAAGAAACACTGTACGACGGACTCAACCACCTGACTAAACCTGATTAAAACTAAATCCACCAGCTACTACAGCTTTTTACAGTTATGCATCAGTTTTATTATCCCGATGATGTAATATAGTGCACCTTTACTCGTAATTCTTCTTGCATGTTTAACTGATTATTTTTTTAATGAATGATTTCACTTAGTATTTGTAATAATACACAGTATTTTATACAATTGTCCTGGTACTTAAAAAGAGTTCTTACTAACACACAACCTTTTTTACTTAGAGAGCATTTGAGTTAATAAAAACACATTGAAATTTGCATAGATCTTTAATTTTTTAGTAGAATCTATAATTGACATCAATTAAATAAAAAGAAGAAAAACAAGAGCGAAAAAATCTTTAAATTACAAGAAAATTACACTGCACCGTTCATATAGTACAAAAATAGGCCTTATTTTAGAGTTATGTCTCATGTAAGATAGTCATTCTTGTACATTATTCATAGGTCACAAATCCGTCAGGTACTGTGTGCAGCCACAGGCCAGGAACCTCACCGAGAGGCGGGAGGAGGTCAACCGGGCCGCCGCCTCCTCCATCACGAAGTGTTTCATTTATACTTAATCAAGCATGTGTACACACAGACGTAGATCTGATTGAGCCCTTAAGTTAATGGGGATGGGATACATTCTACCTCCTCCCTCCACAGCTGCTGAACATACAAAGTGTCACAGCACATCTTCAAATCATAAAAACAGAGGTGACAGATCAACAAAAACACTTTGAACACGGGTGAAGGGGCTCGATGGACCGTGACAACCTGAAAGCAACACGTTGTAACTCTAAACAGACAGCATAAAAATGATTGTCTTTGGTTATGCCAAAGATATTGCTCCTATTAAACCCCATCCGACTTCATATTGATCACTTCAGACTACATCCTAAGGCAGGACTGAAGCAACATCGCGCTTTGCATGAAAATGATCAGCTGCAAAAAGAAAAAAAACCCATCATCCCTTATAGCCAGACGAGACAATCTGTAACGAGCAGATTCCTGTTACTTTATACATTAAAAGGCTTTACACCTTAGTGACGGTGGAGTGGCAGCCTTTTAATGATGAGCTGCTTTCTGGCACAATTAGAGACCTTTTTCTTTTCTTAGTATGCGGTTTCCATCCCGTTTTAGCAGTAAAAGTTGTGAGCTGGCTTCTAATGGTGTGTTTTGGAAGCACTACCTACTTAATGCTGTCCGCATTCATGATTTCCCTCAAAGATGAACACTTGAATGCACAAGGCTTCGAGTTCATCAGTTTAAAGTTTTCTGAGTTTTCAAGCTGTAGTGGATACAACATCAAGAAAAGATGAATAAATCACTTTGTGTGCACTCAAGGGGACACGAGGACTGCCTGAACACCCGCCCAAACGTTGCATTCTGGGAGAAACTTTATTCTTCCTTGAAGCAATAGGAATCATTTGAAAGGGGAGATGCACGACGTTGATAGCTTGAGCATCGATACTAATTGCATTGTTCAGAGTCCCACATTATAGTTCCTCTAAAGAAGCCCACTATTAGAGTTTAAGAAAAATATTTTATGGAAGCCATGTTGGTGCCAGGTGAGCCCATTAAATGTTGTTTACGAACTTCACACCAAGCTGGGAAGTCAATAAGATGTTGCTGCAGGAGTCTGAGGCTGTATTTATTACATTTTTGAAATGAGCAACACCTTAAACTGGGGCTAATCGAAGCCTAAATGGCAGTAGGCACTAATGTACATCATACAGAGCTATGCCAAACACACTCGTTATTCTGCAGCTACATCAGCTTTGTTCTTTTTGACGGCACTTTCTTCGAATCTACTTTCTCAGGCTGGTTTCCGATCCTGTTTAGTGTTTCCTGGCTGAAACCGCAGCGATAAGCAGTACACCTGCACCAGCCATCAGAGATGAATTAAGCTCCCTGGCTCAGCGCTGTGTTTCAGAGCAAACATACCAATCTTTCTCCATGCTTTGAGACAGGATGTGGGGGGGTTTAAAACTCTTTATTCTCTAATGTTTTTCTTTCTTTCCCTCTCCGAACACGCTTTTACATTTACAATTTACATCCAGCTCTGAATATTATTGTTATTATGAATGATTCCTTCTGAAACAAGCATTTCCAACAAAAGTGGTTAAATTGAATCAATTAGTTTGGTGTGCTGGTGCACCTTCTCACCCTGGAAACAAGGAAATTATTTGATTGTCAGTGACAGGAACAAAATGCAGTTCAAATTTAGCATGAGAGATGTGGAAAACAAACGCCCCTAACAATTTGAAAAATGATTTAGCACTCAAACGCCAGCCAACAAGATCTATGGACAATCTTTCTACCTCGTTTTATATCCAATAACAACTTTTACAGCCCAGGAGTGGCTGCCCATGAATGCTGATCCTAAAGGCAATACATTTCACAAGAGATAGCGGGCTAACATTTGCACAGCGGCCTTACAGTTTCTGAATCGCAATTGCCTCTTTCTCTTCAAATACATAAATTTGACTTGGGTGCCTATTCTCCTAAATCTTTCCTGACAAGCCTTTTCAAAACTGACCTACATGTAATTCGACCTCTAAAATCATTTAACAGCTCCTTTAACAGCTTGTGAAACCTCACCAGATGATATGAGAGGTAGATAAAAAAAAGGAAAAAGAGGATGACGAGCTGCAGTTTTGAATGCATGTCATCACCATGACAACCTCTCTCGGCGAGCCGTTTTTTGTGCTGGAAATGAAAAGAATAATAATAATTTCAACATGGTAGAAACAGCGGGCTGTGTATTCAAAATGGCTAAATTGTGAGATGCACATTTTAGATGATAACCAGCCCGCGAGAAAAAGGATTTACTTTTTAAAAAAAAGAATCCCTAAAGGTATGATTAATAACCCCTCCGAATAAATAGTTGCTGCAGTATCATTCAGAATATAATTAATTGGCAAGTACGCTGAAGAGATAATCTGAATTTCAGATTAGATGAACACTGGAGGGTAAGTGCAGAGTCGCTGATGAGATGTGGAGTCTCCACGCACGATATCTGAACAGCATTCAAGATTTGAAGAAGAAAGCGGAGACTAAAGCGAAGGAGAAAAGGAAACCTTCACTTTAGAGGGCGCACACACACACACACACACACACACACACACACACACACACACACACACACACACACACACACACACACACACACACACACACACACACACACACACACACACACACACACACACACACACACACACACACACACACACACACACACACACACACACACACACACACAGTGTCTAATATACGATTGTAGTGCTAATGTGCTCTGCAGAAAGGAAAAGCCTTTATGTTTTGTTGAGTCTGTTGTCAAGAAGTCAATCACAGGTAACTCAACAGCTGCCTTTGAGAAGCTGTTGTGCTCGGCATCACACACTGTTCCTGTTCCCATCAGCGCCTCGGCTGCTTCTTTCTCCGCCCCAGGATGTGAGCACTTCAAACGCAGAAATTAAATATCCCTGGAAGCCATTGTGCCTCCGGGTTGATCGAGTGGACTGTGTGGTTTATTGTTTTCATCTTAGTCTTGATTCCCTTCCACTTGGTGGTGGTTGGAGAGGTGAATATATGGTTTTGGAACCGGGATAAACTGAGTCCATCTTCCCTAAAGGCTGAAAGAAGCTTTGCTAGTGGTGCGAGTCGGTTTGTTCTGCGAGAGAGATCTTTCCAGACTTTGTGTTCAACAGGAGAATTAAAGCCTCCCTTACTCCTTCAACAATAGCATAATATGTTTACATTTTTTTAAAGTGTGCAAGATGGATGTTTTATTTACATCGTCTGTTCATAAAGAGAAAGACGGCCAAGAGGCTCTTAGTCTGTGTCCCTCTCTGAGTGCTGGCACAGGATTAAAAATCATTAACATTAACTTGTCAACTATTATGCTTCTGATTTTTGCATTATAAAAATACACCGTGACTTGCTACAGATAAGTGGTGCTTTCATGATCAGCTATTGGACGTTGATGTCACTAAATGGTGCTTCAGATAGAATCAATGTTTCCTAATCCCATGTTATGCCTCGTAATACACTTTTTGGCTACCACTTTCGGTTAAAGTACTGAATGCGACAGGACCAGCTTCAGCTTCTCTATAAAGGGCAGTACTCTGTTCCACACACACACACACACACACACACACACACACACACACACACACACACACACACACACACACACACACACACACACACACACACACACACACACACACACACACACACACACACACACACACACACACACACACACACACACACACACACACACACACACACACACACACACCCCAATCTCGTCTGGCTACTGCACTGAGACTGATGGAGAGAGAGGGGAAATAATAATCATTTGTTTACTATAACAAAAAGGAGCTGGAGGGGGAAATGGACTCTGCATGGACATACATTGTTAGTGATTGAGGGCAAGAGGAGGGAGAGAGCCAGTTTAATAGAAAAGCGCCCAAGTATGAACAGAGCAAAGCTCAGCCATCCCCGAGCTCAGAGAGACAGCGGATTCTCATCAGGTCTCCTGCAGTACATCCTGAAGCAGGACTAAGAAGAGACCCGGTAAGACAGAGACAGGGGAAAAGGGGTGAGAGATAATGCCAGAAAAGGCTGGTCGAGGGCAGTCACCACAGCCATGAATTATCACACAAATGAAAGTGAGAAGACTCTTAAAAGCGGGAGAGAGGGAGGGATGTGGGGGAGGCATTAAAGAGCACTTTGTGTTTTAATAAAGGCAGTCCTCTCATTGTGGAAGTCGAACTCTTCGTTGTCAGAGTCCGTATTTATCCCATCATCCCCCCACACTGTCGGGATCCCGCGGTACGACACAACCCTATTTCCCCCGAGGCTGAAGCCTCCCCCGAGGCCACGGCCGGCCTCCAGAGAGGGCAGCTTGATGAGAGCGCCCGAGCGCAGCTGCAGCAGCAGGAAGGTGCCGGCGAAGGTGGCGATGATGGCCATGCAGCTGAGGACGGCCACGGTGATGGGCAGACGCGAACTGAGCTGGAGCTGCACTCCCGGTTTCCCCTGGCCCGCCATGAAGCTGTTGGGGGACTCGCGCATGTACTGGTTGAGGTGCACGCAGGTGCCCGAGGAGTCCAGGGAGCTGTGGGGGGGGCAGGAGATGCAGGCCTGCGGGCTGAGGCTGCTGCAGGTCAGGCAAGGCGGTGGGCAGGGCAGGCAGGCAGGGATGGACACCGGTGGAAGAAAGTTTCCCACGGTGTAGTTGACAGGCTGAGAGCCCCCCGAGAAGCCTGCGGTACATTCTTTCACACAGCCCTGCTGAAAGAGGTAGTATCCGGCATTGCACTCTGTGAAGCAGAGAAATAAAAGTGAAATTAAAAACCTGCACACACTTACTGCTTTATGCGAGTCCCACAAAACAGAAATGGAGAACTAGGATTCCTGCTCCGAGAGCTGAGGCTTAGAGGGGGGGTAAACACACAAGATGTCATTTTCTGCCACCACATTATTCAAACAAGACAGAGATGGTGCAAGGTGAAGTAGCGTGAGATCATGGGAGTTTGTCATTCCAGTTTGCTTCTCCTGCTTATTATTCCTTCATTGTTTATCATTTAGGATGTTTTTAGCAGGAGATGAATTATCTGCATTAAGACCAAGGCTTATGATTATTCAGATTTTCTAAGCGGTTAAAGTACATAGTTAAAAAAAACCCACTAGTTGGTAATAATAGGGTTCAATTATCACAGCTTCACAACGCTCACGCATGCTCTAAGGGGGAGACTTGCCATTACAGAGGACCAAATAAATAGCAGTTATCTTGATTAAAATGTCAGATGTATATAGATAGAAAACTGTTCTAATAAGTAAGAAAACTGAGGTTGAAATAAGTTTTGCAATTAAAATGCTTAGGGCAGCATGATTACGTCCTCAGAGCCATTTCCATTTGCAACGGGTCCAGATGCAGACCATTGCCTGCAATGGCAATTATCAGACTGAGGGTGCCGGGGGTACCAAGCTAAAAACAGATGAACCAAGAGACGAAGGAAACTAATTTAATACAGCAACTTAAAATCAGACAAAACTTTACATGTTATCCGTTAATCACCTACATTATAATTAGATTCAGGTTATTGTCTCATGACAGTTTGTTCTCAGTGTGTAAGTACCTCTGACGGCCTGTAGGGGTCAGACTGGCACTGCTTCAACATGTAGGTGGACTTATTCTACACATTCTTGAGACCTTGCCTATAGCAGTGTTTGGAGAGCTAGAAGAACATTAAAATTAAATGAGGTTATTAAAAAGGGACCTGCAGTTAAAAAATGTATTTGATCCCATCAGAATTTTGATCTTCATTTCATATTTATGATGCTAGAGCTCCATGACGCTATGACGTTTTTGGGAATAGTTTGAATAAACAAATTTTGGGATTTTCAGAAGAGCCTGCCAACAGCTGATGTAGAGACGGAGGCAGCCGAACACACATGGTATCACATTTCATCCTGTCCACAAGTCACATCTCAACATGACTCAGTAATAACACTCCCACCCCCCCCCCCCCCCCCCCCCCCTCCCCTCGCTCAGCAGCTCTGTGAGGAACAAACAGGGGACAGGAGATACCAGACTTACCGATGCATATCTGCCTAAGGTCCAAGGTTTTACAGTTGTCATTGCCCATCTGAGCCTTTTCAGAGGAGCTGGTAGATGCTGAGTCGGTGCCATACAGCACCAGGATGAACTGGGTCAGAGTGCCTGAGCGGAAAGACACAGAAGATAAAACAGTGAAATTAACCGGGAGACAAAGTAGGCCTGTCAAAAACAGTGAGGCTCCGGCACTCCCGAGGGTGGATTTCATAAATGTATCCTCTTCCCATTGTAGACTCTTGGATTTTCTGCATAAAGTGACAGTAAATGACTCCTTGAAATGAGGTGCAATTTAAAGACAGTATGATTTCACTCTGTGCCTAATAAGAGTTTTATAAAGTGCACGTCTCTGAAGAATCACTCAAGTGTGGGGACTCGTGAGTGGTTCCACTTTAGTAAATCACTTCTTGCTGAGGAGAGAGGTGTGAGGCGACTATCTAGAACGCTTTTTTCCAGTTTTCTTGGCTTCTGAGTACCGTGTTGTGGGTGGACCTGATAAGTCCTTGTGCAGACGGTCGTTGGTGGATGATCCAAGCGCAAACAGAAGTATTGAAGAATTCACTCCACTGCTTTATTATATTCCCTGCTATAAGAAAATGATTGCTGCAGAGCTTCACCGAGTCTCCCCTAAAGAGAACAAAGGAAAAAGGCACCACTTGATCTCTAATCTCCCTGCACTGAGTCCGTAACCGTTGAGCCGAACTCTAGACTCAACAGATTAATGCATGTAAAAAACATTCACGTAATGTCATTTTATGCCCTCCAGGTGACCTCACAGTTAAAACGCATCTTGTGGACTCAACAGCGGATGTCTCTACTGTCAATACCGAATAAAACCAAGGATAAATATAAATGTTTCCCCTTTATGTCCTATGCAGATTGCCATCTTATTGACATTTGAAAATACCCAAATCGACAACATAAATGTGGTAATATTAATATTGCCAATTCATTTAAAAAGCACTTGCATAGAAAGGATTCCGTCCCAAGCGTTTTAATCCATTCAAGATCACTCCAAAGGAAAGAGACACTTTAAATTACTACTAACATTAAAAGATGACTTTATTAAAAACATTTTCTAACAATAATCATCCCGAGACATTTATTTAACTTTGCATATCAAAGTCAGGATTTAGTATTCTGTTTCATATCGTGTTTATATCTAATCAAATGTTTAGTTTATGTTTATCTTTGTAGTGGTTTGTCTTAATTTACAATACAATGATGAGTTGGCACCTGAACAAATAAATTGCCAGTCTTTTAAATCTTTTATGAAGCTAAAATGTTTCTGGTTCCAGCTTCTTAAATGTGTGGATTTACTGCAATTATTTTGCAGACAAAACAGATCAAAAGTTATCTGAAATGTCCATATTTACCTGAAAAAAAGGTATACATTTATCAGAAAAGGAGTCAACTGATTACATGTATTAAAATAATCATAATTTGTAGAATATTTGAATCTGTCTTTAAGATGAGAAAGGAGAAAATGAGCCTGGACAGCTGGTAAAGTATTTCTTGAATCTTTCAATGACAAAGACGCCTTACCATAATCACTGGCCCCCGCCACGTTCTCAATCTCCAGAGTCCAGGCCCCGGTGGGTTTCTCGTCCCAGGAGTGGGTGGTCATGAAAGCCCAGTCGTTAAACCCCTCTGATGAGTAGTCATGAGGCCTGCCGGAAAACCGCAATCAGAGTGTAAACGTCTTGTGAGTGTTGTCTTGTACTGTATTGTTTCTGTATTTGCGGACAGTTTTTTGCACCTGGGGTGAAGCAGAGTGGAGCGTGTGCCGGCAGGACTAATGAGGTGGATGGCCAGGTTTCCCCTGCGGTTGTAGGATAGTGTGAGCCGGGCCTGAACGTGCTCTAACGAGGTCACGTGAGTGTCTGTTCCCTTGCAGGCTTCCACGCTCATGTTAATCGACAAATGGCTGCCAATGTTCCTGTCAAACACGAGGGACGAGACAAAGAAGATGACACATGAAGACAGCGTTGTAGGTTGTGTGTGGCTAAAATCATTACCGGCTGTCTGAGCTCGTGACAAGCTACAGTCTGGATAAATGTGTGAGTGTGACATTTGGCTCGCGGCCAGTGTGAAAGCTTGCGAGGGGTGAAGAGTTTGTGGCCTTGAACAGGATTAGCGTCTCGCGAACCTGTAGCACCAGCAGACAGTCTCCATTCTTTGGAAGTACCCAGCTTTTTTTTACTTCCTCGCTTTGGGATAACACACATACAGACAACATTTCTAAGGAGCAGGAAACCTCCGGGTTTTAGTGCCAAAAGGTGGTGTGATCACTAAACTGTCAGGCTCTTTAAGAAGATACATTTTTCATAATGGATTACAGGACTACATAAATGCCTTTCACCTCTGTAGCAGCGTCACATTGGAATAGTCCAAAAGGTGAATTTAGAGCACTTTTCTCCAGTAGATGCCACAGACTTATATAGAGGCTGTCCACGTTATTATTGTGATGCAAATAAGAAGCAATGCAGCACTTCATCATTTGCATGTTCGTGCTATTGCAAAATTTATTCTGTGCTGTTTCTACTGTAGGCAGAGTCACACAACAGGAGAGACGGAAATGGAAATCTATACAAATGGCTGCTGAAGTTGATTTATCTTGGCCATTTGACCGCTGCAGCATAGGCATCTGTGATTTAAGGTCTAGGAGAAGCAAAATATCGGGCACTGTTGCAGACATGGCATCTGTTTTTTACCAGCACACGGAAAGAGGGAGGGAGGAATATTGAAAACCTAGAAAGTGTGGAAATCAGTGATTGAGAGCATCGAATCAAAAAGGATGACATTTTTGGCTCCTTTAATTGTCATTAACATTTCAGCAGCAGCCACAAGTGAAAATCACCTCAGTGAGGATTGTTACCACTGCTGTTGAATACTAAAACATTTCTGACAAAAATAAAACAAGATTCCTCCAAAAGATCTGCATTCATGAAACAGTATTGTGTTATTCTGTTGAGCTGAATTTATGTTTTCACTGGGATTAGGCAGCTCACAGGAGAGCCTGTCTAAAGCATCATGAAAATATATCAATCACACATTCATCACATATTGAAAAACCCTTTATCAAGCTATTTTTAAACTAAATCTGCTTAAAGCAATAATCTTGAAGGGAAATAGCTCTATATATCATTCCAGTGTTTAAAAAGCTTTTCAGAACCACCAACAAATATTCTGGGAGGCAGCCTAAACCTGAAGAATTGCCATCCTTTTTGTGGTTAGCAAGCTCCAGAGCCTTTCTAAATCATAAATCACGTTTTGAAAAGCTTTGCCAGAGCTTCCAATTCATGCCTTACTCCAGCTTGCAGTAATACGAAAGAAATGTTGCAGACCTGGAGGTAATTTGCATTCATTTATTAAATCCCCTTTAAGAGGACTTCAGAACAAGGTGTGCTCCCACATATGTCCGTTATATTTAATGTGGAAGCAATATACAAATGGCAAATGGATTTCCTATATGATAGCCCCGTTTTAAGTCTTAGAGACCACTCAAAGCACTTTTAAATACCAACCACAATCACCTATCCACACATTCATACCCTGGCGGCAGAGACTTCCATACAAAGTGCCAAGTGCTCATCCAGACAGATACAAACTCACACACCAGACACACACTCCAACACTATTGGCACAGCCATCGGAGGCGATTTGCAGTTCAGCCTCTTGCCCCACGGGCACTCGGACATGTAGACTGCAGATGTGAAAGGTCAAACCCACAAGTCACCGATTGGTGGATGATCTGTCTACTTCCTGAGCCCCAGATGCTCATTTCTTTAGCAAACCACATGCTTACAGAAGCTTTACTTCACGCTTTAAGGCACAATCTGTTTCCAAAGTAAACACGGTTATGCCAGCAGATACAACTCCATCAGTAATCTGCAAACCCCAGTCACTCTGAGATCCACAAACAAACCTTTATATACAAAATAACACTAAACTCGAGTAATTCACTCATCTTTTCAAAACAAGGTATTTTCAAATATGAATTATGATTAAGGTCATCATGGTTTAGTCCTGTAGTTTTCCCTGGAAATATGTCCTTTTTGATCTCACTGTTGTGGTTCTCTTAGATGTAATCACTGGTTATAATCGACAATGAGAACAACACTGAAGCTTTTGACGTATTTCAAGTCGCTCTGGATAAGTGAGTCAGCTAAACACCTAAAACGTAAATTAAATAACCTGCCTTGACTGCTGCGCCCAGACGCTCAAACCATCTGCTCTGAGCGTCTCATAGCTGCAGTAAAAGAGAGAGAAACCTCAAACTCTGCGAGGGAAGTGACAGGGAGCGCATAATGAAGAGGAGATGTCAGGCTGGGTTTAGACTGTGACACCAGGGAAATGAAGGGAAGAAGAAAAAAAAGGCAGAGGAAAAATCTAGTACTAACAGTGAAAGAAACACATGGATTGACAAATTACTATTTTCTTTTAAATGCTCCCTTTCAAGCCGAGTGCCTGGCACACACACACCAACAACAACGAGGAGAACTTCACCGTGCGCCCAGAGCTGAGCTGCAGATGAAGACATAACGTGTCATTGCAGCAAAGCATGACGGCTCCGTTATAAACGAGCATCTCATACACCTGCGCTCTGTTATGGACCGGTTAATTATCAGTTTCTCTTATCGCTATCTGCGGCTCGAACGTCTAGGTTTATCAGGATGAAGCTTTATTCACACACTGAGGCTACATCAAAGACATGTTTATTACACTCATAGGGTTTTTGTTGTCTATTTCTTGTAATACTATTATTTATAAGCATCAAATTATCTTTGCGATCAAAATCATCCCTTTATATTTGATTTCTTTTATAATACGTTTGGGAATTCATACTCTGCTCTATGTGCTGCAGCTATCTTAGCCAGGACGGTTTTGTGCAAGCGAGGCACTTTTCTGGTTTAAAGGTGAGCTCCAGTGATTTAGTAGTGCAGTGACATAGAGTTAAAGTGCTCAAAAGACAGATGAGAGTTAGAAGATCCTGATTTCAGAATTATTTTTCAAGTTCAAAAGCTCTGGCTGACAGTTTATTAAAAATTATAATAATTGATGTATTTAGAAAATGTGACTGGGTTAGCTTGTCACTCAAATGAGCTAGCTGAGGCACCTTCGAATGAATGGACTTTTCTAAACTGCATTTTCAAATGTTGTGTGTTTTTGTGTGTGTGCTTGCGTAATGTACCTACCTTGGCTCACTGACCATGGTGATCACACATTTCCGTTGTGGCCTCACATTGGTCCAGTTTTCTGCCAGCGCTACGATTGCACTGGCATCAAGTAGACCGTATCCATACGAATGGCTTACTGCAGATACCAAAAAAGAAAAGAGGAAATGGACACATAAATGTTGGCTCTCCAAACTATAACGTAGACTAGCTGCAGGTTGTATGTTATCTAAAACTTCCACACAACCAATTCCAGGGCCTTACATGTCCATTTACAATTTATATGTTAAGATGCATAACACATGTATGAGTCTCAAATGGTCTCGGTAAACTGCAGAGGGCAGGAGATAACCCTGAAGGAGTTGCTGTACCTTTGCGTCCAACCCCATTGGTTCTCCAGTCGTTGGTGAGCAGGTGGGCAGGGTGAGAAGTTCGTACAACCAGATGTTGCATGTCCCTCCAGGTCAGATTTTTACTGGAATGTGTAAATGCAAGTACAAACAAAGACACAAACAGCCACATAAAGAGAAAGACAGACACACAAAAAAAACAGGGAGACATACATTGTTAGACTTTTAAACGGATCAAACATTAGAGTAAACCTGCAGGTGGAAAGCTGATGAAATACAATGAAGGACTTGTCACATACTTTTCTAAAGCGTTAATCTTCTGTCAATATGTTTTTGAACTCAATTTCAACCCTGTAAAACATTTTTAATGAAAATGTGCCTTCCCTGATTTGTACGGTTAAAAAGGTAACCAGAGGACAATGATGAGTTGAAAATATTGACAGATATAAAGCCCATTATTTACTGACTTTTTCTTTTAATCCGTTCCTAATTGCAATACTTTCTCTGCCACAAGACCAATTACTTCCTTTCAGGACTGTTCTGACGTTCATGTTTGTCTCCCCATTAGCGCTGCGTGACTGGATAAGAATCATAAGTGCTGTTTTTGTAATTGCACTGTAAAAGTCTATCAGGCAAAAGGGGTTAAAAGTAATTCATAAAATAGGATAATCAGTCAGGATTGATGCATAAACATGAAGCGCCTGCAGATAAAGTCTGATTAAATACAAGAGTTTTACATTTCTAATCAGGCTTGAAAAAGTCTGTGCAAAAAAAGGATAGAAAATTATTTTACCTGGTGTCATTAAAAGAGCAATTAGCTGTTAGCAAACGTCTAACCCTGAGCTATAAAACTGATGAGGAGCTTTAAAAATACTACTATGGCTTTCTGAATATTTAAATGTTCATGCAAGTTCTGAAAATAACCAGAATAATTACAACACAGACTAATGATGAGTTTGTTTTGCACAAATGAGATATTTTCAAAAGCAAATAAATAGTCTAACTAAGCAGAAATCATGGAACTAAGCAGAACGGGAAGTTATGAATGAGGCTGTGAAGCTGAAGAGAATTGCAATGCTTGGTAAGACTCAGAAAAATGATGATAAGCACTTACTTGGCCTCAAGGGCAAGAGCGATGATCCCAGCAGCAAGTGGGGCTGAGGCGGAGGTGCCTGTGTGGGAGTCTGTGCATTTTGATTTGAGGTCTGTAGTCACCTAGGGAAGACAAACACAGAAAAGCTTTAAAAAAAAAAAGACAGCTCTGCCAAAAATACGAAGAAAAATATTCTCAAGAAACATGTAATGAAAGATATCCTTTGATTAAGTTTTTAACTCATCTTAAGGTAGAGCCAGAAATGTAAAACGTGTACCAAAACTGCTTGTGCCTTTTGCAAAAATTACATTTATAAATTCGTCCTCCTTTAAATGAGCCAAAAAAACCCACATTATATTAAATACTCCATCAGTTCCTATGTTACGATCTCATATGTATTTGCTGGAGGCTGGAATCACGTAACAGTGAAAGATGCAGGAACTTAAGAGCATAAAGCCCTCAGCATGGCTCCCTAAAGCAGCTGAAAATCAAAGCAGGGAAACGTATAACTTATGCTCTCCCTCTCTGAACAACCACCAGTGAGGTGTCTTTGGGCATGAGTCTTTTAAAATCAAAAGCCCCAGTAGAAATCTCCTCTGTGACCTACAGCAGAGGGCTCTGGCTGTATTGGGCAGCTCCCCCAAGGGAAAAGCTGCACGAACCTAAGACGAGGCGGTGCAGAACAGCATGTTTGTAGCAAAACTCATCTCGGTGAGGATAAAGGTTGCAAAACAGTGTTTCGCTGAAAACGGCAGGTGTGATCTTGACTGTGGGGTCAATCTATGTAACTGAATTAGACAGATACAAAAACCGTCTGAATCGAGAATCTGCTCCCTGTGCTGACCAACGCACAGCCTCCAGAAACTGATATTTTCACTGACTAAACAGAATCATAAACGCACTTGCAGAATTGACTTTAAAGCTTCAATTATGCATTCAGGGGGCTTACTATATGCCCATATATGTAAATTAAAACAGAAGGATAATATAAGTGAAATAAAACTAAACAGACATTGAAATATTCGCTCCAGTGTAACCCCAGAGGTCCCACCCACTCCATCTCTTCGTTCCCGGCTTCATGAGTGACAGCACAATTAAATGCGTACAGCACTCAGGCATTAAGGGACGAGCCACATGTCACGGAGATGTCAAAAAGCTGTCTGTCCAGTTTGTCTGGCTGCTAGACTGTACGCTAGAAAAAGGAAGACGGTACATGTGTATGATTTTGTGTGAGTGTGACAAGAATATCAAGCAGCCACAGATTGCCAGACGGAGTTTCAGCCGTTCACTATTCATAATAATTTAATGGTCCGAGACTGAATGAATTGAGAAAAAGACGAAGAAAAGGAAGACAGAATGGGGAAGTCATGCTGTGGATCAGACAGCAGGTTCAGATGAAGCTGAACAATGGTCTGTATGTATGGAGCTGAAAGAACTACTTCATTAATCACTAAGTCCTTTCAGATCAAAATCAATCAGTAACTATTTCGACAATCAATTAATCATTTAAGTTTATTCAAGCAAAAACTCTAAAGTTAAAGCTTTTCAAAGGGGAAACGTTTCTGATTTACTGTGATAGCAGGCTCCACTTCAGATTTGGAATGCTGGTCCGACAAAAAAAATAAAAAAAATACTAAAAGCATCAAACTGAAACATTTGAGATGTTACATTTAAATATTTTCTGACTCCTTGAAGACAAAAATAATCGATCCATCAAGAAAATATTTGGTAGTTTAGTCGGTAATTTAAATATTTGGAGCCATGTAAGTACAAAATTATCATGCATTTGATATGCAGTAAGTTACATTTCTAAGGGGTTTATAAACTTTGAAAGATAAAATATATAATAGACTGGTCATACCTTCATCCACTTGTATTTTATATAACCACTGCTCATAAACTGTGGCAGTTAATAGACTAAATACGACTGATTGAATATGTGGTCAATTCTTGACAGTAAACACCCATTGCCATTACCAATTTGAAGTTGTCAAATGTATTTATTTGTCGAATCAGATTCTACCAGTGAACTACAGGCGTGGCCTCTGCTTAGAAATACAGCATCACACCAGCAAAAACAGAGGAGATAAAGACCAAAAGCAAGAAAATATGGATGTTAACAACGGTGGTTCAAAACGTTGAAAACAAATCGTCTTTGCAAACTTTTTAGGAGGACGGTCATGTTTTGTTAGACCTCAAGGATAAGCCTTTTCATTTCATTTCATCATCTCTAATGAAGCTGTGGATGAACTTTACCTTGGAAATAAATGATCTACCTTTTCTATTCTCATATCAGAAATGAAAGCAGAAGCTCAGTTAATGAGAGGGACACGAGGATAGAAAGAGGATAAGACAAACAAGACTCACTATCTGTTTCTCCTTAGGGTTTCCGGAGCTATAGGTGGTGGCCAGGGTGGAGGAGCAGGCCTCGCTGTACCAGGGGACGTTCCCGTTCTGGGTGGAGCTGCTGATGGACAGCGTGTAGATGCTGTTGGTGTAGCCGTCGCAGTTACAGCTGTCCAGTTCCCTGCCTCCGTTCCCAGAAGCCCACACAAAGATGGAGCCCAAACCATTACGGCCCTGCAGGACGTACAGTAGATTGAGACAAACAAAAACAGCCCCTTTAATCATTCATTCATGCCTTTGACCAGGAAAAGACAAAATCTCATTCAATCTTTCATTGGAATCCCAATTAAAAAGGGAGATCATTCATTTGAGGGCGCATTTGAAAAGGGGCCCATTAAAATGCAGCATACATCACAGAAGCCGGGGTGGTCACTCAGTAAATTATACACAGCTAAACATCGCAGGACAGCAATGCAATACAGAAAGGCTCTATATGACAACAGCTCATTGTGATAAATCATCCAACCTCTCAGCCTTTGAAGTGCAATAATTTTCATCTAAGAGCCGCTTTATCGTATCGAGTGAAACCATTTCTCTCAGCATTGATCAAACCTGGCAAAGCACCACCCACAACAACATCTGACAGCACTGTCACTGTAGCAATTATTTTACTAGTCAGTGTCAGCGCTTTCAATCAGCTTTGTGGCTCAGGCCCGGAGTCCTACTGCTGTATAACAAGAGCCAGTGTTAGAGTGGATGGATGTGTTTATTCATGGAGTGCTCGGATCTATTCGGTTCACTTGGTCGTTTTACATATCTGACACGGTCCTGTGCAATAAAACAAGCTCTGCCGTAAACAACCGGAGTGGTTTGGTGACATTCAAATTGCCATGCTGTCAAATGCTGATGGAAGGGTTTTCAGAACGACCCTTTTTAGATTTCAACAATATGTTTGAAACTCTGAATATTTTGACTCAAGCTTAACAATAGGTATGAATCAGTAATTTCAAGTAAACATATGCTTGACCTGGTGTTATTTTTAGACATTTATTTCCCACTTGAAGGCACTACATGCCTATGCTGACTGATTGAAAGAGTTGAGAAATAAAAGAGGTTGCAATTAAAGAAGTTCAAAATTTCAAAATTTAAATTGCTTTGTTCTTCCCACTTGTGTCCTCTCATGCTTGAATTGTTCAATTACTGGCTGCTAAAAGGAACACACAGGCAGTAAATAATTTCAGTCTCACACAAAGATTCACAAACACAAACCTCTGTGACTCCACGCAGAAAAGCTTCTTTAGCAAGTTTGGCAGGTCCGTCCACAGTTTTGCCGTCATCCTCCGGGCCCCAGCTGGCGCTGTAGATGTCGATGTGTTGGGGATTCAAACTGAGGGACTGGGCCTCCACCATGTCGGTCACCTCCCCGTCCAGCATACGCACACCTGGACCAACACATGTTCTTAGAACATACATATTTTTTACAATAAGTTGAGGTTAATATTATAATAAAAACCAAATAAACAAAGAACAAAAATTCTTGGTGAAGAGACACACAGCTACCATCAAGATAACGTATCTCCGTCAGTAGAGTTGCACTTTGAGTGGCAGGTGCCAGCTTTTGACAATAAATCATTTTTCGTTTTTCATTCTACCTATGAGTGCAACAAGGTTTTATGTTCACAATGCCAAATCAGCACTCTGTGTTACCTCTCGCAGGAATCTGTAGCCCTTCTTAGTCTGTAGCTCAGTAATGTAGTTCATGGTGTTGTAGCTCATGTTCAGCTAGGTTTGACATACGTTAGAACAAACCAATGCTGCTGTGATGTAGCCTGAGTAGCATATTTAGACTCTTGTTTGCAAAGCTAGACATTGTCTGTGTGCATTTGTACCACTCACATTAGACTGCACGGCACATTCTGATGGTGTTTGTTATTTGTCCATACACTGTGACCTTCCTATGGGCCCACGATGTAAATCAAGCTGTTATTATTGATTTGCTTTAGCGCTTGAGCTCGTTCTTAAAAAACTGAAATACAAGAAAATCAATTGCATTGTGGGTGAACTGCCTTGGTGAAGTTTGCAGCAGACTTCAGAGACAGTAAAGTTTAGATAAACAGATGAAAGACAACATTAGGTGTCTCCCTTTATGTGTCTCGATGAAATCAGTGCAACTGTCCAAGTGTAAATTGAATCAGACTTAATCTTATTTCTAGAGAAGTGAACAACTCAGCCAAGGTTCATTGAGATCAATGGTTATTGATGAAGTGCTGTCCCACAGATAAAACATCAACACAACAGCGCAGGAAGGGCATACAGAGAGTCGGTGCTTGTCTTCAAGTTCCTTCACAGAGAGAGAGTGGTGAGATATCAAAGACACCTGAAAAACAAACTAACAAACCTTTGATGCACTGCAGGTCAGGTCACAGCTGCTCTATATGGCTAAAGTAACGAAGCACTGGCTCTTTGAAGTCCTCCAAAAGCATCAAACAGGCTGCTATGGTTTCCATGGCAGCCTGCACTTCTGCAGGAGGGCCATGTTTTGCACCGAGAGGCTCAAGGATGTTCAGCCCAAATATCCATCTAGCCTGAGATCAGGAGTCTGCGGTAAGTCGCTCAATAACTCTCAGATCATATTGAAGCTCAAGTACATTTTGCATTTCCTTTAAAATGTACCAACTACTGGTGTAAAAATGTAAATGATAGTATGCTGTCGGGCACTTTTTCTCTCTTTATCAAAAATGTAGGAGGTTTAATTTGATGCAGGTAAAGAGCATTCTAGTACAGTTCAACATGTTGGGAAATACAATAAATGTATTCTCTTTCTTGCCGAGGTAAATGTATGGCTAGGTGTGTTGTCTCAATTAATAAAAACAAGTACATACTATTAATTCCAATTAATCAGAACATCTAAGGTACATATGTTGTGTTCTTCATATCATTTAAATACTCTGTTTTGTTTTTATATAATAATAACTTCACTTGATAACTTGCGCTAAAGTACTTCAACAAATGAGAAATCACTCTTCTTTCACACTCTACCTTTCAATGGTCAGGTATTAAATTCTCATATTTGATTCAGAATATTAATTTATTGAATTACCAGAAAACATGTTATATATTACCTAATCAATGTATAAATAAACCTATGTCATGATAGAATATTTTGGTCATACTGCCTAGTAAGATAAGACCAATTTTATGTCTAGAGCAAATATGAGGCTACATCTAGTTAGCTTAGCATAAAGACTATTAAAAACGACTGGATGTGGTTTGATATGAGGCTGCAGAATAAAACTACACTGACAGATATTACAGCCGTATCGATCCTCTCATCTCACTCTAGGCAAGAAAGTCAATAAGCGCCAATCCCGACGTGTTGAACAGCAGCTCTGAACAGACAACCTAGTGTTTAATTAATTGCACTATGGTTGGAGCTGCTGTTTTATTTCAGCTCACCTGAAACTCTACTTTGACTCCCAAAAAACTGTGAATATTGGAAAATCCAAGCCAGCCAATATGTGTTTGAAATTGCAGCTGAGATATTTCACAAGAGTGTTTTTCAGCTGAGTGATGAGCCACAGAACGGCAGGTGGCATGGGGTCAAGTTTCAAGTGATGTTGAGCGAAGAGGATTCACAGAAGCTTTTGCACTGCTCCCTCTGCATTCCCGATATATTCTCCCTGGCCACTTAGATGAATAAGATGGCCTGAATAAGCCCTGCTGTTTTGGATTTAACATGACAGTTTCAGTTCCTGCCTTTTGTTTCTGATATTCTGGAGAATGCTGCTTGTCGGCTGGGCTTCCAGCTCCGTTTTTTTTAAGGACTATCGTGTGTTACTATGCTCTGTATGCCTCAGTTTAATGTTCACTGAATGTTTGGTATGTCAAAACAACTTCTTTTTGGGAAAAATGTCCTACCAGAACCATAAATCTTTTTATGAGGTTAGATTACTGTCACAATAGTAATCAAACTTCAAGTTCCAAATGTTTGGGGCAAGTTTTGGATGTAAATTATACTTGAAATCAGGATTTGAATAAAATATTTTCATAAGTTTTACAATGTTTCCAGTCTGCACAAGTTTATCTTGAAACAGATTTTGTGGAGTTGGCAGTGCCAGGAAGGCCTGGAAATGAGATCCATATTTAGACGACAGAGTTTTTTCTCTTGTCTTGCTTTAGCTAAGCTTCACAGCCTTCAAACTGTAGAGGAAACACAAACACAAACACGCCAAAGGATTTCTATGTAGTGTCTGTTCTTTGTTTGAGTTTCTTATTCTACCATCGGAGAGAGCCTTGAGTGTGGATGAATCCACATGTGAAGGATTTCACAGCACTAGGCCTCCACTTACATGATAACACAAAGCCCACTAGTCATTATAGAGAAGCTGAAAGCTATGCTGTATATTCCCACTTACCATCTGGAATCATCAAAAATCTTTTTCTCTATATGCCACTATAATGAGGGGTTCGAACTTTATGAGAGCTAAAAGTCTGCCGGAGGCTATTGAGATAAGCAGAGAGGAAATGAGAAAGCATACACTGGGATAAAGCAGCTCCTCGGTTAAAAAAGAAAACACAATCCTGGAGTCAGACATTACAACACACCCTCAGCACAGGAACGAGACATAAGCAATCACAAATATAAAACACACATGTTGAACTGTACCAGTGATGTGATGACACCTACATCTAACTTTAGTCCAGAGTGTCCATTTGTGGCTTCAACTTTAGAATAATAGAGGGAATAAAACCTCATGAAGTAATAAAATAAACTGTTTGAAGAACGGGAACAGGAAACTACAAAACTGTTCCCTCTGTAGGCAGTGAGAACTCTTCAGGGTGCCAAACAGAGCAAACAGATTAATATTTCATAATATTTTTCCTGTCTCACATATTTTGTATCCTCTCATAAATGAACAGATTCCCCCATCAGTTCAAGAGCCCGGTGATGTCAGTTAAATTAAATTTATAAAGATTAAAAGCAGCTTTTCCTCATATTAAAGAAGCTACTACCAAAACATATGTGGCATTTTGCTTTAAAAATGACAACGTTTGATCAATTATCAAAGAAGGTTCTAGTTTATGTAGTCAATTAACCAACAATGAGAAAGGGAAAGCAAGAAACATCGCAGAAAGGCAACAGAAAGCCCTCAGACAAAAGAAAAATACGGGAAAGTGATACTTGCCCACCACCCTCTGCATGCACACACTGAGAGGGTGACTGAAACTGGGAGATGACATTTGATTGGCCAGACACCATCAAATTTAAAGCATCACTCAAGAGCAGCAGGAGCTGAGATTACAGAAGGGGGGGACACCGAGTTCCTGCCAAACATGTATTCTGACTAATCTTATGTAGATATATGGTGTAGGAGCCTAAATGCAGTTTGTTGATGTTTTGACTTCAATAATTCAGTTCATATTCAAAATGACAGTAATGAATAAATGTGTCAGTGAGTTAGAAAGAATAAGAAGGAATATTTACAATATTTACAGGTTTAAGTTGTTACAGTTCATATTTACTGTAATGTGTTAAGTTAATTACTTATTCATGTTACAAAGGTGTGTGAATAATTTACACGCATAATGTCTCTTTTATATTACTTCTGTAATATTTGGAAATGGGTACTTTGATTGTGGCATCTTGGTAACTGTGCCTTTTAATTTATTTTTTGATACACTCATGGGAGGAGTTTTCGGGGTTAATCTGGGGTCAGTCAGGAAATGCAAGAGTGGAGCCACACAGTTTTTTGACCTCTCTCACTCTCTCTCGACCTTTGGAATAACTTTATAACTTTGTAAAAAGACATTATTTGCTGTGCTTAGTTTTTCTTGAATCGAAGTAAACGGTTGAATTTACCGAGTTGTCCTGTGGATTTTTTGATGTGGATTACGACGAGGGAAATTGTTACGAGCGTCAAGCTAAGGCTTCATTCATTGGAAAGCTACATATGGCCTTCAACAAACTATAAAAATGGCATTTTTCAATTTTGCATCCATACCAAATCTCAAAGTATTTTTTTCTCTTACTTCCTCAGAGACCATCAACACACTGAGGTAGGTACACAACTCATATCATGTTCTGCCTGCACTAAATTACCTACTGGAACATTAGAAGAGAGTTATATCAGCCATTTGACTTGCATAACAGACAAGAGCATTACATTTGGCATTCATTTAACACAGATTCCCTAAAAGCTTTGGCACCAAATCATTTCTGAAACTGCGTACCACTGTGCTTTTTCAATACCGTTACTCCGTGATATACTAATAATGTTACAGAGAGTTGGCAATCCACATCACAACTGTGGTGTTGCTCAAAAAGATTCAGTGGCATGCTGTGCCTGGGAAATCGACTGAAAATAACCCTGGCTCTGCGGAACAAGTATTTCAAATACTAGGGCAGTGAAAAAAGAAAACAGAGATAAACCTGAGGTTTGGCTCGGCAAGATCAAATCCTTCTTCCACCTGTCTTTATTTAACCTCACCTCCAATCTTGGCATTGTATGCCACACCGACTCCGCAGATCCCGTTGTTGGCTACTGCTGCCACCTCTCCTGCACATCGTGTTCCATGCCTGTGAAGGAGGAAGAAAGCAAGAGGCAGGTTTAAACAAACAATTTATCCTTGTAAGTGTCATTCCCCTAATAACAGAACGTTTACTGTATACACACAGACAGGTAGTGTACATGTCTAACAGCGGTTGATTGTGAGAGAATGTGCTCCTTCCCGCAGAGGTCGAGCTGTGGACCTTAGCAAAACAAACTCAAGCAGACAGCTTCTTGGCTTTCATTCCTTTAAATAAATCTGATTCCCATTCGTCTTAAAGAAACATCAGCCAATAAGTGGAGACCAAGTACAATATCTACAGTATGGCGTTCTAGTATTAGTAACTTTGAAATGCCTACAGTGTCTGAATCAAGTGAAGGCAAAAGGGAAATAAGATGACATACTACCGTCACACACGGGAGGAAATTGAGAATTAGATTTGTACTTTTCACAATGGGTCTTTCATTAAGCCTGAACCTCTGTAGTAAGATCTAGCTCTAGGCAGTGTGGAGATCCAAGAAGCCGCTACAGAGAGGCTGATCATCACATTCTTGTCAGGTGCATTCCCCTGGTCTGCCAGATGGATGCATTTCAAACCATGGCGCAATCCCCACTGGAGTGCAGTCATTCCCACACAGGAAGGCTGGAGCCAGGGCAACACTGTGTGCCGCATCAAGAAACAACAGAAAAATAGTGGACCCTCACTACTGAAGGAAGCATATACACCAGCAGGCTTATATTAAGGCACTCTGGGTAAGCAGCCAAACCAAATACACCAACATCATCAGCGGCCTCCCATGGCACATATGTTGGATCTGCTCTCAGGATATGTGCATATGTGCATTTCATCTGAAATAAACCTGCCAGAAGTGCTATTATTATAGTATGAGTATTAAGGGTATTAATACATAATTTAGAACATTAGAACAAAGCAAACAGTTATTTTCTTTGTAAAGATACCGTGGAGTAATGTTGATCTCAGTTGAGAATTTAGTCACCCCTCCATGTGCGTTGTAACTCGATGCTTCGGTGTTCTTTGTTTACGTAGCCAGGCCGGCTACACAAGCACGATTGTGTTAATGAGTACCTTTTGTCCCACTGGCTAGCTAATGGCCGCCACTCAGTAGAGTATTCAAACGTCGCCTGGTACCACTGATAACATTGTGCTGTATTTCCCGTATAAAGCTCACCCTGCGATTTCAAGCCCCCCGAGTTAACACTGTTAGATCTGTCAGCACTGTTAGCATCCTTTGCTGTTAGCTTCAATCCAGTCAGCTCCATGTTGAGAGCCTTGTGCAGGCAATCCTTCAATCATATGTGTGCTCTGACTGTCCTACTACGCCTCTTTAAAGAACTCATTAATCATCCATATTGAAGTGCAATTTAGAGTAGAGGTCAGAGGTCATAGAAGCTGTTACCCATATTTATTAGACTAACTATTTTTATTAACATTTAGGACTTCTGCTACCATTAAAGACAACGGTATAATGACAGAAGGTCAGGGAATTGTAATTCATCTGCTGGCCCCTTGAGATCTCCTCCGACACGTTGATGAGCGGAGAGGGTGGAGGTTAATGTCAATGCCACAGTCAACATTGGCACCGCGTCTCCAACGTGTCACAGGATGTCAGTTAGATAGAGACAGAGCCTCAACTGCAGCATGCTAATAAAAACATCTTTATAGATACTAAAGTAAACACACACACAGACAGACACATACATCTGGACGATTTTCCAGAGAACCTTATCTCGACATTCCTGAAAGTGCTGGCCTGTTGACTTTGGGAGTTGTTTGTCCTACAGCGTCTGTGTTTGTGATGCAGCGGATGATAAGGAGCAGCTCAGGTGTCTGCGATGGGATGCTGGGCATGCACAGGCTTATACCTCCAGTGTTCAACGGAGACGTTTTACAAATCTTCCTCTGACACATTCATTACAGTCACTTACATGGTGGACTCATTCATGGAATACAAATGCTGTTACAGAGGTAAAGCTTTCTGAATCCGATTATGTAAGAACGACTTGCATAATCAGGTTTTTGGGAGGGATTTTGTTCCTAGGAGAGATAAAATGGATACAGAAAGATCCTTTAACAACTCCCACTCACTGATAAGGTCAAGTTGAAGAAGAGTGCAGCTCTGGGTCAATTTTTCTCATGATAGCAGCCCTCGCATAAAGGCAAACAAAAAGATATTATAACATCATAGAAAACCCCAAAAAAACCTTGAATAAAGATGACTATGATAAACAACTTATTTTAACTATTTACTGTTTATTGACAAATCATCTGATCCTTTCATCTCACTGCCAACCTATAATTGGTAGCCTATTTGTTAAACTCTAAAACCAAATATAGTTAGGCCAGCTGCAGCACAAAACGTGTGAAATTAAGTAATTGTAAACATAATATGAATTAATTTGATGCTTATAACATGGGTTTTACATAGTCTTGTTCATCACAGTCACATAACATGTATACATTTGTAACCCACCATGATACTTCATTAAACTGGTTACATTTTTCGTTTCAAATATTATACATTTCACACTATTAATGTTAACCGTGTCCAACCTAATTCCCTAAATGCAGAATAACACCACATATAATTAGAAACCTGTGGAGCTGCCAGTCTTTTGACAATGAGGCCAAGGCTGACTGAATGACTCAATCTATCTGCATTCACACATTTCTACTGATCTGCTGACATCACATGAAACCAGACCTGGATCCAACCTCCAGGCTGAGGGTTAGAGAGGGGGCTTAAGAGGTGACAGCACAGCGCAGTGAGCATCACATGAAGTGCTCCAGAGAAACAGAGCTTGTCTGCAGGGACAAAGGGCTGTCTGTCACTACAAGTACAGCATTGTTAACAAGTCACACAGATTAATGATCCCTGCTGTAATAACTACCTAATAGATTGCCTGACACACTGAAGGACTCTCAGACTTCAGTCACAAGGTAACAGAATGAAGTAGCTCACGATGTGAAAAAACCCAAATGAACTCAAGTATGCTGTTAGTGACTCATTCAAGAAGACAGATAACAGCAGCTAAACAATACGAGATGATTAAGGACTATACTGTTCCCTTTAAGAACCCATTTCAAGTTTTCCAATTATTTTGAATCACGTGTCTCCGCTTCTATCGATTCTTTGGAACCGCCATGTTTCCGAAAAGATGACGTGAAATGTGGATTGTGGATGAAATACAGTTTCGCACAAATAAACCTATGTAATCTTTTTCCAACCAACAATTAAATCAGGAATTGAAAATGGTATTAGTATAGATGAAATCCTATCAATTCCCATAACTATTTGCAGGAAATAAAAGATGGGATGCACAGATATCTAGTAGTACACACTAATGTAATTTTTTTCCTTCTGTATTTTACGTAAGAAAATATCAATGTAAGAAATATTTTATTTCTCAAGCACCATGATGTTGTGCTTCCTCTTGTCAAAACAACATGCTGAGATACAATTAATAACCCACACATGAAACAACCATCTATTAGTGTGTGGAAGCCTTTTTCATCTCAACAAATTGCCTTCAGAGTTGCCATGTGAACAAAATGTGTTTTTTATTCAAAAGACTTCATTCCTGAACTTTTCCTCTGAACAAAACCCTCATTGAAAGAGAACCTCGCTTCTTGGAAAAAGAAAGTATTGAAAAGGCTTCAAAACATGTAAAACATTGTCGTCATATGTAAGGGTGATAATAGGAGATTGAGGTGAACAAAGAGCAATTTCAGTCTTGTTTCAATTACAGCGACAACATACCCCATGGCAGATTCTAGGTGCAGAGACTGACTCAGGTTACAGCAGCTAAAGTCTGCTGCAGGCCCGAGGCCAACAACACTATCAGTATTCATACGCACAGCTGGCAGAACCATTATCACCGTGCAAAACCTAAAACGCCCCTCTCTGGAGGCTTGCTAAAGAGACATGCTATTGTCATACAGCTGTAGTGGAAAGATGTGGAAAGTGTTAACCCAAACCTGGACTTGGCAAATAGTGCATTACAAAAAAGAAAATGGCACAAAGCAACTTTTGAGCTCATTATATAAAGAACTGCGTAAACAGCAATCCTCTCAGGTGCAAAAAGTGATACTTAAGAAGTTCTAAAAGTGGCTCCTGAACATTGTGATACATACAAATTAGTGCCTTTACCACAAAATGGCAGAGAGGACATTTAACCAAGCTGAAAAAGAAACAAAAATACTACAATATTGTTAAATTATAACAGCTGTTTGAATCCTTTTTTAAAAAAATCATTAAACATTTATATCAGAAGGATTCCTGTGAGACTTTGAAGTTGTACATGCATTCAGTTAAAAGTTATATTAAAGCATAACCATTTAACGAGCAAGGTTCGACATTACGATGAAAAATGTACTTGTCCAACAATGCATTGATCCTTTTTATCTCTACCCACTTCTCTGGCACACATCATCCTTCATTCACTGGAATTGTTTTATCTCACATTAAGTTAATTTCTTCAAAACATCATTGAGGCTTTCAAGGACCTGCATTGTGGGTTTTGTTGTTCATTAGTCTCGGGGTTGCACTAAACCACAAAGGTAAATTTGAACAAACGTTGTGCTCTGCTTATTCTTAAGTCTCTTAATGGTACTGCCAGGTTAGTAATGAGCTGGCTGTCGGGACAAAGGATGAGAGAGGGTAATATGAAGAAAATGTCCAGGGAGATATTAATGTAGGCCTGGTAGAGAATGAATCAGTCTTCAGTAATGTTAAAGGTCCCTCTATCCACCGCTTGGCAATCCATATTCCAGAATAGCACATGTACTCTAGTGTGATTCAGACTCCGATAGTTTATGTTAAAAGTTAGTATGAGTCGAATCAGGAGGCAAGAAATTGAATATTAAAAAAATATATATATAATAATAATATTCCATTTCAGTTGAGCCAGTTTTTATCAAAAAAATGCACATTTGGACGCCGTCCTGATAGGATCCAGAGGGGGTAAACCCTGGAAAGTATAACATCTAGATCACATGCCATCTTAGATAAACACGAGGGTGAATGGACACATTGCTACCGAGCCATCCTCCCTGCTCCCCGTCTGCTGGGAAAGAAAGGTGGCCTTGTGGAGGTGAACAGAGTTGTGCTTTCTGCAGGGAACAGACACTTACAGTCTTAAAAAACCTTACGCATTTTCATGCCCGCCCACAGGGTTGTTTACACATGCATCTGCACCAACTCAGTGAAAAGTGAGAGAAACTGGCACAAACACACACACACACACGCACAAATATGCTCGCTCTAAATTGGTCCTTTTGCGAGGAAGACACGGAGAGCCGGGTGGTAGGAGATAAGGGCTGAGGTGAGTGAGGGTTAGAATGAGGTGCAGCCAAAAGCAGGAAACATCAATAGTGAGTGTCTTAGCTGGGCTCTGGGCCACTATGAGCCACTAGAGGAGCTTAAGCGTGCATTGGCACAGATTTTGGATGTGCGGAGCTGGAGGGATGTTCTCACACATTCTTCCAGAACAAACGCCATAATTTAGGGTTTTGTTCATAGTGACGGGGAAAACAGTTTGAGGCACTGGCACACAATCTCAAACACACAGGGCTGAGTAAGAAAAACCACAGCATATTGTTTGCATCGATTCCATGTTTATCAAAACTTTTACTGATTATTCTGTTTGTGTGTGGATGGGTGGTTTTGCCCCAAAGTAGTGTTCCCTATTTTAATTATGAAAACAGAAAGACAGCCTCTACAATCAGCCACCACCTCTCATAAGTCTCACAAAGCCTTTAAGGAGTTATTATAGCTTACAGTATGTGGAGGTCATTCTGCAGCTCTGTCTGTATCCCTCAGGTCTCCATATTCATGGTTCCCGATTCTGGCCCCTGTGTCTGATGGGGATGTTTGATTTGCAACCAAGTCGAACTATAATCTTTCCTGCCCATCACCAGTAATCATGGTGAGCCTCTAAATAAAAAAAGCCTCTCAGGCCAGTTGCCCACAAGCAGCAGATTACAGCGAATCAGAAATTAAAGTCAGACAGGAGGCAGGCGCTGAGAATGAAGTAAGACCATCACGGGCCCTCCAGAGCCAAGAGATTTTCTCTGTTTCATTAATGCTGATGAACTTAATTTAATCAATTCTCGACAAGACTTCACTGTGGTGGTAAACAACTCCTAATGCCATCTGCAGAGACTACTGCAATAATACTGTTTTCTTCACACACTACTCTAATCCCAGTGTAGATTTACTCTCCTCACGAAGGCTTTAGAAATAGACCGGTGGCGCCTGTGTGGTTTAACAGGCCGGAGCAAAACCACAAAAATCCAAGTAGCAGCGAGGATTTCCTTATAGTAAATACCCATTTTTTTAAATAAAAACATAAAGTGACAAACCCCATAGGCAATGGCCTTCAGTTAGTTTTGTTCACATCAATGGTGCCCCAGCCATAAAGCCTTTTTATAAACTGTCAGCTATCAGACAGTGAGGACAAATTAAACATCATTGAATGCCGACATGTGCCCCTCATAGCCGGCATTTAGAGGGTTCTGCCAGGGAAGGCCAACAGGCAGAGAGAAGAGTAGAAATTCAATTGTTATCTCTGTAGAGTTTTACCTGTTGTCATTAAGCTGTGTGTATCGAGGCTGTGGATCTGGGTCACCATCATTCACGTCGTAGCTGGCATCCGGGTCCTAAATAAAGATGCAGATAAGCCGTTATAGTGAGACGTTGAGGTCAGTGTGATCCATTCAAGTACTTAAAACTATCCATCAACATGCTAAATGTGTCTGCATGTAAATTATTCTAAATATCCATCAGCCGCTCAGTTTAAGCACAAATACAAGCAGACACCATCTTTAATTGAAAATCTGCTATTATCTCCATTCCTATCTGTTCTTATGTTTCTGCTGCAGTAACAGCCTCTCTGTGGATAACGTAATGCTTTATTGAAGAGTCATACTCACGTAATTCTGCATTAAGTCAGGATGGTTCTTCTCTATTCCATCATCCAGGATGGACACCACCACTCCTTTACCTGTGTAGCCCAACTGCCACGCAGATTTGGCATTCAGGTCACGGCGGTTGCTGTTGTACTGAGGATGGAGAAGACGAGTTACTTAGATTGAATCCAATTATCAGAAAGACAACAGATTGCTGACAACAATGTGCTCTTAACTATATCTGGAAAGGATAACTCCTATTTTTAAGCAAGGGGGGGTCCATGACCTTTAAAGTGTCCTCAGAGTTACTGCAGGGGGAGGGGGGTCTAATATTATTATCAAAAGTTAATTCATTTTAGTAGAAATACAAAAAGTGGTTTGTTTGACACAGCTTTGTTGATAGTCTAAATGTTACCCATGAAAGTCAGTATTACATGCCCCATGAAAGGGTTTGTTTATACAAGGCTGAATACACATTATTGGACGGCCAGATCAATATGTGTATACATTTTATACACATAAGAGGGTCCCTGCTGCTTCTCTCTTTAAGCTAAGGGGTCCTTGGCCTAAATTGAGACATCTAAAGAAGACTGAATCATGGAGGAAAAGGGAGCTGCTAATTTAACTCAAGTCATTCTTCCTTAGTGAAAAGCTGAAGTTTCTAAATGAAGGGCAGAGGGATTGCAAGGTTACAGAGGGTTATTCTCCCCTGAAAGCATCAATGCCATACTAGCTTTTATTGCATCTATTATTGATACCAACAAAGCCGAGGTCACCTGGAACATGGCACACTAATCATTCGTTATGCTTTTTGATATGATTTGACATTCAATTTGACATTTGGTCAAAATCCATTTCTGGCTTTAATCACGATCAAAGCTTTTCTTTTTAAAGTGTGCCTTCAATTAAATATCATGTGTCTGATGCACCACGCTTAGATTCTAGACCTTTATAAATGCAGTCGATCAGAGAGGATTATGTTTTGTTCTTCAGCCTTGTAATGTCATTGACACCTAAACCATCAAGAAGAATATCAATTAAAACTGGAAGTTGTGATATTCACTGCTGATTTAAATTGCAAATGCCCTCTGCGGCTGACAGGCTGAGTGTATAATAAATCTGAGGGGCACGTTGGAACAATTTTAAATATTGCTCATCAAGTGAGTCCATTTCTTCCTTAATGTCAGTATTTCTTCTGCACACTCGAGCCTGTGAGCTGCTTTGAGGCTTGACCATGATTTATAATGTTTCATCATTTAGATACATATCTGAAAAATATGAAATATTCATTGTTATAGCAGAAGTTGACCATTAGCACCTGTCCACAAGGACACCACAACACACGCACCCACTTCCTCCTCAGGCCAGCCAGGTTCACTTTTAATGAGGCACAGGGAGAGAGTGGCAGCACATAAACCTGAAGTCCTCTGTTACATCTTTAGACTTCTGTACATCAAAATAAATGATCGTCTAGTTATTTGAACAGCGTATGACCTGTCCACAATCAAAAGCATCTTGATTAATGCTTATCAATCTGGTTTGTTAACCAAACTATTTACATGCACTTTGTTAAGAAGGGGACATTTATAGTCTGCTTAAAGCTCATTATATCCGGCGAGTGGAAGGATCTGAGACTAGCAAAGGTGGTGCTCCAGTTTTCAAGTCTTACGCTGTTTTAATGAGCTTTAGAATCTCATGGGATGCACACACAGACTTACAAATAGAAATCAATCTTTATTTTTATGCTTCCCACTCACACAGGTTCAGCACCTCTCTAAAAAATGCATCATGTTCATACATATCATAGAGAAGGTTAAGTAATCTTTTTTCTTTCATTAGATGTAGATCTCCTTATGTGCCAGCAAACGGGGGTGAAGCTGCCTGGATTAGACGATAAGTCGATTAAAGACTTCACAGCAACTATTTTGGTAATTCATACCAATTAAAATGACTAACATTTGCTGGATCCATTTGTGATCCGGTTCCTGTTTTAGAAATGGTAATGTATGATAGTCAGTGAAATATATTTGGGTTTTTAAACTGTTGCATGGAAAACATAATTACTTTTTGATGGGTATTTTAGAAACAAAAGCATTAATCAATCAAACTATTTACCGATTAATTGATAATATATAATCGTTAGCCGCAGTTATAAAGATACTAAGAAATCCTTTATATGCGCAAATCCTTTCCATTCCCATATGCATCAAAGACATCAGTGAAATGCTATTAACTGTTGTGGATGTATGGCAGAATCTATGTTGAAACATTAACACAAACCGGCGGTAGGCTCTTATCTGCTCATTTGCCTTTCAAGTTGGCACTAACTACTCCAACACACAGGGGAAGTCAGTCCGCCTCCGTTAAAACACAGACATTTTGAACAACTGCTGATGCAAGTCTGCTTTGCATCACCATGAATTTTCTTCCGCCTGAAGCTACCTAAGAGTAATTGAAGGCAGACTGGAGCCGAAAAGAAAATCTTGGGGGTTGTTACTGCTTTTAAAAAGGCCAGCGTATCAGTCACATTCTTCAAGTCAAACGGAAAAATCAATCAACTGAGAACAAGAACGATTCAAGGTGAATCACCTCTGTTCCTCCTCCTTCCCCGTTTGTTTCTTTGAAGACACCAACAACTTTAAAATATACAGAAGTCAGAGGCCCTCTGCATGCTACTGTGCATCTGAAGTCACTCAGACTTTGAGTTCTGCAAACAAGACACCACAGCACTTTGCACAAAAATGGCATATTGGATTCAAACATGCTTGTCTTCTGACTCCGGGTAAACATCACAGGCCCAAATTTAATTAGGTTTATTGACTTTGGGTCAAACACTGTGCAGCGCTGAATAATGTTCCACCGACGCACACAAAACACACAGACTTTTGTTCAAGGTAGTTTCTGTTCTGCAGTGTTTATACTCACAAGGTACCACTGGTCTCTGAACTTGGGATCTGATGGTTCTTCGAAAACATCCCTCTTTTTCCTCCGTTTTGACACTTGTTGTTCAGCCCAAGTCACCTAAACAAGCAGAGCACAGACACAGAAACACACGTTAGCAACAACAACATGGAAGGTGAGGTGGTGCTGTGCAGAGAAAAATAAACCTGGCCACAAAGGCTACTTCAGAACAAGAACTAATTATGTGGTAGAGACAAGGGTCAACATGTCAAATGAATTAATAGAGATCCGAATTCTCGGTGGGACGACAGCAGACCGAGTGAGATTAGAGGCACAGGAGTATTGCCGACTTCTCACTAATGAGACCCACCGATGAACTCCAGAGAAGCAAAGACTAATTAAAAAAGTTGAATACGGGTGAAATGGTGCAGCAGGATCTATCATTTTTGGGTACACCTAAACATGTCACACACACACACACACACACCTAACAACACAACCGTCTGCAGCAGGCTTTCGTGTGCGAGCTACGGCACAAAATGTTGAAAGAAGCCAAATCAAAACAGTGAAAATAACTGCATCTCACTCTCTCTGCAGAGTTGTGCTCGCTGTATAGAAAAAAAAAGTCCAGAATAAACGAGAACAGAGAAGAATATGTAGGAGACAGAAGACAGAGAACTGCCTGCCGCAAGGACAGAGCACCTGGTGTGAAGGACAACCAAATCACAGCGCACCGCCTCTGCAGTTCACTAGAGACAGGAGTTTAAAAAAGGAACGTACCAATGAAGGTCGCATTAGCTGCTTCACTTAAGCGTTGCCAATTCAAAATTATCATAATATAACGGAATAATGGAACAACGTTACTTGAAGGAGCACAGGTGTGTGTTCAGTAAAATCCAGCATATGAAACCACTTTTGTTTTCTCACATACGTAGGGGTTTGTCTATGCTGACTCCTTTCAAACATGACAGGAGTCATAAAGACAAAAGAGGAATTTCCCTGCAGTATCTTTTTTTAAGATATATGTAATGTTCACCGCTATGGACTGTTAACTGTGTAACTTGCACTGAATCAAATCAGATTCTTAAACCATCTCATTATTACGACCGGAGCATGTGTGCTTTTAATACCCTTGTCATTGTTTTTCATACTATATAAGGCCTTAGTATGTAAGTCACTTTGTAATCTTGTGCTTGCCTTTTCCTGACAACGTGACTGCCTCTTTCTAAGCGGTGTAAGAAATGTACAAAAATGTTGCTTTGTCTAAGACAGACAAGAACATCATTTCTTACAGGAAGAGTACTACAAGCAGAACTGGGAGTATATTTACTTCATTAGTAATTAAAGTGTTATAATAATAATATAATGATATTTGTTACTCCAAAGGGAATAATTTGTATCTTTTGAACCACAGGGTCAGGCTTTAGCAAACTACTAAAACAAGTTAATAGCTGATTCATTCATCTGTATGTATTTCCTGCAAATATTTATTCCTTGCTACAGGAGATACAGTTTCATCTCTTTTAAGCGACTGACACCTCAGTGACAGAAGTCATTTGGGGCCAATTTGTGCAGCCAGTTTTCTTTTTTTTTTAAAGTCACACACAGTTCTTGAACATGTCTATCAAATTACAGCAAAGAAGTGACTTTGCTTTAGTCATGAGGAAATGATGGCACAGATTAGTGGATTGGGTGTGTTCACAAACACACAATGGGAATGCTGAATCAGTAAACCCCAGAGGGGGTGAAAGAAAAACTTCCTGAAAGCTGTAGTTACAGGGTTGACATATTTTCTAACTCCAAACTCATATTTAACAGATTTCATACTTTAACCAGAAACATTTCCATTTAGTTTCTTGCAATTTTCATGTGACGAGTCGAACGTTTTCTAATTGTCCGTGACAGAACACAGAGCCCTGAAGTTGACAAAGAGTATTTATTTTACTATAAATGGAAATGCAAACACAGAATCTCTCTAATGCATCCAGACCTAACATAACCAGACTTTTCAATGCATAACAAATGATCACAACACACTAATGATAGAATTATATCTGTCCAAAAAATATGCTTTGTCGCATCCTTTTGTCCTTTTGTGTTATAGAAAAATTGCTTCCTCCCTCTGAAGCCAAATCAAAGCCTCAAATAAAGAATCATTACAACGAAGGAAGAAAATACCAATTATATTATGGATCAATGCCTAATGTGTCAATTATATTCATCCTAAAGCTCAATACGCTGAAATCACCACTATAATGTTACAGTTATTACACTTGCATCAGAGCCAGCCAAACACATGATAGTTAAATGGTTAATTTCAACATTTCTGAGCCAGCTTTTCTTTGTTATGTCTGGTCCGTCATTTCCTTCACTTCTTTGAACTAACCAAACAAAACAGCAAAGCCCCAAACAACAACAAAGCATTGACAGCATAAAACAGAAAACAATAGAGGGCATGGAGGTAGCAGATAGAGCGCAGCTTTAAATCTTCAATAGAGCCCATTAACAGGCTCTGTTAGTCTATGAGATCTGGCAGAGGTCCAGGTGCTTTTGTCAGTAATTAGACACTCTTCAAAGAGAGTTTACTGCACCTTTTGTTCAGGCTTCAGCTCAAACTGTTTAAAGCTGTAGGACGGTCTCTTCCGAATTCCAAATGTCTCCCATTAGAAATATTCTTTTAACGATATTCCTTTTTAGAAATACTGTGCAGCTGATGCACATGCTAATCTCATTTATAAATATTTAATTTACGAGTGATTGATCAGACTTTACTGCAGCATATTTTCAGAAATGTAAGGATTATTTTAGAGTGTTCATTAAATATTAGGGGATTTGGTAAAAATAATTTCAAGCTTTTACAGCATTTGACGAGCTCGCTGCATTAGATAAACAGACAAATAGATAAAAACAATCTTAAAAATCCCTGTGGGTGCTGACCCTTCCTGCACAGACACAGACAGGAGGACCTGGAACTGTAGCGCTCTACTTTCTCTGAGGTGCTGAGGGAAAAAAGGAATTCAACAACAGGAAATGGAGCCGCACTGCTCAAGGATATCCCAAAGAGGGAGGGGGACCAATTTTAGCACGGACGCAAACAAACCCAGTAGAAGCTGCTCTATTCCCAGTGTGCACCTGTGATGTGTAGCTGCACAGCATGGCAGCATGGCCAGTGTTACCTTTAGGGAGGCTTCATACATTTTTTATATGGCACTGTAATTTTTGTGGTACATGAAGCTTCTGCATTATATATTCATTTTGAGTTTTCACTTAATTACTATCACTGAAATAAAGGGGACACAATTCAGTTCTTTATGTTCATGTCATTTCCAAGAGACGGTCCTATGAAAAGGCAGGGATATGGGACACAGGATGAAAAATGTTTCAACATTTTCAAGCAAAGTCATAAGGAGAAGAAGAGCACACAACACAAAAATAAACTCCACTCAGCGAGTAAACAAAGAACCCAATGAGGAGACGAGCTGAAGAGCCTGAGCCACTCGGCTGGATCAGCATTGGAGTCAATTGATCACGATTGGCTAAATAAAGCCTGAGCCATTTCAGACTCTGGGTTCTTTGTAACCCGTTGTGCTCTGGGTGCACCAGCTGTCTAATGCGCCTTTCTGCACTCTAACACTTTAACGTTGTCCTGATGCACAAAGTTGTCAGCCATGAACCACGCAGGAGCACAAACAAAAAGTACCAGCCGGCAGCTCCAACTAATATTTTTTAGAACGACAACGAAGGTCAGCAAGCGATGCAAGAAAGGCTGCTCTCGGTGTATTTGGAAAGTGACAGTTCTTTTCTTTTTTCAGCGACATTTAACATTACACAGCTGCTTTGAAGTGCTGCTGTAGACTGAATCTAAAATGTAAAGTTTGCTGAGGATGCAGAGAGGCTGTCTGAAACCAAGCCAGCCTATCATAACAACATTAGACTAACACTCCCCTGTCCAAGGATAAGACTGAAAACACTGAAGATTCTGTCTGACATGAGAGGAATGAGAGGCTGATTGTAAAGCACTTTGGATAAAGGTGCTATATAAATGCAATGCTTTCTTTAAGTTGAAGCCAGTTCAAATGGATATTTAATGTATCCTTTTTCTTGTTTAAGTTTTTTAAATGTGAAGGTGTGCTGCTCCTAAGATTTGAACTTGTTTCATTTTTACCTTTTTGTGTTTCTGTATTGTTTGTAGGAGAAAACAGGACATATGATGACACCACTGTGAGCTCTAGAAAACTCTGATGGCATTTTTAAACTGCTTTCAAATGTTATAGGCCAGTTGACTAAAGTATTTATTGAGATAATCATTTAGAGATAACTTGATGAGACAATGTTGAATGTGGTCTTTTAGACTTTTTTAATTTTTACATTTTTGACTATTAAATGTGTGTTTTTTCTTGGCACTTGATTTTGTTGCTTCATGTTAATTGGCTTGAATCCTATAAGATATTAGCAATTTAGAAGTGAGTTAAGTAGACGGTAACAGGCCGTTAAAGAAAACCTTATACATCTTTAAGGTTTATATTCAGTACATTCAAAGGTTAGAGGCACATAAAAGATTGTCTTTTTGAAACTTCTACTTCTTATTTTACCGGCGCACACTCCCTTGTATTCCCACAGCTACAAATGTTAATTCCACACTTGTCCCTTTGTCCTTCCCAATGGGGTAGGACACAGTCTCATTTTTAAATTAACTTCTAACTCTTTCAAAAACAGCGAGAAATGTGAAATTTCAATTTGGATCAGTCAGAGGAGGAATGGTTTCCCAGAGGAGACTATCTGGGGAGCATCATCTGACCTCCTTGCACTAGGTACCGGGTCTGAGACAGACGTTACCCAGAGGTGACAAATGGGGGATATTGGTTTGTTTCTTTGCCCAGTTTTATCCTTTTGTATTATTTTCTTTCTCTTTTCTTTGCTTCTCATCCTACACACACAAGACCTGATCATTGAGTGGACTGAGAGTAAAAGGAGAAGGTTAATCTTAACTGCAGCAGCTTTCTGAGATCATAAATGATGAACTAATTGCATATTGTTTTCTAATAAAGAAGAGGCTTGATACTCTATAAAAATATTGCTTAAAAATATTGCTATAACATTGAATATTAATATAATGAGTTAAGAAGTAAAGGTTATGGATCATGAAGTTGTACATTTGGGGTTTCTTAATAATATGAAATAATTCAAAGTTAAGCAGAAAGAAACATGTGATAAAGCCCCATCAGCTGGAAGTATAGATTATCTGCTAGGATGATAAATTGTAATTATTTTAAACAATTTTATTTTTTACTTATTTTACATTAGAACAAAAACACACAACAGAAATCAGGCACTTATTTCAAGCCACCTCACATAACACACTTCAGACTTTTGCCACATTAATGTGATCTTGCATTTTAACTGCGATAATGATATTATGAAGTATATTCTGCATTTAAAAAATCTGCATTATTTAACTTTACAATATTCATCCAAATGTTCATACACCCAACCAAACATTAACATGATGAACATCCCTGAACACACAGTCCATCGCCCGAGCTCCAGAAATAAACGTCTTACCTTGGGATCTCTTTCAAGACGGACTTGTGTCCCTCTGTGATCAGACAAGGACCTCTTCACCACTGTACGATGCCGGAAGTGATAATAATCACCAAATACCTGAAAAGACAAAGAGATATGATCAGTTATCACACAAGGACATTTTAATCTGTAATCTGATGATGGCTCTGATAAAAGCTTGAATGAAGTATGACATGACTCCGGCTCATGGCTACGCTCTGCCATGTCAACAGCACAAAGTGGTTGAATACAGAACATCATGCAATAGAGAATTGCATAACTAAATAAAGAAAGTGTAAATAAAATTAGAAAATGAAGTGGTGTTCATTTGGGATACTCTGCTGAAAATGCAATAAAGACAAAGAAAAGATTATGTACACATCTGACCTTCAAACGAGTTACACAGTAAAGTTAGGCTTATTTACATGCCTGGATGAAATCACGTACTGTAAGTTAGTTAATAGATTCTTAAAGTAAATGCATTATTTATGGATGTATTCCAGCATAGACTCACTAAAAGCAGCATCAAAGATTTCAGAAGCATCATTTTGTTAAAACCTTGATATCCAGATTTTCTCTCTACAGCTCATTTTTTAATCAGGTGCTGTGAGGATTTTCTCTCCATTTTACCGTGCCAAGTGTAGCTAATGGGCTGCATTAGCCGGTTAAAGAGTGTGCTTACAATCAGAGAAGACTATTTCCATTTTCATTCCCAATAGCCCTCTCCAGCTCCAGGTACCATTACACCGACTTACGTGGTTCCCCCTGTGGGAAACCTGGACCATAATCCTCTGTGCCCAGTCCAGTTATTACTACTGTGTAATCAAGGTCATTAAGAGAGCTGTGAGCAGTGACACACTTTACCTCAAAGAATATGTTTTCTGAGCAAAGAAAAGTTCACACCATCACAGCTGAGCAACTCGATGGTGTTAATCTACAAGAGGTAAAAAAAATAGCATTATAATTGATAACTGAGTCATATAATTGATCTCTATTGAACAAACCATTTGCTTGTTAAAGCCTATAAATGGATTGATTCATATAGAATGGGGAGGCAATGCTAGTTCCAACATTAATCTAGACTAAGGAAAAGAAATAGTTAAATACTCTGTTTAGCAGCTGACCCGTCAAACATCAATAAGGTACTCAGGTGGTGTTGGCAGCTCATATGGAGCATTGAATTGCACATGTTTTATTTCACTATTGACAGAATGGGGAACTGCTGTTTGACTTAGAGTCCTAAATAACATAACCACAACACACAGAGTTTGGATGCGATGTAAACATAGCCATGGAAAGCATAAACATATATGAAAAGGAGAACAGTCCAAACATAATTTGTCAACGGAGTGGGATGTTTGTGTCCGAGCAAAGGTTTGTTTGTAGAGCCAAGGTACTGCAGAGTGTGTGCTGTATTCCCTCACTTTAAAAAGATTCACGGTTCATTCCCTCAACATCCTCTGCTCCCATTTAATCACAGTAAACAGGCCGATTCCAGCCAGGCTGACGCAAAAAGCCCCTGCACACAAAGCCAGTGGACAATAGGGAGGCGATAACGGAGGGCGAAGACACACTTTATGGTGATATTCAACTCAGAAGAAGAAACACCAGCACGAACATAAGTGTGTGTGTGTGTGTGTGTGTGTGTGTGTGTGTGTGTGTGTGTGTGTGTGTGTGTGTGTGTGTGTGTGTGTGTGTGTGTGTGTGTGTGTGTGTGTGTGTGTGTGTGTGTGTGTGCATAGGATATAAAAGAGAGGATAAACGGGATACACAAAAAGCATTAGCTAGGCCAGAGAAAAGAAGAATAAGAGCAGGTAGTGGGACTATTGTGTTATTCCAGATAAGAGGCTGGGAGGTGGACAATGATCAAAGACTTGGGTGGAGAAGGTGGCAGAGTCCATTAAGAAACTCTAAATAACTCTAAAGCCAGTGAAAAGATATACCTGAAAACAAAGCATTCATGGTCTATTCATCCAGTCAATCAATGATTTCTAAGATTTACCACAGCATAAAGCAGGCTTTCGTGATGCATTGTGTATTTCTGTTCTCATTTTTGTGGGTTTTATTTGACATATTATCCCATAAACTACACATTACCAGTGTTCCAGGGCAGAGGGCCACACAATCTGTTTGATAGACAGAATAAGGCTGCAGGTGTTTTGGTGCAAGTCGATTTAAATCAACTGAGACAACTTTATTTGTCATAAATGACATGCTTATATCAACCGGAGAGGATCAGCCCAAATGTGTCCAATGCAGGCAGAACACATGCTGAGTTTTTATTAAATCTGGCAATTATTTCTGTTCCCATTTTTATTTGAATCTTTGCTTTAAAATAAGGCATTCCTTTAAAGCACATTTTGGGAAGCACACAAAATCAACGGTTGTCAAAAGTAACACTGGGATATTTATCAAATGTGTATGACAAGGCACAGTACTTCAGGTTTGTCCACAATTGAATAATGAGTTTGTCAAACTTCACGGACAGCTAATTTCTACACGTCTACATACAGCAGAGTTTAAAATGCAAAACGTTGCATGGATACTAACAACAAATACAACAAACCTCTGTAAAGACACAAGTCAAGACACACGCTTCCCGTTGAGCAGATTAGTTTCCAAATAAATAAAGGGTTTACATGTATTGATGGACAGATATACACATACAGGGACAAAAGTCACACACATTAAACAACTCAACTGTGTCAAACATATGCCAACACACATACTGCCCTCCCCTGAACAACATGAAGTCCATTTTAGTTCTGCTTAATGTCTTCCCTGACAGCTTAATCATCATGGCAATCAGCAACAACAGTTAAGAGCTTTTGTTTTGGACCATTTAATCTCAGGACAGCAATGTTTCTTTGAGGCTTAACTGCTTTCCACTGGAAAAGAGAGCCATTTACGACAAAGACATTCAGATGGAAAAAGGACACGGAAACAGACCGATCAGGACTTGAGTGACCATTACTGATGTGATAAGCCAGGCACTGATAGAGCAGAACAGGCTTAACCGGTGTTCTCCGTGTGGCTTGTTACTGAAGTGAGGCATTAATCCATCAACCTCATTAAAATGCACAGTAACAGACAGTGGGAAATGACTGTCTGCTGGTTTGTTTGCTCGCACCCCGCCTGCCAAATTTACCTTGTGGGAAATCGCTTATCAAAAAAGTCTGGTGTCTCATCTCCAGTGACACATTGTTGTTGACACAATTATGTTTTACAAAGAACAACACAATGTCTAGAGACAAAGTGGGGACGAGGTTTGGGGGCTGCATTAACTTGATATGAAATGGTTTTCCATACGGAGCCGTGAATGTCAGGATCAAAGCCTGTGCATTTTGGAAATTCCACTTGAGAGGAAGCCATTATAGCAGTTAAACTACAGACACATCAATCACAACACAATGCACATCAATCATGACACATTTCCCCTCAGTGTTGACGTTTACCGGATTAGATTTAGGGGCATCAGGATGTGGGGCATTACCATATTTTGTTTGTGCACCAGCGGGTTCAGACCAATTGAGAAAATTAAGAGTTTTGGAGGCACAGGCGATAGGGCTCCTAAAATAGTTCAGCAACTTGTTTATATAATGAGGCTGGAGTCTAATTACTCTGCGTGGTGAATGGATAGGACAGGAGCACAGGCGGTCCAATGGCAGCTGGACGTAACCGGCAGTTCCTGTAAAGGAGGTCAGAGCGGCCGAACAGCTGGTCTGCCTTTCTGCCAAACTACGCTAAGTCATTACATGGTTTCTTCTCATTGTTTCCTCCCCTTTTTTTACTCTTCCCGTAGCAGTCATTATTTATTTATTTTAGACTCATTAGCCTTTGGTTTGATTATCTATCTTATGTTTGTACCAAAGCTTAATAAAGAGTTCTGTTAGTCTTTCTACCGCATAGGGTTTATAGGTGAAGTATGCAGAAAGTTGTCCTAATTCTTCTAAATCATGTAGGAAGAAATGATTCAGAAGCCTTAAAAAGGGAAAGTGAGGCTACCTTACTTATCAACACACCGTGCATCCTCAACAAGCACTCCTCCACTTTATACACTAAATACAGAATATGATTCCTGGCAGACACCGCCATTTAATTTGATTGAGAAGATATTCGATTAGTTCATTAAATTAAGTTGAGAAAAAACTGGATTAAATTGGATTGTGAAGTACGGTTCAATGTGGTAGGGAGGATGGCTGGAAAATACCCCGATGACTTCAAGCTGACTTTGTCATTAGCGTGACCATAATTCAGCCAGAGGGCCTCAGTTTAAGCCCTTCTAACAGTGGAGTACCTTGTTTTGTATTTTGAGGTCACTCATAATCACGTGTCTATCAGCAGGCAATAAAAGAGAAATTCTAAGGTTTTGAATGCATCTTTTATAAGCTTTCGCAAAAGTATTCATTGGAATATTTAATAACCAATCTCTCCTTTGGGTCCTTCGGTTGACCATATGAAATCTGCAAGAGTTTGAACTCTTATCCAACCTTGTTAATCAGCATACCTTGTTTGAGGATGATTGCTTTTATTAATTATTCAACCTTCTTTCACCGGGACCCCATTTCTGCATATTCTTGTGGTTCCCCAACAGAGTAACCTTCCTCCTCAGGTCAAAATGTGCAAAGCCTGAGTGAGAGCCCTTCTCTTTGTACAAAACCGTAAGAGCCACCCCTCCCTCTTCTCCTTGCACTTGAACTTGGGTTGCAGCATGAAAGAAATTAAGTGAATGGCTGTTATTTCTATATTTTTTCATGAATAGGGACTATTTCATTTCTGCTGATGAAACTCTTAGTCACCATGGTCATGAAAACTGTTGGTCACATAGTGCAAAAGGACACAAAGACCTATATTTTAGAGGAAGTTTAAGCGATCGTCACAGGATTTGTTTCCACTGTTGCTCAATTGTGAGCGAGTTCCTGAACTCACCGCTCAGGAGGTGAGTCTTACTCCAAGTTCTAGGTACTTTCAGGGGGCAATGAAATGAAAAACAGAACAAAATAAACAGGACGCATTTACAAAATGTTAACAGATGGATGCTATTTTGTTATTGAAAAATCAGACTTAGTTTTGTTGCATCCTTATGCTTTATAGTGTGAAGTGCTGGTGAGTACTTTAATAGTTTCTCAAAAAAACATCCAGGTAGTTTTGTCAAAATCGGATAACATTTCAAGTTATGTTTCCAACAAAGTAGCATGAAAGCACACTCAAATGCTAAATATTATATTTTATTTATAAGTGTTTTCTCTCCTCGCTCCTCCTGTCGACTCCCCGCTGTGCTGCGGAGCTCTTCCATTGATTCAGCGAAACTCCATTTAAAAGTCATCCCATTTCAAAGGAAAACTTTACTCGTCGATTGTTGACTGTCTTACTAAAATGTGCATGCCTACCAAACACTGCATGAACTCAACGGTGTTTCTCACAGTGTCACCTTAAGTCAGATTTGTTTTTTAAAGAAACCTATATCCAGAACTCAAAGGCTCTTACAAGTTCAGGGTCGTTATATTGCTGCAGTGGAAAAGAGCTGACGTATAGTAGAGTTGATGGTGTGGAGATGATAGAGCATGTGCTTGTTTGCATGTGTTTGTGCGTGTTGGATACACATGTTTGCAGTGATGCTGAACCGTCAGTCATATTTGATAAAGCTCAGATAGATTTTGATAGTTGTTTGTGAACGGCGCCGGCATCATCATCATTTCGGGAAACATGATGTTTACTCTTTGGCAACACTGGCGGAGCTTTACTGTTGACAGACATCCTACTGTGATGTGATGCAACGCTGGCAAACCCCATGACATTTTTACTACATATTAACTTGTGGGTACACCGTAAGTGTCAATATTGTACCAAGACTAAGATAAATACTGATTATATTTAGGGTTGATGTAATAAAATGGGGTTAGCATTATCTTAATGATTGCTTCGTTCTCTTTGGGTGTCACATCAGTATAATAACGCCTCCACTGCAACACACCACGACTTAATGGAGTGGATTAGCGTGTAAAAAGTTTACAGTGTCATGGCAGAACTGCTGCAGGGCTGTTAGCTCACGGGTCGATGAAAGCTGTGCTCAGATGACTAACTCTTCACAACAAGGTCTTTATAGTGCTGTGAGGGAGTCAGACAAGCAAAAGTCTGCACACATACGCACGCAGCTATGGTTGAACAGAGTCGGTACAGACCATCATAATCAATTACAGAAAAGTCAATAGATTTCAGAAGCAGACACGCAATCACTCTTTTGTTTCCCACTGTTATAAAAGAAACTAAACGACCTGATTAGCTAAATGGATATTGAGTTATGGGTATTGATATTTTCCCTTTCAGCTAATTAGTCTCAAATGTTTTTTTCTCCAAAGGCCACAGTGTACAAAAGAAAAACATATTGATGTGTTAAAAGGAAATAACAGTCATGACTCTCTGGCCTATCATCGAACCACTAGCCACTAGCCCAGCCCCCCCCCCCCTCCCCCCCTTAGCCTCAGGGTGGAGTCAGATGTCATCTCACAGAATCGCTCTGTCCCGGGCAAAGCTACAATCAGCAGGTGATGCAGAGAAAGGATTTCTGACCGAGGTGGCATGACCTCTGGCTGAGAGGTATTTTTTTGAAAATAACCTCTCAGTACAGAGACATGCTCCCTTAAACAAGAGCCAACTGTTATCAGAGGGAACATTTTGTTCTAAAAGGGTAAACGCTGGTGTATTAAAACTACAAGAGGTTATCGCACTGTTTGGGTATCATTTGGAAAAGAGAGAAGCATTTTTACTATCTTTATCTCAACAGAACTAAGAGATAAAAATGTGATTATGCGTAATTTATGGTACCACTTAAGTCGATTTCTACAATGCATTATAGAACATATGTATAATGATTATAATCTGCTGATAAAACTGTATAATTAAATGTTATAAGCAGTCAGAAATATTGCTTTCTAATAATAATAAAACAGCATAAAGCATTTCATAATGATTTACGGTCACGTATCAGAGCACTTCATAATTGCTGATAACTCACTGATCATAGTGTGGTATACCTCATAAAGCTGTCATACATTATCATTTTGCATTATGCATTATGTAAGGAAATTCCTACATTACACGCTGGTTGAAACTATTTTATTAAAAAGGTACAAGTTGCTTGCATTCAGTTAAATATCAAAAATGAATGTAGTGAATCCAGCCATTATGATGTATTTATTAAACTTGTTCTAATTATGAATTGAAAAACGCTTTACAAAGTATTATTATTACTGTTATAATGCATTATACATATTCATGAGGTCCTTTAACAATAATTGCTAAATGCAGATTAACATTTTCCATAATAGACATGGTCGTCATCATAGAAATAGAAATGAGCTTTAACCGTAATGGACTTTCTATGGATTGTGGACTTAAATCATTTGAAATACCATTTGCATGTGTTCAGACAGAGCTTTCAAAGTGAGAGGGATAGCCATCAATTCAGTGACTTTATTCATTACAGTTGACATCATACCTGATCCTCAAGGAAGAATCAATTCCTCAGCTATCACGTGCAATTTGGTGGAAGTTAAGGCCAGTGACTTTGAAAAAGTTAGGTTTTAACCGTAACTGCAGCTTTCATAGAATAAGTCTGATGCCCCTGATTTTAATTTAGTGTCTTTTGAAAAAGAAGAACAGCAAATCAATCCCGCAAACAACTCGGGCTATTCCTCAAGTGCCTCCTCAATCTTGAAAGTCAGCTGAAGGTTTTGATGAACAGTCTTTACAAAACAAGTGCAAGATGCGAGTCATCCACAACACTTGATGTTTTTTGTCCTGCTCCCCTAGTGAAACACAGAGCATCCGTGTTAGCTTGCCTTTCTTTGTGGAATACATCATTGCATTCTGAAGGCTGGGTCGGTAGGGTTACTTTGTTCAATGCTCTCAAAGCAACTTTTTCTTTTCATTTCTATTAACACCTCTGTAATTTATTTGTTCTGTAAATACCTCCCAGGCCACTGCTGTTCCCGTGCACTAATTCAAAGCAATGTCCTCTAGTAGCAAAAGTCTTCAGGCCTAACATAAGAAAGACAGAAAATCTATCTCATGTGGTTCTAAAAGGTAATTGATGAATCTAATTTCAACCTTAAATAATGTAGGAATATTCCTTCACAAACTGGACAAATATTTAATTTAGCAACGCAATATGTGTGTGCCTGACAACACATTTATGTCACTGCATGAAAGATATTCTCAATTATACCAAAATGATTATTAGAAAGCAAAAAAAACGGGGGCCAATTTAACTATGTGCAAAGTCAGAAGTATTACTAGTTAGTATTTTCAGTCTTTTAGTTTAGTTTTATCTTCCATTTTGAGATGTTTATATTGTAAAGTTGTTTATTTTCTACTCTTTTTATTTCTACATGGTATGAGATATTTTGTTTTACATGCTGCTGCAACGAAAAAATGTCCCAATTCGGGATTAATAAAGTGTACCTTACCTTCTTCTATCCTTTTATACATTTATTTGCATTTGTTTTCTCAGCTTTAAACTAAGAGTATTCATTTATGCAGTGTAGATATACATCTGTTAGCTGCAGTAGAAACACATCTCTCCCTACAAGGACTACGCAGAGCCTTAACCCCACTTATGCAATGACTGCACTCTGTGGCCTGCCTGCATCTCACAGAGTTGAGAGCAGTACCGATATCATTTTTTTGCACATCTATTTCAGATTCTCATATTCTTCCAAATCAACACATGAAAAAGAAGAGAAAGTGAATAATAATTTATGGACTTTCAAAGATCATTCATAAATGTAAAATCAGTTTGTGTCAACGAATCCCTAATCACACTTGTCTGATAAATCTGTCTCAGCCGGAAACCAAAAACCTGCTCTGCTGGAAATCAAAGGTCGTTCCATTAGAGTAATATGAACGGTTTGGAGACAATCTTTCCAAACACGTCGCCGACTCTCATGCAGATGCCTTGATGAGCTATTCCTCATTAGTGGAGGAATTCAACTGCATCTATCGCTAGTTAACCCCGTGTGTGTGTGTGTGTGTGTGTGTGTGTGTGTGTGTGTGTGTGTGTGTGTGTGTGTGTGTGTGTGTGTGTGTGTGTGTGTGTGTGTGTGTGTGTGTGTGTGTGTGTGTGTGTGTGTGAGAGAGAGAGAGAGAGAGAGAGACCGACAGCTAAACTAAGATGGAGGAAATTGCAGAGGGACAGGGAGGGAGCAGGTTTCACCACGAGGGAGGCAGTTCCATCACGGGGAGTGGAAACTGTATGATTGCTTTTGATACCAACGGGGAATACAAAATCTAATCTGGGCACTAAATCTGAATAAAATAGAACAATAAACATGACCAGGATCTAGTTGAAAAAGACTTTGTAGGGATAATAGGGAGGCATTTTGCAATCCTGGAATAATTTTGTTTTCACAAAGTTAATTATTACCACCTTCTGGCGTAATTATACTTTCACAAAATTCCAGCTTTAACAAACAGAGGCTTTAAGAAAAAACCCAAGTTACCAAAACTAACATTGTGCTGGAGTCAATCTGCTAGTCAGTCAATAAATGCAATAACAGACCGTGGATTATTTTAAGGAACCATTTATCATCACTGTTAGGGTTGATTTAGGGTTGATACTTCTTGATTATGAAGCTACATCCAGCAGCCAGTTATCTAAGATTAGCAGGAAGACTAAAACATTGGGAAAAGGTTAACTTGGCTCTATCGTAAATCTGCCTACCACACCCTCTAAAGCTCAATATTTAACACTTGTTTCCTTATTTAGTTTAACTTAGTGGGGGGAAAAAAGTGTTGAAACCTATTTGCAGGGCATGTTTTTGGCTGGGTGCAGTAGCTTCCTGAGTCTCCACTTGTTGCCTGGCAACATCAGGGTGACTGAAAAAGCGTATAACCCGAGAACCTGAAACCATCCCTTTAATGTTTTAGAGTCTCTTCATGTGCATGAGGGAACAATTAAACTAACAAACATGGGCATTTTATAAATGTTGCTCCTAAAATCAGTTTCTTTGTGTGTTTGCATTCAGTAGAAAAATGATAATGGAAAAAAAACCATCCGAACGTCACATATTAGTGGCACGTATACATCCACAGGCTGGGTTTGCCTTCAAGTTATTTCTACGTCACGCAGAACAAAGTAAAGCGTGACAGTAATGGGAGAGACAGAAAATATCTACTTTGAGTTCATTGGCATTTCAACAGCTTCTCAGTCCCCGGGGACCCATGCCAGGAGTGCAGGAATAAACGTCATTATATAAGTAGACATGAAAGCACGCAGCATAAAATCCTGCGCCGGACAGAATTAATGTGCACTGATGAATAAGTATGAGCAGTGATATTAATACAGCGGTGAGTCTCAAAGTAGGAGCGGAGCCACAGATTACAGCGCTGAATTAAAAGATTAGGCTGAAAATGTTCAGTCACATCACCTGATTTGGGTTCCATTTTAAAATTGTCTCCATGTGAGAGGTTTAGGGAGGGAGGTGTTTAAGGCCAGTTGAAGGGATGTCAATGGGGAGCGTCCTCGATGATGAGGTTGACAGCTGACCGAGGCTTTTTTCTACAGAGTTAACAGTGCGTTAAAGCTGGCAATGAGTACCAGGGCTATAAATGCGAAAGGTGCAAGGACACATGGTGGGTAGCAGAGAGGGACTTCTTTTCAAATATAACATCTCATTAATTACCTGTTGCACTTCCCCCTCCATCCCTCTCTCACTTGCTCTCTCTCTTAAAAACACACACACACTGAAGACGGTGCAAAGGGTGATTGCCAGTGGGACAGGAGCTAATAAGATTTAACTCTGACATCTAATTTTATATCCCCTCTTCACTCCTATTGCACTGATAGAGCACTGCTGCTGGGCAGAAATACTAAACAGGCTCCTCCAACCCCAATGTAGTACCGCAGGGGCCGTTTGAGGAAGCTGCATTCCTAATTTCCGAACAACTCTCCATCAAAAGGATTTCCATCACGTCTTCTCCCTCCACAGAGAAACAGACACTTTTGTCTCTTCACCCAATTCAGGTAGCCAACCCCTCTGCACTTCAATTTAATGGACTGTCATAAGGGTCTCCTAACGGTTGTAGGCAGCAGTATTTTGGGAGTGACTTTTAGAAAAAATGTGTAAAGGACGTAATGGTCCCATATTGCTGGGTGAAGGTCTTTCCATTTTGATGAAAAACGCCTTCTCATCAGAAAATATGTACTTCCATTTTTGCCGTTGTATTTTATTCTACATTTTTGTTGGGTTAAAAAGAGTAAAGAGCATCCGTCAAGTTTGCAGAATCTAGGATAGGTTTTTTTTCTCATCATCGCCGGTGTGTCCCCGCTGCACACTGCTCGCATGAAATTGAGCCACTGCCTCATCCTACTGCTGCCAACGCCCGAGGCTGCACATATTACAGTCTGTGATCCCTCTAGCTCTACAAAAAGCCTCCCACTCATTGTGCGCCTCCTCACTGCACTGAAGGTGAAGTGGGGTGAAAGAAAGACAGATCACAAAACAAGATCCACCGCACAGCTGGGAGAGGGGAAGCCCCTTCATCAATGTTTGTTACCACAGTTTCCACAGAGATCAGTTATGGTTCAGCTATGACAATGTGGTATGTTGTAGGAGGGCTAAGAGGGCAGGAGCGTGAAATAAAGTTGGTTAAACCACAAAAAAAGGACTCCCCACAGATTTATTTTCCTCAACTATCCAGTATAGAATGGATTATTTGTACAAGCAATTATCGTCAGGAATCCAAAACGATTTTTCTACTTCTGCTCTGTATTCTTTAGTGGCAAGCCTTTTCAAAACATGACTCTAACCAGACACGACTGATTTGGTATGGTATGCATGGCACACCTTAACTTGGAGTTTATGCTAAAAATGAATGAGAGTCATTCTGGCTGTAACTATCTGTATCATCTTATTAAGCTTGAATAAAGACTGCCCGTTCTCAGAATTAGTGGAAACTTTGACCCGAAATGAGTACCTGATGCCTGATAGGCAGCTTAACAACTTTTCTCCTTCTCCTTCCACTCAAATCTGTCCCAACAACAATTTCACAGATAAATGTTCATCAATAGGCGGGAAATTGATGTCGCCTAAAGGTTTTCTGCCACTCGTCACATATAAAAGCACTTACAGAAGACAACACCAGTTGGGATATTTTCCTACAATACTTCCACAAAGCTGTCTTGCCCTTTATTGAGGAGAAGGACGTCTACACAATGTGACAACCACATGAGATAGATCAGTGGTGAATAAAAACCCCCCAATTTTTCAGTTACCTGGTAGAGATAACTCTGCCTCCACATCAAAGTTTCCCATTCATTAACTGAATCACAAGTGTGAACAGCACCAGGAAACAGCCACGGACCATTTCTGAAAACAGTTTTGATATGTATCGGAAGAAATGCCATCCTGTAAGACAAGGATCATTTCCCTTTGTATCTTTCCAGTTACTGAAGACAAAGCATGTCACACCCAGGTCTTACGTAGCATATAACAACAACTGGCAGGAATTTCTAGACATTTCTTTTTTAGATGCCTTGTATAGTATAAGTCTAATGAATATCAGTTGAATACAATGCATCTCTGTCATGTGGATGCCTGTTTTGTCTTTTTTCCGATGCATGAAAGCGACCTGATACACAGTCCTGCCCATCTTTTCGCACTATTTTACTGATCCGAAGGTAAAAGGAGTGCGCTAAGAAACACAAAAAATGTGGAAAACACAAGACAGCAAGTACGCATGTAAAAGGCAAAAATTAACTTTGTAAAGGAAATATGTTATCATGTTTCTAAGACCTCAAGGTAACAGAATTGGATTACTCAAGATGGATGCAGCAGTGAAGAATAGTTACGTGTTAACAAAAACTAAGGTAATGCACTTACCTTACCTTACCTGCACTATTTTTTCCTTGGGGGAAATATTTTTTTCATTATGTTGTTATTTTAAATGTGGAGGGATGTCAGAATTATGGGTTTTTGCAGCGGAGCGCCCCGAGCAGATACAGGTTTGGTGCCTTGCTCAGGGGCCCCTCTGCAGTACCCGGCAGTTGAACTGACAGCTCTCCCGCTTCCAGAGCACACTCTGTTACTACTGTCACGATGGTGCTGTTAGTGCTTGCAGCTTCAATCAAAGCTGTGCAGGTATTGCCCTAAGAATAATGGGGCGAAGTGAAAATATCATCAACAGCAACTAAGTGGAACTGAAATTAGCTGAAAGCAGTAAGTCAATTTCAGAGAAATTGAATTGGGTGTTTTAATAGGTCATCACGGTTTATTTACCCATAGAACTCTAATCTTTTGAAAGAAAATCAACGTAGAAGACGCATGCAAACTGAGTTCTGCTGCTGCCGTAACGCTTTGCTCCTCATTATCTGAAATTGATGTGTTCATTTATGTGGGGGAATGTCAATCAAAATTATTATGAATTTTTATTCCCCAGGCAGCATGAACAAATGAGCTCTTCCAACCAAATAATTTAGCAATCGGGGGAAGATATGTTGAAAGCAGTTACGACAGAATTATTCATAGTAGACAGCAGTGCGGGGCAAAACAACTCTGCTCTCATTTACATTATAAAAACGAAAAGCAGTCACTGCCTTGTCAAGGAACATTACATTCATATGACATGGCTGCATCTATTTTAGCTCTCTGACAAATAAAAGCAGCGCATGGGTCCAGCATAAAAATAATATCAATCAGACACTATTTCCAGACAGTGGAAAGCATATAGACATAAAGCAACGTGATGCCTTGCATACTTAATGTCATCCTGGCAGAGAGAACATCACAATCAACCTACTTCGATACAGTTTAAGTGGCACGACACAACAGGGCTGTGCGTGCAAGATGAATTACCAAAAGCAATTATGACCTCAGTGCCCGTCTCAATCATTTCACAAACTCTGGTGTCACACCACGGGGTGTGTGTGTGTACCTCTGAGCTGAGCCTGCTTTGTGATAAGGTCTTGTTGGTGTGTATTTCAGTCCAACAACAGTTGGAGCAAGTTTTTTGAAATGTAAGATCTCATAAAAGAAAATTACGTGTTAGAGTTGCCATGTGCTTGAGCTTTGATCAGATGAACTGTACAGATGTTAATTTTAACTTTAGATTTACAACACTGTCTGAATGTTCTTGACACTAAATTCCAACACACTGTCGACTGGCGAGTAAACATCTGACAACTTCCTCTTCCTCTGTGATTATGTTATTTCCTTAAGTAACCAGAGTCTTGCTGTTAGCTACTATGTTAAACACATTAAAAGACAACCACATGAAGACTGTGTGTTTGGCACACGCAGGCATCTGTATTGATCAATGGGTCCTCACTGAAACAGAATAAGCTGCACGTTGCCTGAGCGCACAGGCATACTGATATTCTTCATCCCCATCTCCTCCTCAATCTCACTCACAGCAGGTGCGAGTGAAAACAGCGGGCATAGCATAACAAAATGACTGGGTACCGGCAGTGACCTTACAGCACCATGATTTCATCCTGTGGATACTTTATCTCTCCCAAAGAGAGTTTGGATTGTCACAGCATCATGACAAAAAAGAAACGCCCAAATAACTCAGTTTCCAAACCTCAGCTACCCCACTGTGTCCGTCACAGCACTGCGTCATCTCTGTTTTTAAAAACACTACTGGAAGGGATGCCTCACCATTCTTTCATATTCAGTGATGAGACAAGGCGATAGAAGTGATCATAAGATAAACTTACACCTTTATTAATCCCTGTAGGGAAATGCAGGTGTTAGAGCAGCAACAGCAACAAGAGTGAGACACAGAGTAGATAAACAGAGCACAAATGTCCAAAGTAATCAGTTAATGTGACCAACATTGCTTTACATCACTGTGTAAATTACCGAAATGAAACTACATTACGTCATGGGAATTTTACTCCAGCACAATCATTTACAATACCTGCATCAATCATTGCTCTGGTGATGACTGGTGAAAATCTGACTGAACTAAAAATCAAACCGCATGCAGCAGTATGCATCTATAGCAGGACTCCCGTCAAAAGCCACCCACACAGCTGTTTTCACTTATGATGCCTGATTAGAGCTCTTCTCAAGGAAGGCGTAAAGAAACTATGAAGGATTGACCGCTGACTCGTTCTCCTGTAGTTCACCTGCTATAGCACAACACTTCACATGGATTATCATCACTTCATAGCACGTGGTAGCATCAGTATTTCACAACATATCCCCTAAATAAATGAGACAATAATTCAAAACAGTTGGCAATTAATTTTGTGATGATGAGTCTTCTAATACTTTTAATCTCACATTTAATAAACTACTAGGAAGTTGACTTTTTTTCAATGAATCATACTGCATCTTTAAAATATAAAGAGAAAGGAAAAGTATTGCTCCTTTCCTGAAATAAATCGGTTTTGAATTCCCAGAAAACAAGGTTTAAATAACACAAACGTTTCCTCAGTACGCTGACGCATCACTCACTTCTTGCCACAAATTGTCTCATGTTCTTTGTCCTGTTCATGTGCCCCGTTTCCAGAAAAGTGTGTGTATGCGTGTGTTTCCAGTAGTGGCATTTAAGGTCACTACTCAACGGAGAGGAACATTCCTCTCTTAAACAGTCCGGTCCAGTCTCAAGCTCTGCACACAACAACTGTGTCCAGCTGAGTCCCACAGCTGCTGGTTTCAGCGCTCTGCCAAAACCACACCACCACTGCTGCTGCTTCTGCTGCAGCATGGTGGCTGGAACAATGACAGGAAGGCCGGCAGCAATCATTTCCTAGAGTCTAACAGCAGTATCAAAACAAAATATTCACAAAATCTCCATCAAACACATTTGTTCCATTTTACTCCTGCTTGCAGATACAGAAGGCATAGATAAAGATCAGCTTGAAGTAAATCAATGTTTCGTACCACAAATTAACTACAGTGAACATGGGAACTGCTAAAGGCATACATTAGTCTGTGGTTGCCTTTCATTCTCCCTCAGTGTGTAATCGTGAAATACATAACACAATGTCTCCTGTAACCTAAAGAAACCCTAAGCCTTGAGAGTAAATTGGGACAACATGTAAAATGAGAAACAGTCCCAAAATAGACGAACAAGGCAACCTGGTACCAAATTAAGGATAATAAAAGGCTCCAGGCTGTGTTGGGGGTAGAGACAGATTTTTTCATAAACAGCTATTAAGGTCTTTAAAGCAGTAGGAGGCGGACGGTTTTCTGTGGACTAAACACATGAACCCACTTGCTGGGAAAGCTCCCTCAGAGCTGAACTCAGCATAAGCCTCAGCTCTTTTCCACCATAATTGCAGTTCTCCTGGTTTACTTTGCATATTGGAACGTCAATGTACGCCGGCACCAGGCTCTCAGCTGGGGTTTCTCCACCGTGCCACAGCAGTGCACGTCTGGACTCATGCCCCGGGGACAAAAGCCAGTCCCTGAGGCTCACCGACTATAGCCACCACAGTATCCTGTACAAAACATTCGTAGCTTTCCCTGAACCGGAGCAGCCTTCAGAAACACAACCAAACAGATGGACATTCCTCACAGAACAACCTCTTCAGTGTTTCCTGTGCAGTTGGTTTCCTCTGTACTGTGTTAAATATGGCAGGTTGTGAGAACCCAGTTGGCATCGAACAGGAGATGTAGTACATTGCATTTGTGCAACGATATCCACTTCATATTTCTGCATCATGATATTCACATACAGAGCAATAAAGCCAGCTTTTCCAAATAACTGGGTACATATTTCCAAAGCAAATGTAAATGAATGTAGTGATGAAAAAGGGGTTCTCCTTTCTACAGACAAACACACAAACACACAGAGGAAGTATAAGAAGGCCTTTTCTGACTGACTAACATTTTTCTTATTTATATTAATCTTAAATGTAGGTGCTTCCAATTTGCTAGGTGCACAATATGTATTTGGGCTTTGGTCTTTTGGCCTGAAAAAATAAGTATCTTAGTGAGGTCACCTTGACTGATCGAAGGTATTTACCACCATTTTGTAACAATTCAAATTTCATACGATAGAAAATATTAACTATTCATTTAATAATGGAATGTATTAGTTGCAGCTGTATGAATATGCAAAACAATGCATACAGCAGTCAGTCTAATAAATATTGGATTACAAAATAATCCATATCGTTGTAATATTAATGAACCATGTCTCCCTTGTCATAAATTACTTTTTTCTACAATTGCTGCCCAGTGTTTCTCTCAGGAGCCAAAAAGTGTTATGTATACCAGTTTCCCAATCGTACAACCTCGTGATAACAAACCCCCCACGGATATAAATCGACTCTATAAGGCATTCAATTCTGTCTGCGCGTCTTCAGTCAGCAAAATCATCACACACAATAAAGAAGATGAGCTCCATTTGCAATAGCAGGCACCAGGGATTCAATTTCACAAACATCTGATGAGGTGGGGGGGAAGCTGTTACGCAATGATGCATAGCCTACATCAGCAATAAAATATTCATGAACATTCAAACACACACACACAGCGACCACCGATACTGTACACAGACATGATTAATCCGTTTCCTATGCAACATGGATAGATAGCCTAGATTTTAGAGCTTGTGTCATTTGGAATGTTATTGAATCTGAGAAACACGCACAGACCTGACTTTGATATCAATAAAACAGATGATATAACATCCGGTAAGAACAACCACTCACTTTTTAAAAAGGAATATCAAAGGAAAAGTACCTCTAGCGTATTTAGGAACCTTTTCTGCCAAAATGGCAGCTTACCAAAACATTACTGGAAACATTGAAAAACAAATAGGCACCTACTCCGAGTGCAGTGCTGCGAGGAAAGAACCGCCTGGTGTGTGAAGAGCTCTGAAAAATGCATTTTTAAAAAAGGTGTGAGAGAAAGAGAGAGGTGTTTGTTTGTTTGATATTCGGATCAGCTATGTGGTGCCAAACAGTATTTTGACAAGACTTCTTTCAAGACATGTGAATAAAAGCAACTGTATTGACATCTTGAGGTCATTCAGGCTAAAGAAAAAAAAGACACTACTGATGAAAGAAACAAGATGTTCCTCAGACTCTAATTTAAAACACTGCAAAGACATGAGTGTAGGAGGAAGGCACACTAAACATGTGCGCGTCTGTTCATTGTAGATCACTACAGTCAAACATTAGAATTATGATTAATTATTCAAAAGGTTCAAACTCAAGAAGCACATGCAGAATCCTCACACATGTAATACATTTTTCTCCACCCCCAGCATATGTACAGTAGCTAAACTAACTCCATCTGTGATAAGGACACCTGGTGTGAAATCTAAACCCAGCATCTCTGCTACACTGCAGCACAACCAAACAGCTCCGAAACTGCATATCGGTTACAACTTAGCAGGACTCGTGTTACCAAAGGGGAAAGAAACACTTGCAGCCATCATTAAAAAAAAAAGCTCCTCCCAAATGCTGCATTCCTCCCAAACTGCATTCTCCATTAGGCTAGTTACAGGCTTTTAAAACATTCATCTGATTGTTGTCTTTGTAAAAAGGGTTTATCAAACCTAACCCCTCACTCGTTGTGAAATTGCATCACAAACGACCTCTCCGCCTCCCGGGTTAGCTTGTGTGTGTGCACGTCTGCGAGCATGTGGAGAGCACGAGGAGAGGCTTGGATGGGTCAGAGACAGGAGCGTCCGGTCCTCGTTATGTGCTCTTTGACACAAAAAACAAGTCGAAAACCAACTCATTCTACAGAGAGATAAGTTACCTCTATCTGTCGCTCCTGCAGCCAGCACCTTGACACTTTACCTCTGACTGTTAGAAACAGAGAAATATCCGTGGTGCTTCTTATTAAACTTAAGAAATCATTATAGAGTAACCCATATAAATCCTGTGTAAATTAATTTGGCAAACATCCTGTTTTTCAGTAACCATTGACAGATTCCCATCTGGAAGCTGCCCAGAACAACCACAGTCTTATCTTGTGGCCACTGGAGCAGATGGATAAGTGCATTGTTTAACAGCCCCATGAATCGGCTTCCTCTCTGTCAGGTGGTGTGCGGTCACTTTTCCCCCCCACAAGATTTATACTGTTATTGCAGAGTTCGACTTCATCATGACCTTACGCTTCTCTGGAATAATCTACGGCATCATAACAGAGAACCTAATAAACCCTAAGCGCTTTGAATTGGAATTAATTGTACGTGAATTTGCTGGATTTCATTTTGGCATTTTGCCTTTGTTAAATTGTGTAATAAAAGCCAAATGACTGGAAGCAGGGTACATTTTGGAGGGTGACATGAAACATAAGACTCTGTACAGATCTGAACCAGGGATGTTGTGGTATTAATCCTTACCGTAAATATTATAGTATTGTGGAATATCACTGAATTGGGTAACATGACTTGCAAAGCAAACAAAAGGTACTTAAAGCTTTAAACAAGATATGCTGACATATTAACTTCACAGCCATTATGAATTGTTATGGCCTTCTTTGCAAGTTAAAGGCCTAGAGCTTATTTTGGTCATTAAAACCACAATGACATCTTTAAATAAGTGGTTTTCTTCCAACAAAAGTTAAAAACCGAAAGATATTTTGTTCAGAGTGATGTATGACACAGAGAGCACCAAATCCCTATATTTGAGAGACTGATGGCTTTTCTTTGTCACTGATTATGCTTGAAACAACTGAAACAATGATTATCAAGATCTTTTGCTCAGCACATCACGCCTTCCTGCAGGTTTAATCGCGTAAGCCGCACAACAGGCATAATAATAGACGCATTAAACAAGTACTTTACCCACAAGAGGGTTGTTTGTTTTGTTGAAGTGTTTCAGTCCAGTTATTTCTCTGTTAAAAAATGAAGCCAAAATGTGATGATCAAAAACTGCTCTCACTATATTTATCTTTTATAAAACAAACAAAAATGAGTTCTTTCCATTTCAGTGCTGACATTTTTCAAATACTTCGTCCTTCACTCTCAGTGGGTGTGCGTACGTACATGAGAGCACGCACTTATTTAAAAACCAGAGAGAGGTGCGCGTCCAAGTATTTTCACGTCCCCTCAGCACATCTGGCTCTTGTTACAGCCGCTGTGACCTGTGTGTGGTTCTGCTGCATCCCAGCCCCCATCGCTCCTCTGTGGGAGAGCTGGGTAATGACTCAGTGCTGCTGGGCCTCGCTGCTGCAGTTCCCAGGACCCCTGGCTGTTTGGGTGTTCACTCCTTTGCTCTGGGCTGGGGGTGGCCTCCTGCTGACCAGTTTGTTATTTTTCTTCTGCTTTATCTTCAGGGGGATGTTTTTTTAAAGGAGTGGAGCCAGACTTTTATGTCAGGATGTCTCCAGTAACACTATCATGCACTGCTTTTGTTTCCTCAAGATGGCCTTCTCAGATGGCCTGGTGGAGCAGTTTTTAGATAGTAATTATTGGTTTGACCTAATGCAGTTGGCTTTTTATTATTAAAGAATAAGAACATACATAAGGATAAAAAAATGTTATCAGTGGCTGAGCTGTAATGAAAGTCCTGAACCACATCTCGTGTTTAAGTCTATTTGCATCAGATTTCCTAATTTTAGGAACAATAATGCAATATCTACACACAACTCCACCGTAGTCGGCAAAAAACACAGCTTTAAAAAGTACCTAAAGAGTTAACCAGAAATCGCTTACTGTGTATCACAGCAACTGGAGGGTACAGGGACATAATTCAAATCAGATTATTTTTTCTCAACATGGTGACATAACTGCTATGCAAGGATAACACGTCTAAAGGTGGATCAAAGACTATTCTCTGTTGCCCGACTTGTTATGCGTTAAGGAGTGTGTAGGCGTGATTCTGTTTTGTTCGTTGACACCAAGAAGGTGCGACAGATGGGATGACAGCAACTCAAGATTGCTGCTCGGAACTTTCGTCTTCTAACTAGGTCATTTCAAACTACTCTGCTCTTGTACGATTCACTCACCTCGTTCAGGTTATCTTGTGATCATTTACCAAACAGTATAGCCGCAATCATGTAGACTACAGTACCCTCTGCTCTATAAATGCAGAGTGTTATATAATTTATGGGAAATTCAGGTTCACCTTAACAGGAAGTTATTGGATTTCTGACTGCAACAACATCTTCTTTTTAACTTAAAATGTTTGCAAAGATGTCCTTTTCGAACTGTATTACAAAGCTCCAAGTTAAGTTAACACAACATACAACATTTTTTTGTATGTTTTAAGAATAACAGAAATCAAAGTTTTATTTTTCCATAAAATGTAGTTTACCTTTTAGGGTTTTTCAATTTAAATGAGCAAGGACTAGTATAATACTGAATCAGTTAGTATGTGGTTGAAATGATTTAGAATTATATTTAGGGTATGTTAGCACCAAAGAGCCTCCTTTCAACAAAGAAATCTCCAACAGAGCAAATATACTATCATTGTTGTTTGAATTAATTCACGTTTCTATTGTGTCTCAGAACCATGGAGATGCTGATATCTTGTGATACAATGTAAGTGCACTACAACCTTATTTATTACTCATACGTTTAGTTTTGACATGTGGATATGTATTTACTATGTTGTGCCTTTTTCCACATTAAAATAAGTTCACTACCATTTTTTGTTATTATGGTTAAATATGTACCTTCCAACAGCAGCACAGCTCTCTTAAAATAGACCATTAAAAGCCCCATATCAGTCGACCACTACAGCGAACAGGAAAAGTGACCCGCTGCAGTTCATTATCTTCCAAAGGAGAGAGGCTTGCAGTGAGATGAAGTGAGATCTGGGTCTACTTCGTGAGAGAGATCCCGGCATAAAGGAATAAAAAAGGAAGGCTGTCATTGACAGCAACACAACGACGAAAGCCAGAGGGACCAAAGAGGCTGCAGAGATGCGCCACTCTGCTGCTGATCAACCATACTGAGTTGAGAAACCATTTCTCTCTGCATGAAAGGCCCAGCCTCTTAATGGGTCCGCACCAAAAAGGGGCCGGCATCCAACCATTCTGACTGAATTGTGTTTGCAGCGTTATCATTACTGCATTTCAAAGCAGCACCGTCTCTAAAGGGACATGCCACACTGGCTCTAAGGGGCTGCACACTCCGTTGGAGACATCAGCTCTCATTGGCTGAAGTAGGCCAGAGATACAGTACACAGGGGGGTGCGTAAAAGATTAATGAAGATATTGCACAACTAAACCAGCCCACAAAACATGCTTAAGCATGATCAAATATTTAGAAGTGGCGATATATATAGCTGGTGTGTTTGAGCCAGGTACTTGACTCCAGGACCCTGAAAGGCCCTCAGGGTAAAGGAACATATCATGGATGAATAGAAACCGTGATGCCATTTTAATAGGTGTTTCTTATCCAAGTTTGTTTGACATATACACTAGATATCATTAATAATTAAAGAGGGCAGAATCAGCGATGTATGAATATTGCAAAAACCATATGCTCGCTATGGTTGTCTTTTGTCAATAGATGAAGCGTTCTTTGTGTAGCGATGAAAAGGAATTCCTCAGTTTCATTATGATTTAACGATGTTTGCTCCCTCTTGAAGTATCCCTCTTAAAGTATCCGTCCGACTTTACAACCAGCATGGCCCCTGGTAGACCCCCCCATACATACAACAAAAAAACTGACTAGTTGTGCAATAACAATTTATGTGCAATATATAAACAGAAATATGCCATTATTAATAACTGTGCAATATTTACCTGGCTGCCATATCTCACTACAGGATGTGTATTTTGTCAATTGTGTGTTTTTATTTATCTACATATTTTTTATTGCATTTTTTTTTCTTTTGTCAAGCTGTCTTTGGCTCTGTTGCTGCTGTAGCAAATTGAAATGTCCCCTCTGTGGGATGAATAAATGGATTCTGATTCTGATGGTCCATGAAACCTACTTGATAAATTAAATGTTCTGTGCTTCTAGTATATTGCTCCTTTTGTGTACATTACATTATCATAAAACACACCTTAGTTTACCTTCAGAGTATTGCAAATATTAACTGGCATAAATAAGCATAAACCCTCTCAATGTAAATTAATTCCTGAAAGGCCATTTCCATTTTCAGTCGGGCAGATTTACTGACAAAACTGCATTTTAGTTGAGTAAATCCTATTATTCATTTTGATGCAGCTGGTGGAAAAACAGATATAAGCCACTGTTTGTGGCATTCTGCTCAATGCATTTCACTTTTAGCTACGCAGTTAGTGCTGGCATCACGTCAGGGCCTTCAGTTAGGCGGAGAAGCAAAGAGGTCTTGAAAGGGCTATGGGAAGGCGTTGGTGATTCTCGCTTCTGGCAGATGTTTCGGTGACAAACCAGCACAAAAGTGAGGAAACACCTGGGTGGGATTCTACATAATCATGTAGAGCGGCTCATTTCAGCACTCAGCAGGCAGCTTCGTCTTCCATCATCTCTGGGCCAATCATATCCCGTCAGAAGATTTTCCATCAAACTTTTCCAGATCCCCATTTCCCCGCAGTTAATTGCTTCACTTCTCTGGAGTCCAATTATAGTATCCATACCTTCAGTCTCTCATTTCTCGTGTTTTCCAATTCACTCAGGTTGTACTTTTCAATAAAGTTTCAACTGAGAGATGTGCGAGAAATAATCCAGTCTTTATCAGCTTGCACAGGAAGAACAGTTTAGCAGAGCCCCTCAATGGAGGTGTTGCAGTTTACACAATTATATCGTGACAATTTTATAACCAAGGGAGGACAGAGATTGCCCAACCTGTATTTGTGAAATGCATGCAGGGATTCCTTACAGGACTTCAAACAAGTTACCGACCACTTCCATAACTTAACAAAAGATAAATCATAGCAAGTCGACAAACACGTCTCCACCCCGTTCCGCCGACTACATACAGTTCAAACCACATTATTTAAATGAGCAAATACTGACACAGATTAATAAAAATGGAGACAATACTCATATCCACGGGGTGTGACTTAAGCAATTACGTTACCACAAATATTGTGTAAAGTTGGGCAGAGACAAATGAATGAACATCGTCCAGATCAAGTGCTGCAGTCATATAGGGGACAGGCAAATTATAGATGGCTGTGAGAACAGACAATGTCTGCGATTTTAGAGATTTTAAATCATGAAATATGTCTTAAAAGTGTTGTGTTTCGTCTTCGAGAGGATGCACAATGGCATAATGACCTAGTTGCCAAGAGAAATTTACGGATGAATACTTTTTCTTATTAACAATTTTACTTTGCATCCCATTTGTCTTTCTTTGCGAGCACATGGGATCTTAAAGCCCAGAAGTCATATGCAAACATTATAAAATAATATGAAAAACATTTCAATATCTGATAGTGTAAGATACTATTGTAAAGAAGCTTTCTTTTTAAGAAGGCTTTATAAAAATATATACAGGAAAACCAACCAAATGTGGAAGAACGAGATTAGAAGTTCACGCCTCCGCCATATCTATTTCTTTTTTTGTGAGTTTATTAAAATGGGAAGTCCTCACACAGGCGGCCTTCAAGTGCAGTGCTGCGTCATGAGTTACTGATATGAGAGCGTCATTTCATCTACTCCATCAGAACTGCAGATAATATCCATCTCTTTTGCCCCTTCTTTAATCTTGTGCTGAACAGAATATTAATAACCTTCATAAAAAGGGGTCTAACCACTTCTGACAGTAGGGAAAATAGGCCAAGATGGTGCCACGGAGTACAGTGGGGGCACAGTATGCCAAACACAATCCTCCCTTATAATGCAAAGCCCTGGGGTGAACAGGCAGAATGAGCTATAACGGCAGTCGGCCTACAAACACAGACGGTTTTAGAAACCACTGCTCACAAGAAGGGAAGTAACACGTTTCTGAGAAGGGCTACATTTCACTTTGAAGTACAATAAATGACTTATTTATTCATCTCCTATTTTTCTCTTTCACCTCTGGTTATGAACACAATAATAAAAATAGACAGCTTCTATGAAAACCAAGGGATTTATTGTGCATCCTCTATACACAGTGTCACATAAATTTGGTATAATTTCAGTTTTTGTTGAATAAACACCAATAACCTGTTTCATATCCCAAGACGAGGAAGCAGGAAACTAACATACTTTCTCAGAAATGGTGCTTTTTAGAATCTTTTCAACAACAATTCTTGTCAATGTGCAGCTTTGTTTCTCAAGAATGACACTAAACAAGATTAATGCAACAAACCCAAAGACTTTAGATTGCATAACATATTGCTCAACACAAGGTAGGGCCAGAAAGCCGCTCAGTAACATTGCAAAGAGGTTATGTCCTGATACACTGCTTTGTCAACTTTCATAGGTTGCATACAAGATGGAAGGGATGGTGTAGGTCAGAGACCAGAGTTAGAGAGGCATCGTGTGACATAAGGCTTACCTTAAAAGTATTACAGAATCCAATTAGCACTGTACTTAGCAGTCGAGCTAACAGATCAAGTAACAAAAAAAGTGTAAAAGATAATGATTTCTATTGTTATTTATTTGTTTAATCTCTCTGAGGCCTCAATCACCTCTTACAGCAGTGCCTCTAATCACATTTGCCTTTTTATTTAGATCCTGGCATAATGTAGGAGCAATTGAACCAGACATAGCACTAAAATGTTCCACTGAGAAACTGCAGTGCAAGCCTGATGATGTGGGCAAGAAAAGGTCTTTTAATATGTAAAATAACCATCCAGAGATGCAAGCTGGCAGTTAATACCCATTTACCACAGTGTGAGTCAGCCGTTTCTTAATTTTATTACTTTAACTAAGGTTTAATTATTCCCCTTGTTATAAAATGGGCCTATAATGTAGAAGTAGAGTCAAAATTAGAGGTGTAATCCATTGGAAAACCCCTTGGTAACGGTCACCTTTTATTTATCAGACAGATTGCCTGATTAGTTTCAGGTACATTATATTCCTTACCCTCTTTTATAACAGGAAGAATTTTAAAGCCATGTGATATGACAACTATGTAAGGGATAGAGCAAAGGGGAGTGTAACTAAACTGAGACAGTTGGTGCAGTTGGAGTTTTTACATTATTTGCTACTGTCAGCAAACGTTACCTTAAAGTTTCCTCGCTGACAAACGACCAACCCCACTGTCACATTGGCTCCTAGGCCTTGATTGATTAGTAGTGACAGACGAGGGAACTGAATCCAAAGGACTAATGGCCCCGACAAACCAAACCAACCGGTAGGAACTAGAGTCAGCAAAGATGAACAGATGCATCACATCTGTGGGATGACAAGCATGTTGTGTTTTTAACCTTCAAAGTATAGAAAGAAAATATCTAGCAAATAATTATAATAAATAAATAAAAATTAAACATTGAACACCTAGTAAGCCGGTAGGAATCCTGAGCCGGTCGAACATTTCAGGCAATGTCCTCCCCTCCGTCTCCCCCTTTCATGTCTTAAAAATTTAACAGGCCACATTACTGCCACTACTAGGAGCAGCAGCCAAATAAAGAGAAATACAGTACAAAGTAAAAGAAAAACAAGCAGCCACAGAAAGCACAATAGCACCCAAGACTGGCGTCTTTATGCGGGGGTTTCCGGGGAATGAGTTCACTTAAAGTACTGTAAAATACTGTCGAATCATTTGTCCTTAAGTAATAAAAGATAATTAATTAAATTAGCAGGTTTTAAAACAAATGAAAGCATGCATTTGCGACATTTTGGTCACAATGGTTTAGGTTAAAAAACAAATGTGTGCAGTTGCTGTTTCTGCTTGTATTTATTCTAAAGTAAAATAATTATCTTTGAGTGTTTTATTGTTGTTTACTGTGATGTTCCTTTATCACTGTATTTTGACTTTCTATCCATAATAAACATGCTAAAAAAAACACTTAGCAAATAGAAACACAGCAGTAAAATGAATTCATGAGTTGAAAGCATTGAAGCAACTGTTAGAGTAAATAAGATCTCCATTATCCCCGCAAAATCATATACAAAAATATTTCTAATGTGTAACATACAGTGCAACATAAGAATGTTAACAATGTGTTCACAAAAATGTGCCTTCTTGGCGACATGCTGCGTGTGCCGTGATGGATTGTGATGGATTGTGATGGATTCTAAAATCTGACATGTTTTAGACATGGGGTTTATGGATGCCATCGTCTGAGTGGGAAGAGTGAGGGCTAGAAAAAAAACATCCTGAGAGCTGTAAAACCTGCCCAGCTGCAGTCTTTGATCCTCCCCTCTAGCTCTCCTGCCTGACACCAACACCTGCATACACCAGCAGAGTCACTCACCACGCATAGCTCACAGAGCAACGCTCGTTTCCCTCGCAGCTTCAGGCAAACAAAAAAAAAAGGCTTAACAGATTTGTTTGTTTCCATCTCTGAGGTAATGTATTCAGCTTAATCAATGAGCAGTGATGTTCAGAATGCAGGAGCGTCTTTAATGCAGTCATCACTCGTGGTTATACCCCAACTTTCAAAGTTAATGAGCAGAGAGGATGCATCAATAACAGGGGCTTAACAGATGTGAATGTTCCATGTCATTTAGTCTGAGGTTCATCATGGCCATGTCAAGCTGCCAGTCCTAATCCTGGCTGTGTCCAACAGGAAACCTCCTGAAACCGATGTCTACATCAGGCAACTTAATAAAAGAGCAAATGACATCTTCATGCATTTAGAGCTGCTACTATCGACTCGACTAATCGATTTAGTCCATCAATAAAAAACACCAACTGAATTCAAAATCGAAAAGTCGTTAAAGAAACCTTGATGGACAAAACGCTGAAAGATTGTCATTTAACAGACTCACAAAAATATAGATTTCTTGCTTCCGTCTTATCAATAAATATTAAACTGAATATGTTTGGGTTTTAGACTGAAAAAACAAGAAAATGTAAAGACATCCACATGTTCATTTAGAAATCAGGATGGAAATGTTATGGACCAACTATTATTTTACGGAATCTTTAGCAGAGTAAATCGATAATAATAAAATGGAACGGTATAGTATATTCAGCCCACTCATTATGGGATTGGGAACCAGAGCTGAAAATAACTACAATTTATACATAGACTAGGAAAATGGTTTCAAAATCAGCTGTTGATCAGCCAATCATTTAATTGGCTTATTGCTGGAGCTCTGAACTGAACAATGCTTTCCTGTTCATTGTTTAACTTTTAATTTCAACACTACAGGAACTTCTTCAAAAAGACGAATAAGCACACACAGAAAGAGGATCTTCTCTTTCTTTCTGTCTCTTTGATCTGACATTACTTCTTAAAACCTTCCCCCTGCACATTAGGACATAGATAATGAGCAGATGCTTTTGCAGCACAGAATGGTTTCTATGAATATTTTTAATGAACAAATACCAGGCCAGGTCAGACTCCTCCTTGGTGATGTGGTGAATTGTAACTGGGGTTACTTTAACCAAACATTTGTAAACTCAAGCTCAGGGTTATAAGTTATGAAGCAGGTTTAATAAGATGAACAACCGCTTTCAGTAAAAATCTGGAACATCTGTTTTTACTTCAGTCCATGTTTCACATTTGAGAGCTCAAGGCTTTATGCAGCATTTATGCAGCAAGCTTTATTGAGCCTTCTTCATGAGACATTCCCCCGCTCTGCCGTTTTTCCATCTTAAACACTGTGTCAAGACTACCTCATCAAGCCAGCTCTAGTCAGACAAACAATATCTATTTTCCCTCCCTCAAAATATCATAAAATGGTTTGAAGCATTCTGCTGAGAGCAGCCAAACCACACAGCTCCTCGTCTCCTGGAACTAGTTCTGTAAGTACTTGGGTGTGATTATTTTGTCTGGAATCCTGGGTGTTCACAGGCAATACATAGTTAAAGGTTTAAAGTAAGATCACTCATTAGTCTGCGTGCTATGATTCAGAGCACACATAACATTCCTGGTCATGACCAGAAACACCATATGGTGCAAAGCAGAACATGGTTCCCTGGAAAAATGCTGAGGCTAAGGTATTACACATCTGCATTGAGAGCTGCTTGTTTTCAGTTTATATGGCTTGTTTTTTCCCTTTCTGAAAAAGTTAAGGCACACCCATCCTTACTTTCCTCATGATACTTTGTTTATAAACCTTATTCTGTGCAATGTCACACCAACTTAAGCCTGACAGTATAAAGGTACATTGTGCAATCTGCAAATTACTACAACACTGCACTTCTTGAAAACAACTTGGGAGGAAAAGATGATCCTATAATGTTACTTATGAAACCATTTTGAAATTTAAAGTAGTATTTAAGTATGACATAGGTAAGTTCATAGGTTTATATACTTTGAAAGTTTGTTTTTTTTAAGAGTTTGAGGCTGAAAGAAGAATCAAAAGTAAGGTAACAGCAAACATTTATCGGTTTAGTATTGGATAAGTACAAAAAGGTGCATTCAACTCTTAAACAGATATTCATTACTAAATAACCTTTAGCCCTGCTAAAGAATTCATTCATTTAAAGAATCCAACATGTCTTTCCGGACAACATAAAAGGATGATTTGGTTAATTAGTTTGCAGTGAGGTCAAACAGGAAGACATGAAGAAGGAAACTTCACTAAAGCAAACAAGAAATGTTACATTGCCTACTCTTTTTTAACCGTTCTGATCCATTATTTGACATATGGAGCACCTTGGGAGCTGAATGGTTACAGCGCCTACCTAATAACAGAGTTATATTCTCACCTTGCACCTATACTAAATTATTTCAAACTTTTGGATTTTTCTAAAAAGAAAAATAAAGTGCCGTGCCATGAGCATGAGGGGGATTTTATAATCCAAGTCATGCACATCTGAGTTCATGCCCACAGCTCAACTAAAGTTCACTCTAATCTTCCAAAGTTGACTCACACCACACGCCCCCACTGCCGAGTCCCTGTTGGCCACCTCTGTCTACACATATACATAGAAATGCGTTTCTTTTCACATGAATATCTTAAGCATCAATGATATGATAAATTACCATGCTCCTATGAAATGGGGACACAGTCCTAATCATACTATGTTTCAGCGATTTGACTATTGCTCAATATGTGCTTCTTCTAATCAGTCAACACTAAAAGCACTGCGTATGCAAAACCACATTATTAAGACATTTTTAGATACGTTTACTTTCTGTGACAATCAAGCACAGACAAGGCGTCTCTTACTGGTGATCATATCTCACCCTACAGGCACACAACAGCCTGACTATTGGTTTTCACTGTAACCGGCTTATCATTTGAATACAATTTGGGAAGTGTATGTCTTGGGAATGGCGAAAGCGGATATAAGTGGTAAACCGTGGGAAAAGGACAAGCCGTTCTCCAACTGCAAATTACTCTCTGGCAACTACGCCAAAAGGAAACTAAAGAATAGTAAATGAATAAAGAATCATAAATAACTTGTATAATCATGAACGAGCACATGTTAACAAGTCAGATAAAATACAGTGATGGCACACTGTGTATAGGAGCAGCAAGTTGATCTCCTTTAAATGTGATGTTTGAGGAGGCCAGTGAATCCTACAGAACATTTGCATAGTCAACATGTAGTTGGCTTTATTTTACACACATGGAACTTGCATCAGCCTTGGTGCTACAGTTCCTTGACTTTTTAATTAAACCTTAACCTTATTCCACTGCAAGAAAATAGATAAAAGATGCAAAAAGTGCATCTGAGTACTCACATGTCCGTGATTCATGAACCCATGTTTATTTGCGATTACATCAGCTTCCTCCTGTCCTCCAGGTATGTGGACAGCCCATGTGTTCGTGTAGACCTTCTGACACAGAACCGGTTGCAACCCAGAAACCAGCAAGACCAACAGAGGCCCGAATAGCAGCTCCTTCAGCCTGAGCCTGCGGCCAACAGGGGGACATGAAGGGCCAGAAGCCATTGGTGCTCGTAGTGCAGTACAGTCTCTGCGCACAGCACCTCTCCGACGGGCCGGGGCTGCCCACAGTACATGCAGGTGCACGGAGAGACAAAGGAAGGGGGCAGTCACAGCTCACCTGACAGGAAACAGAGAAGAAAGAACACAATGGAGAATAAACATCTGCTGTGTTTAGAAAGCCATGTAAAAGGTTGACAGTTGTGAGTCATGAAACTGTTAAATGGAAGAAGAAAATGTACTCAGGAAATGACAGGGTTAGAGCTATGATCGAACCTGACCCTGCATGAACCTGCATTGTTTCTGTCCAAACCTGACTCGAGTGACAGCAATTGTTTTGGGAATGAGCCCAGATAAAAATGTACTACACGCTAAAGTCAAATAAAAGTAGTTTTGTGACAATGTTCAGCAAACTTCAACACAATTTCCCCATTAATGAGAGGCGGGACTAAGAGTCTCTGCTTCAGGAAACAGGTTTTTTTAAAAAGCAACGAAAAATCAAGGAGAATTTGGTCAAATGTTGACATTCAAACTATGCAAAAAATGAGGTCACTGTCACTATAGCGCTGTTGTGTCCTCGAGCAAATCAATTCTTAATCGACTAACACTCAACCCACAATTCTGTCGAATAAACCAATAATTGATTAATCAACAGATCTGTAAATAGGTTATCCTCAACAACAACACAAATCACATGCAGGGGCACCCCTTTAATCTGTGTTTTATCAGAGACGTGCTGAAACATTTCTTGGAAATCCTGCATGAAAAAAAAAACACACCTACTGTATATCACTCCGGATTTCTATTTTGACTAAGACTGTTAGTTTACTGATTTAGGGATAACAAAGGATCAGCAAACAAATAGTACTTGAACATGAGCACTACCCACAACCAAGCATGGAGGATTTTTTACAAACAAACCGGCCAGCCCGAACGAGGCAGGTCCAACCAGTTTCAAAGAGGGAATCAAAACTCTATAGCTTCAGGGAAACTATTCATATTAGGCCAAACAAAGAACATTTGTTCGAAATGAGATTTAGTTTTTCCCTTTAGTGGCCTCAATGTTCAATGGAATAAGGAACAGATACAGGCATAGAGGAATAAACTTTATCTCAAGATAAATGAATACGGACGTTTTCGAAATGGTTAGAATTAATCATCACTATCAAGTTGTAGAAGAATCTGTTTTGACCATGAGGAAAAAACCGCCACCCCAACACTAGTCTGGAGCAGGCGTACTGCAGCCGAGCTAAGTACAGGCATTTGATAATCCCACAGGAAGCAGCGAGAAGGACGCCAAGGCCAGGCCTGATGTTGTGGTCAGACACACAGCAGCAAAATTTGGCGTTTACACTCCCGTGGGAGGGTAGATGAAGCTTACGAAAGGAAAATGCTTAGGTGTAATGAGTTGCATGTAGAGGTGGAGAAGTGTGGTTGGAAAAGCCAGACTTCGTCCTGGAAGCTGAGGGATCACAGCAGGTCAGCCTCACTTCGACATGGAGTTTAAATTACTGAGACAGCCGCTGGCCAAAGAGAGAACATACACACTTCAAGTGTCAGAGAATAACATTTCACTACAGCATACAATACAGTGTGGGTATGTCTTTGGATTGAGCCTACACATATAGGAAGCCATAACAACACAGCTTAATAAATACCATTTAAGACAAAGCAATATATCATATGATAGTATGATACAGAAGCCAGAGCTCATGATGTAATTGTTTCCTGGTACAATTTAGCCTCTAAACTGTTGTTTCAACCGAGAAGTGTCAGCTGCGCCTTCAGTCTGCTGACACTATTACTCAAAGTGCTAACTCTATTATAGCCGCTGAGATGACTGAAGTGCTCTGAACACAGTGCTCCTCTTCTGGGTTTCCTCCTGCATGCAGTCACATTGTTCTTCTGCTTCAAGCATCTTTAGTTTTCTGAATACTTCTGCAGGTGTCAGGCTTACATAAATGAGCCCCTCTCCTGGGATAGCTATCGTATGAACAAAAAACTCCAAGTTGAACTCGCTGTGCCATTACTCCACATTCCAAATGAACAAACAAGTTCGCAAATTGCTCCTGAAAAGTTTGTTTTGAAGCAAGAATGATGCGTTTAGAGGCAGCTGGGACATTCATCATTAATAGTTTATTGTTCATTCAGCGGCTGTTCCATAATTGGACTAAATCTATTCACTTAGACCCTGATGCATAGACTAACTAGAAGGGAACCGCCGCCGAGGCTGGTCCCATAAGCAAATAATAATTTGTGTAGCTGCAACATGATTCAGACCTGCTCCAAAATGTAATGGGTTCCTCTTCTAGGCCTGTGCTACACCATGGTTAATGAAAATCAGACCAATAATGTTTCCCAAAGCCTGCTGACAAACAGACAAATTAACACACCACACTGAACACATAACCTCCCAGGCAGAGCTAATAAAATCACAAAGATTTTCAAATAAACAACATTTACCTAAAAGGCCACTTTAGTAAACCCGCTACACATTCCTAAATGCTCAGCTATAACAGATAAGGATTTTGTTTAAACAGATTAAATACCTTGACAGGTACAACTTGGTCAACTTCAAATTCAGTTTGTTTGTAGGAGTAAGGGCTCCTGTTCTGTGTTCATTTACATTTAAATAACAAGGAACATGAGGCAAAAACCTGCATTTTAACCATGAGCTTCCATTCAATCTCAGCAGGCAACATGTTTGTTATAAAAGGTCTAAATGGAAGAATTACTCTCTTCGGTTGAAATCCATTTAGTGACAGTTTTTCCCGTCTGGCTGGTTACTCAGAAATGTCAAGGAACTGCCTCGATGACATCACTTCTTTCTTTTGGTTTCTACATTTCACACAAACCAAAAATATGTTTTCTAAATGAAGACCCGTTTTGTCAGTGGTATTACAAATCAATGTTTAAATCCTAATACAGTATCCATGTGGAAATGCTATAAGACATAAGGTTAGAAAGGTACAACCTAACACTGCTTTAAAGACTTGTTGACTAGAGTAACAGATGAATGTCTAAAAGGATAACAGAGACTTTGTCCAATGTGTTGTGAAGCCACAGATAGCTGCATCATTAGCCATCAGCCTGACTGAGTCACTACAACAAGCTGCTAATTCATGCCAAGCATTTCAGCAATAGATGTTAATTTCATTAATATGTGGATCAGCTCATTGCACAACAGAGACTAGTATTTAATAAAACAAACACCACGTATATTAAACCAGGCAGATCAAATCGGGTGCCGTGTCTCTCAATGTAAAACGTGCCAACCTTCAGTAACGCACAAATCCCTCCACTGGCTTTTTAATTCTACCTTCCAGCTGAGTTAAGCTTATTTAAACACATGAACACAAACAAATACATTGAGGAGCATGGATCCAAACACAGCATTAATTACATGTTTACTTTGTCTATCATCTGCTCAGTTCCCACTGAAATTGAAGAGAAACACAAGGTCCTGGCTATTTAAGGAAATGTAAAGTATTTATAAGTCTCAGATTACATTTATTGTCTATTACAAATTCATAAAATACACATTTGCCTTCTGTGATGCAATAGGACAATCAACCCCATACACAATAATTATGCCCAATAAAATCTTAAATTGAACAAGTGGCAGTAATGAGGGATGAGTGAATCTTAAATAAAATATGAAATTAAAAAAACAGACAACTATTAAAAATCAATCATCATTTAAAATACAGCAAACATCAAAATAAGCCAATAAAGAAATAGAAACAGCTAGAGATAAATCTGTTGGCACAACTCACTCAACTTTGTCCTTCGATGCAACAGGTAAACACTGCGAACGTTTCCAAACCTCTGTTTGATTTCCAGACACACATCGACTTATAAGCACTGACGGCTGTGACCTCATCTGGGCGCTCAACCACTCAGTTTCTTTAACGTCAGCTTGAAAACCACACACCACGGAGCAACAATTGCCCAACTCCTTTATTGTTCCCGAGAAACAGAGGAGAAGCCGACCGTCGCGCTGCGAGTGCTCTTTAGTGTTTCCACGGTAAATGATTCCATATGGCAGACTACGATAACAGAGGTTATAGCAGTCAGAAACTACACCAAATTATAATTAGCCAAGTATCATTAAACCCAAAAGGATAATACCAGCGTCATTACTGCACTCATCAGGATGTTTTTAGAAGAAAACAGTTTACATCTCATCAGTTCATTTTAACATTTTGATGAGATATAAATTAGCTTTAATGCAATTAGCCCATATGACCCTTTTTCCACACACAAGCATATCTTAATCACCTGTTCACATACTGTGACACACATGAAATCAATATCCCAGAGCCAATGCTCAGACAGCCCACTGAGATTTAGAACAACAAGCTGAGTTTGTGTGGAAACCTGCTGAAATAACGCTTTGGTTATTGCATTAGGTTAAATTAATCTGCCATAATCAACACTTAAAAACACATTGCATTTGCAGCTAAACACAAATTAACCCTCTGTTCCTGAATTGTGACAGAGTGATGTATTCTCGTGGCAGATAGTATAAAACTGGGTTTATGACTACAGCACCAACACAGTAAGTGTTATACAGACAGCAAAATACTCATTCTCTGCAAACGTCTAATTTCAGAGTAACTATCCATGTGGCGGCACTAATATTTCACTATCATTAAGGTAATTACAAAGAGGTTTTATAGCAAATGTGCTAGACAAAGCCTTTATTTTGCAAAACATGGCCTTTAGTGTAATTACCAGCAGCAACTCAACGTTCAGACCATTATTATAACAAAGAAAAGGCATTACAAGTTACATTGTTTTGTCTTCCGGTTTCCAAATGAGCTTTTACTCGTTTGCCTTGTTTACTCTTACTACCTTATTAAAATGTGTGCTGAAGGTTGCAGTTATGTGAATCCGCAGTTAAATTAACATAATTTTAAGATTCTGCAACAGGGGCACTTACTCTACAAGCATATATTATGTCAAACAAATGTTTTGAATCTTAATTATGTCGTTGTGTACAATGTAGGTGTTTAAAACATTGCATTGATAAGGATTCATTTGAATGCTGTCCTAACTTGCTATGAGTATTATAGATGTTTAACTTAACTGTTCAATATCATGTATTGTCTTAAAAAGAAAATCTTATAAAAACCACAGCATTTAGGCAAACACAAAAGAGTGTTTCATTCGTAGAAGTCTCTTTAAAATATTTTACTACAAGCTGAATTACAAATAAAAAGCTGGGGAAATGATATTCAGGCATTTGTGCTTAAGTTACTTCATTGAGACTGGTTTTTAATTAAATTGCATGTGTTGTTAATTTAAATACAAACAATTACAATAACAGCGCTTTGGGACCTCTGTTAGAAGTCTACAGGTGCTTCAAGTAAAGGGAAACAAGAGGAAAGGAAATGGTGGAATTGTACACCTCCTAAAGTGTCAAATAAATCTTCATCCTGACACAATGAGTATAAACGCCTCGTTTCAGGATGTCACAAAGCAGAAACACCTCCATGTTTAATTTAACACCTCCTCCGCCACATTGTTTGCCTTAGTGAATACAGGATATTGGTAACATGGGAGGGTTTCACCTCTTTCTTCAATGGTGTAGGATTTCAACCATTTAACTTCGTATTTAATATGAATGTATACCTGATCTAACAATGGTCCAACCTGACTAGACCACCATAAAGTTGGTCACAAAGTGTGATCGTCTTTGCGAGTAAGAGTGTTTCTTATAATGGGAATGTTTATTTTTAAAACCATTGGAGGTTAATGGTTGACTAGACTAAACAAGTGCATTCGAACTATCGAAAATATCTCGTCTGTTCTTCCTTTTTTCCCTGGTGCATCTGTTTATGACGATTAGTTAGCTGGTTAGTAAATATCAATTGCAACATTTTGGTAATCAATTCATACGTTTTGAGTTATTCAAAAGTCTCAAATTCAGCTTTAAAAAAGATGCACATTGGGGTATATTCATCCTCTCTATGACAGTCTCACACAATCTCAATTTCTAAGTTCAGTTTTCCTGAGATAACAACTAGTACATGAATTTAGTTAAGAGGCTTTTATATTCAGGCAGTGCTCACTCAACTTTCACACCCTACTAAACACTTGTATGACGGAGTAGATGCAAGCAGCCACTTACTTCAGAACAACGTGCATCATGTATTTGAGATTCCTTGTTTGACTTTGTAGGAAGTGCATGCAAGGGTGTCATCAACATTGCTTAAGTGTTTATTCATAATGATCCGTAGCTTAGTATTGCTTCACTTGAGAGTTACAAATTACAGTGTCGGGTTTAGTGGAAGCACAAACAACAGTAGAAGCTCAGTATACAACATGAAGCACACTTATTTCTGTGAAATGGCTAAAGCTCAGGCCCATTTTCCACAGGAAGTTGGAAAATGTAGAAAACAACAAGCCAACCAAGTCTGACCCAACAACATCAGCTGTGTCTGCACTGATTACTCCTTGTGTCAAAGTTCAGTCGTAAAGCCGCAGCCTTCATTCTCGCTGATGCATATAAGGGTAGGATATTAAGAGTAAAGTTTGCCCGTGTAAACAGCAACACGTCCTGTGTTTGTAAGAAAGGACATAGTTATGTGGAGCAGAGATTAACTGCAGGAACGAGGAAAACTTCTTCGGCCTGTAACGCCATAACACTTTAAGGTTTACGAAAGTTAAGATCTTTAAATGCATCAGCTGATCGGGGTAAAGTCGTGAGCTTGCCCTCGGTTGACTCACCTCACGCGTTGATCAATCCGTGACAACAACACGTAGTCATAATTTAGCCCGAAGCGGCGGCTGGAGCTGATCCGAGGATGATGACTCCTTCGCTGGACAAATATGTCTGAAACTGCACCGCGCTGTGATTAACTTGACACCGCGGTGCTAACAGGGGTGCCTCCCCCTTTTCCTCTCATCCACCCCTGACGAGCATTTCCGACCTCACATTTTACTTCTCCCTACCGAGGAGCACAAACACACATTCCTCGCAGACATCCACAGGAGAACCGGACGAGGCGCAGTCGACGTCACCTCGGCGGAGCTGGTAGCCCTCCTTCACGATCCTACAAACACTGACAGCCAACCGGGATCAATAAGACCCCAATGCCGCCACGTCCTGCCCGGTGCCAGGGTCCCTGTGGTACCGGAGACAAACTCACCGACCACGCAGCCCCAAACAAGTACAATCACAAGCTCCAGCACAACTTACAATCCGCTTAACTTACCCCCTTTTACATCCTGCTCGACCTGGGCGTGTTGCTGTCTCTCCTCGCGGTGTTAGGACCGACGACTGCTATGTGAAGCGGCTGGAAAATTGATAAGAGAGAATTGTTGGTTATAAATAGTCATGATACTCCTCCGGTGTACCGCTGAGTGGTCCGTGCAAGCCCCAGGAAATACGTCACGGCCGTGGACAAAGTGGAGCCGTTGGAGCAACACCTCCTTACCGGACAGCGGCGCGGCGACACCTCCACCTTCCGGCCAGTAGCGGAATTGCACCCTCCTCCGCATACACGAACATTTAGTCCCAGATGGATGGTGAACACAGATGGAGACACTTGATAGATGCACAGGATAATGCCAGAAAATGCCATCTTCATTGAGAAAATAGTTTTTGTTAGTGAAAGGGCAACAAGGGAGGAGGGGGGAAGGGGGGCTGTTGGATTGCTGATTTGAATGTTTTAATCTATGCCTTTATATATGAATATAATGCATTAAGGTTATCATTACTGCTTTCAAATATTTACTTAATTATCAGTGTTACTGAGCATCACATATAAGGCACGAATTCATGTTTGCATTGAGCATAGGTTATACAGGTTTGTCAAAATGAAAGTCGTGTTTTTATTGATTGTCTTCTAAATATTAAGGGAGTTGTGTCGCATGCATGCCCCCATATCATCCTATGTTGGAAATGAATCTGGTCCCAGGTTTTCTGTGTGTCAGACAGTTTGTGTTAATTCAATTACACCCAACTTAATTGGAAATATGCACCATGTAGGGGCTGCCCTCGCCGTCAGCCATGAACCGCAACATCCCTGGTTCCTCTTCCAGCCTCGAGACTTAATGCATGTCATTCCCCTTCTCTCTTTCTCTCTCTCTCTCGCTCCTCTCATTTTCTGCAATTGTTCAACTGGAACTAATACTATAAGGCCATACAGTGCTAAAAAACGAATAACTATCTATCTATCTCTATCATCATGATCATCATCATCATAAAAAATTAGACATGTGAAGCCAATAACTGCTTATTGGCCCAACTGTTATGAAAACTACATGTTCACAAGGAGCCCCTGTACAAACACAAAGCTAGAAAATTAGCTAATATTTCCCTCCTGCAATTATAGATATTGTACTTTAGTCTGACCTCTTTCCTTCTACACACATAAACCAAAGGATGCGGTTCAATTATCAACGTTTAAGAGGAAAAACTTTAGATGAATAGGTTAAAAATGTAACTAAAAGATATCACAATGAGAAAACCCTAGTGCATTACTTACATTAAGGCAATTGCTTTTGTGTTACAAGTGTTTTAAAATGGTATGCTTGATCATGCCTTTTTTTTATATATACAGTGGGGCAAAAAAAGATGAGAAAGAAGCCTGTAAATGTTTATATTATACCTAACTATGAAGACGAGGATTGAGAAACAAATACAACTCCAGAAAAATCACATTGTAGACTTTTAAAGAAATGTAATTTTCAACATTTAAGATAATATGGTCAATACACCAAAAGTCACTCAATACTTTTTACATCCATTACTTGGCAATGACAGAGCAAACTTGTTTTCTTAAGTACTTCACAATGTTTTCACAACATTTTGGATGTATTTTGTGCCAATTCTTCATCCAGCAGTCCTCCTCTCTAAAAAAAAGCAGTGATGTTTTGGCGTGCAGGAGTGAAAGTCAAATCCCTCCAAGTTTTCATGATGGTTATAACATCTGGAGACTGCTAGCCACTCCAGGACTTAAATGCTAATCAAAACGAAAAACAATCCATGTTTCTGCGTTTGGTCATCATCTGAAAATACCCCAACATTATATAATCCCATGTGATGGGAAGGGTAGTTGATAAAAACATCAAATATGAGATACTGCCGAAGATCATTATTCCTTTACAGAATCAGTCGTTGGTCCACTTTAGAAAAAAAACAGCCAAATGTGTTTCACCCCATGCTTAAGAAGGTTTTCTTCTTTGATACAAACTCATGATTCTTTTTGCCCTCCACAAAGGTTTAAAAGTTTCTTACCAAAATTAGCAGTTCTATTTGTTTCATCTGAATATTACATATTCCAATCTCTCACTGTAATTCCAATGCCCTCATAAGAAAACTGTCAGACGGCGAGCCAATTAGGCTTAATTAAGCAGCGACAAAGTCAGAACTCAAAATTTAAGTTGGCGTACAGTGTGTTACCTAATGGAGCAAGCTATTATTTGTTCCAGCTTGTTCATGGTCATTCCACAAGGTCGCCCGACCGTGTGCTTCTAGGAGATTTTTGTTCAAACAGTCATTATCCTTTTTACCCCAACGGGGTGAAAATTTCTATGAGATGCCCCAAAATTTAGCAGAAATAAGCAGCCTCATTATGGTCTTACGATTTTCTCATAAAGTTTTAAAACACACCCTACAGTAGTTTCCTTCATACTCACCAAGCTGCTTACCTATTGCCTGCCATTCTAGTGGCCCACGCCTGGTGCAGCTCACACAATGTCTGCTGACTCCCCTGTCCCACAGCACTTTAGGTCTTGGCCATAGTGGAGTTTGGAGTGACTGTTTGAGGTTGTGGACAGGTGTCTTTTATACTGATAACGAGTTCAAAAAGGTGCCATTAATACAGGTAACGAGTGGAGGACAGAGGAGCCTCTTAAAGAAGAAGTTACAGGTCTGTGAGAGCCAGAAATCTTGCTTGTTTGTAGGTGACCAAATACTTATTTTACCGAGGAATTTACCAATTAATTCATTAAAAATCCTACAATGTGATTTCCTGGATTTTTTTTTTCTCATTCTGTCTCTCATAGTTGAGGTTTTACCTATGATAAAAATTACAGGCCTCTCTCATCTTTTTAAATGGGAGAACTTGCACAATTGGTGGCTGACTAAATACTTTTTTGCCCCACTGTATGTTGGTAGCATTTACACTATGTTTTAGTGATATGTGATCTAGATTAATCTATGAATAATAAATGAGAAAAAGTCCTCTATAAATAAACGTTTATATTAACATAGTAATGAAACTGTAGGATTTGCTGTAAGTGCCAGTAGAGTGGGGATTTCAGACTCAAGAGTGAACCAAAAAACATATTTTAAGAGCTTAATCTAAGAGAAATGTAAGATTTCATACATTTTCAGGATAATAAGGTAAACACCAAAAGACACCACCATAAAACTTTCCCATTCAATTACTTACAGCATGAGCAAAACATTTTGTTTTTTAATTAACAATAAATATACAGACAAATAGATGAAGTGTAAGAAACAACTAAATTCATTTTGGATGTTTTCTTGCTGCCTTGAAGTTGTAACTTCAGTTGTCCAGTCAGTGTCCTAGTGCCATTCTCTAAAAAATGGAAAGCACATATGTTTGCGTGCAGGAGTGAATAGTAAATCATCCGTTTTACAGATATAGCAGTCTATAACAGTCCTGAGACTTCATCTATCCCCTGACTATGATGTTTTTAATGCTAACAAAACAGAAAAAAAAATCATGTTATCTCAGTTTGTACTCTAAATATACCAAACATTATATAATCTCAAAGGAGATGAGATATGTGATAAAAACATACAGAAAGTATAGAAGATACTGCGAGAGAGGACATGTATTGCACTTTAAGAGATTCAGGCAGTTTGTGTGTCATCATGTTAGAAATAAATGTGATGAAGATTTCAAATGTCGTTTATCATCCCAGTGTCTGTAGTTAAAGGGAAAGGATTTTTCATTCTGTTTAGTTCAATAACATATAATCTCAAGTGTTTTTGTTTGACCACTCATGCTGTAAAGTTTCAAAAGCCCTCTTCTCTGTCACATTAACATGTTTTATCGCATTGTTTCCTATAATTGTTTCATCAAAAGAATATTAAATATAGTACCATCTCGTGCACTTGTAAATTCTCAAGTGGACAGCCTCAATAAAAGAGAAAAATGTGCAGCAGAGCCCAATTAAGAGCGATTTAAATTAAAGGACCAACTGACAAAGGAAACAGAACAGTTCAAAATGTTTATTTGAAGTACAAATATGCTGTTACCAAGGGAGGTCAAAGGACAATTATTCTCATTCCAGCTTGTTAAATGAGTTGCCATAACAAGAGGCACAGAGCCAGTGAGCGGATAAAGAAGCTGTCTGCAGCTGGAGCAGAGTTTCTCCCTGTGGAAGCAGAAGCAGAGCATTTATCACTTTATTTACACCTCGTAAAAATCTGTGAGCGGAAACAAATATTACTATAATAAAAGAGATGCACTCACAAACATTTTATCAGGTAAATAAGACAACCTCATTATGAAGGAGGTTATTAAAAAGACATCTTATCATCATAAAGGTTTTTTTAAAGACACACCTCTCAGCTCCAGCAGTACGTCTCCTTCATATCTTGCGAGGCCGACAGCGTGTCTCTGCTCGGTGTCCAGCTCTGCCCACTGCTCTTCAGTGACGGCCCACGCCTGCTCTGCACTCAGCCACGACATCTGAACAGCACTGAACACCACCTGTCAAACACACACACACACACACACACACACAAACACACACACACACCGTCAGAACATTGTCATTCAAGAAATATATTTAGTTTTTCATTTTCGCCTGTCCTACATTTGTACTATACTTCAGTTTCCATATATGGTTATTGTTATGAACCTATTAGGGATGTTGTGATGTGCTGGTATTAACAATAACTTTGATGTTTCAAAAATTAATTATTTATATCATGTCAAAATACACTCCTGATTGTGTAAAAGAAATCCAGCATCTCAAAAAAAAAATCCCTTTCTGTTCTGGCTTTGTCTCCCTCCCCCAACATCCAACATAATAATGAGTAAAATTAGTTTGCCAAAAAAAGAAAGAAAACTGATCAAAGACAAAGATTAATTTATAGATATGGCAATAACACTTTTACTTTGAAAACTTTAATTGAATTTTGCTGGTATGACTTAAAATGTGTTCTTAAGTTTAGGTTGATAATTTAAAAAATGTTATCGATTCATTAATTTTACACTATTATAAGATTTTGATTGATGTTGAAGTAACATCTTAAATGTATTAAAGATTTACCATTGGTGCAACATAAAATATGTTATTAATAAACCTTTGTAATGAAGCAATAAAGTGTTCTGTAGGTTAGCTTGAATTTATTAGCGACAAAATTGAGGTTAACACTCACTGCTATTTTTCTCGGGGTCATCAGGGCGATGGCTTCAGGTGTGATTCCCTCCACCTGTTCTTGTACCAGAGCTGACAGCACCATGTCCTCCAGGCCCACTGGACCGAGACACCAATAATGGTTAGTCAGAAAATGATCTTCTTCATGTAAAATCACAGGGAGCATGCAGTACACACCCAGGGATATTTTTAATTGCAACTACCCATACAAGAGCTGTCATTTCCCGCTCGCACACTTCTCACTTAGAACAATTAAGAAAAGGTTTATCACAAAAACGTTTATGCCCCGAAGGATATTATGTTCCATTGTACCTGCTAATGTCCCAATTTCTGTGAAAACTTCTGGTCCCCAAGCGCTGAGTGGACCGAAGGCCTCAGGTCTAGACAAACGGCTTGTCAACGCCTCCATCTGCTGCTCTGTGCACGGCAGGGACGTCTCCCGCAGGAACAGGACAGCCAGACTGCAGTGTGACAAAACAGTGTGCATGTTATCCTCCTCTGGGGTATGCAGAATGTTTTAAGAGGTTTGTGATACTAAGCAATGTGTATGAGCCTCGCATTTGTAGGCAGGAGGATGTAAAGTTCATGCATGTATCTCTGAAACCTAAAACAAGTTATTCTAAAGGCTGCTTAGTACTGTTGTCTTGGTGCAGTATTCGTCAACATCTTTGGACGGTATGTGTCAGATGTACTGAGACCAGTTAAAGTAAAGAATACTCTGTTAAAGTCCCACATTCAAGTACAAAAGTGTAAGCAATCAAATGTAATTAAGGTACAAGTAAATGTACTCATGATGCACAATCACACAATAGAAAGTATAAAAACAGCTTAAAATGGATATAATTAAATAAATACCTCAACATTGTTTAAGTGCAGTATTTTAGTAAATGCATTAAGTCAGATATTAGCACTGGGTATATGTTCATCTTTGTTTTGATGCCATTTACCTTTCTTGTATACATGTCAAAATTATTTTTGATGACATATTGCTGAGTGTGATCCTTCTTTTATAGCTTGTCATTTGGTCTTGTTTGGTCTTGGAAATTGTTCCCCGAGCAGATGGCACCTTGTATGGCAGCCTCCACCTCTGTATGAGCGGGTGAATGCTGACTTGTATATGTGAAAGCACTTTGAGTGGTTGTAAAGACTAGAAATGCATTCCTTTTACCACTAAACATTTACTATTTATACTTTAGATGTGTGACTGACCTCAGGCTGTAGGCACTCAGTCTTCTGATCTCTGAGGGATAAAGGCCACACATCAGATGGCCAAATGTTGCCAGATCAAGAGCCGTTAACTGCTCCACCTTCAGTTTTCGTTTCCGCATCACACCTAAAATCACCGCTCTCATCTTTTAAAAAGAAACATTAAAGACATCCTTATAATAGCAAAGTCTTTAAGAGGAGAGTACTCCCGTTATACTTCAAGTCGTACATCAAAATGTAAAATGCTGAACCTTTTTTGGGCTCCAGTGTGTCAGTGTCCCCAGATGTGCCAACACTCCCTGATCTGTGAGGTTGGCGTCGTGCAGCTCTCTGTCTCCCATCTCAGTCACCAGCGGGCCCAGAGCCAGCACCTGATCCGGCCCCAGCTCTCTCACCGGACTGAAGGACTGGAGTGAGTGAAGAACCAGAACATGTTCAACCACAGATTATGTTGATGTTAAATCACTAAATGTCTGCTGTCAAAATCACGTCACAGTCAAATTTGTTTAAACTCATTTTGAGGTTTGGACTGTTGGTTGGACAAAACAAACACTGTGAAGGTGTCACTTTGGGCTCTGAATAATAATCTAATAATCTCACATCGGCTATAATAAAATGTTGGTCACAGGTTACATTACAAAACTTTTACCTATGATTTAACAGTGTGGTATTATAACTTTTACTGAGATTGGCCTGATGGAAACATACAGTATACCGGTACTACAAAGATAAACATCTACCTACAGTCGCTGGATGGACAAATTAAAAAGTTTCATGTATACAAAATGCAAAGATTATTCAAAATAATGGGGGGGGGGGTGTTCTATAATTACTCAATTGCGTCTGTTTTATATGTTTCTTTGTTTATATTATTGTTGTTGTTGCATTTTACCCCACTCTTACAACAAAAGTGATTCACAAGGGCTTTTAGTTATTCCCTCGACATCATTTTGTATTTTTTCCTTGTTTTTATTTATTTATTTTCTTAGAATAGTTATATACTCAAGGGAAAATAGTAGTTGGACCTGTAATGATGGGTTTTATGGGATATGTGAGAGGGGGTGAGTAATGGGCTGATTCAGCCATAGGGCTTTTATATCGAAAACAATAAAGATAATGTTTGGTTGAAAAAATAAATATATTTGAGACATTCTAAATCTCTTGTGGTTTTTCACAGTTTTACTGACCTGCCTGAGTTTCACCCACAGTGCTCTGCGTTGCTCAGAGCTGAGAGAAGCATCCTGAGCAAAAACTTCTACGCACTGTTTCAGATCCTGCTGTGACATACGGTTCAGCTGAGTGGAGGTCCAAGCTGAAGGAAACGTCCCTCTGATGTCTGCACAGCTTGGAACTGGCACTGCATAAAGAGATGGCAGTGAATGTAACACACTGTTACACAAAACATAAGCCACAGTATCACACCAGCTTATAAAGACAATATTCAGAGAACCTTTGGCCCTCCTGCTCCGTGCTTTGACAATCCCTCGAATGAGACTCTGAGTCTTCAGTTTCTGTCGCTGCTGGTCCACACACTGAGCAACACAGACTCCGCCCACCGCACTGTCCTCCCAGAGACTTTGACCCTCCAGCACCTGCTCCACTGTGTCTTTATTCAACACTGTCTGCACAGGAGAAATACATATTAGCATGCCATGTCTTAGAAAAAGGATTCATTTGCTTTGGTTAATGCTCATAGGTACTTACCAGAGGGATGGAGTTAATCTGCTTTGTCGAGAGGGAAAACACCAGCCGGCCCAAATGTTCCACATCCCCAACCTGCCATTTAGACGGCTCCCTGCCAATGAGTACATTTATCTTACCATCACTTCAGATGTATGCATTCCATGTTTAAGCATATTTTCTACAAAGTGACATCACTGTGTAACACTTGTGCTTCTATTGGCTAGTACTCCAACACATTGTACTTGAAAGTCTAAATGGCAGGATGACTTTAAGGGGTTGACCAATCACAACAGAGCTGGCCACCTAACCAATCAGAGCAGACTGGGCTCTGGTTTCACACAGAGGGTGAAAAGAGGTGCTGCATGGAGTTAATCTGCTTTGTCGAGAGGGAAAACACCAGCCGGCCCAAATGTTCCACATCCCCAACCTGCCATTTAGACGGCTCCCTGCCAATGAGTACATTTATCTTACCATCACTTCAGATGTATGCATTCCATGTTTAAGCATATTTTCTACAAAGTGACATCACTGTGTAACACTTGTGCTTCTATTGGCTAGTACTCCAACACATTGTACTTGAAAGTCTAAATGGCAGGATGACTTTAAGGGGTTGACCAATCACAACAGAGCTGGCCACCTAACCAATCAGAGCAGACTGGGCTCTGGTTTCACACAGAGGGTGAAAAGAGGTGCTGCAGCACAGGCAGTATGAAAGAAATAAAGACCTTTTTGAACATTAAAACATGTAAACAACACAAAATATAAAAAAAATAGATCAATATTAAAATTGTTGTGTCAATGTCCAACTGTTTTTAGTTGGCTGTAAGTAGTCAATAAATCACTTTTGAAATGAAGAGTGTCAACATTTTATGGACCCCAGACTTACAACCAGGACATGAGGAGTGTTTTTACCCGAGCAGTTCTCTCTTTGTAAGCAGGGCACTCATTTCTCTCAGAGTCTCTTTAGGAAGGCAGAAACCTCTCATCTCCTCGAGCCGCAGAGCCAGAGCTGCTCTGTCTACCAGAGCCAAACTGTCCCGGTCCAGGAAAGGCAGTAAAGGCCCAAGGACGTCAAGAGTGGAACCATCAATCTCCCCCTGAGCCTGAAAAGAGCCCTGCAGAGCACCTCACAGTCAGCAGGGCTGGATTACAGGGATTTCACACTGATTTGACTTCACTTGTGTGAATAGCTGTTGAGAGGATAAAGCAGGTTATGTTCTGAATCTCTTTCTCCATCTGTTCCTCTATTTGTGTCTCTGTGTGTTGTTTGTATGTGGTTTCTTGAAATAGCCTGGAAAAAAACAAATGCTGTGTGGTCTGTCTGCCATGTTAGTGTGTTTAAATAAAACAAATACATGAGTCACCGACACTCAGGCAAGCGCTAAATTCATTTTACCAGAAATAGCATTTGTTCTGAATGCTCATGGTGCCAGTTTATCATCTTAATTGCCCTGAGGTTAATTAAGGATTTCTGTTTCAACATAATGACATTAATAAATTACATGCAGCATGGTTTCTGATCACTTTTCTATTTTAAGAAATGTGTCAACTCCAGAACATCATGTTAAGATATGCAGTATTTTTTTATGGGCTGTGTTTGTGTTTACCAGCTCAGTTACGGCTTTCTCTGCTAAGTTTATCTGCTTGTAATGTGGCAGTCTGAGGAAATCCGCAAAGTTTTCATGAATGTGGTCCAGAATGGCTCTGAAGGATACATTAGAGAGATCCTCTATCATTGTCACACTGAAATAGAACAGAGCAGAGGTGTAAATGCAGTTACTTTGGAAAAACTGTTAAATATTTATGTTTTAAAAAGAGATACATACGGTAAAGTTACAGCAAACTCAGCGCTCAGAACACCGAGGTCGAGCTCAGGTTGTTTCCTCAGTTCTTCTACGATACATTTTCTCTGGAAACACAGAAGAACATATCTGAACTTCTTAGAATCAAACATAATATTGTGATTTGAAATGGGAGATAAACACACTGATGAATCAATGCTACGTATAAGACTATAATAAAGACTTTGCGAGGTGCTGAAGTGTTTGTTCCTCACCAGAGCCGGTCTCACGCCTCCAGGGAGCTCACTGACAAACTGAAGCAGCTCTGCAAAATCTGTATCGTTGATCCAAAGCCTCAAAAAATCACAACTCATGCCACTGGCAATTTGACCCAGATCCCTAAAAGTAAAAGACAACTTTATTTAAATTGGGAGAATCAGACAAATGAAAATAAGTGCAGTTTGCAGGTCAAAATACTAAATGATTTAAATCAATGATGTCAATGCTCTGGTGCAATTCGTCCAACTTACCTCACCGTCTTGTGGGTAATGTTTTTAAATGTGAGGATCTTTTTGAACAGAAGCTGAGCCTGCCACGACAGAAAAAATATATAATATTGTTCACACATTTTTCATATAATCCCATAATCCTCCCATACAAGCCAGCATTATCCAAGACACATGTTTCTAAAGGATTAACCCGTTCCACCAGACTGCTTCAAAGCCAGTCACAGACGGGACACAAGATTGGACTATTGGACATTGATAAACAACCTCATAAAAATATCTATGTTACACACCTACAAACGTTTGCAAAAGGAATACTTTTTAATTGTAACTCTCATGTGAGTATCTGTGTTGTTAATGTGGGTTTCTTTGCTCTATTCTTTGTTAAGGGTGGTTGTGTTCTATATATAAAATAAGTATCTCTATCTGTTGAAGCTGTGGAAACATGCCTCAAACTTTTGTTTTGCTTAAACTTCAACTCCAGCTACACAGCAAAAATGTAGTCTGGATTGAAATTCAACACAGGTTTTCTTTCAGTGATGTAGCCCACCAGATACACTATCTTGTATTTGTTTTCTTTTTTTAAATCTTGGAAAGAATATTCTATGAAAGCTGCAATACCTAATAAACTAAATGTCAAACAAAATTGCAAAGTATAGAAAAACGTAACTTTTGGGTTGTATAAATATCATATTTTTGGTGTGTCACAGTACACTTCGATGCAAAGGGCAAACTTTATGGATTTGACTCAGGTCTTGTTAGGCCGGGAACAGGAGGTGAAATATACTCTTGGCTGTGACAAAATCCCTTTAAGGTAGCCATTATTAATTTATACTACACTTCTCTACACCATTGTATTACATCCAAACTAATTAGCTTGATGGCAGCTGATGCGTGTGGAGTATTAATATCCTGAAAGGCTCATCTGAAGCATATCTAATGAGTTGCAGATTAATGGGACCGAAGCTGGTAACATTTTCTTCTTTAGTCAGGGTACCGCAGACCCATTGTTGTTTTATCAATACAGTGTGAAACACACAAAGGTAGGTTAAGGCAAAGTGCGCACCTGCTGTGGCGACCAGCGCACGTCTCTGTACAGGCTGACATCTCTTAGAACTGTTTCCCCATTTAAGGTTTCTGTCAGCTTCCTCAGAGGGACCAATGGCAGAAGACAGTTTACCTGCTGAGTGATGTTCTGCAAGTCCCTGCGCAGAGCCTGTAACTCACAGAACAAAACAAGAAGGGGAATTTAAACTAAGAAGCCTTTAATGAAAACACAAAAAGAGATGACGTGGATCAAATGAATACTTCCTGGAAAACCAAATGCCAAATTAGCTAGATAATTAGTTCACAGTTTTTTATATTAACTTAATGTGATATTTCCCCATGAGATGTATCTGTCAGGGAGGAAATTAACCTTACCACCTCTATTGTCAATGAAATCCTCATGTGACAACAGACAAGCCACAGCTAATTATAAGTAGGGATGAAAAGACAAGAGAATTGTTGCACAGACATTAGCAGCGTCACCTCCTGCATTGCATTGTATAGCATGGCTCTTTGTCCGGGTTTAAACTCAATTATCATCGTCCCCCAGCACTGACAGTGGGCAGCATCACTGATCTCAGGCCACTGGAGGTCTTTGAGCACAGTGGGGGAGAGACCTGAGAATAATGGCTTCAGTCTGCACAGTTGGTCTACAGTGAGCTGCCAGGGAGAGAGAAACACACTGATGAAAGTGCAATGGGCTGAAAAGCAAGCAGCGAAATGTTTAGAAAACGGTTTACTTACAGTGGTGTTCTGTGAGATCTTGGATAAAATTTGAAAAGCCTGGGGACATTATTATTGTTATTAAACATGAACAGATATAGAAACAGAAATATAGAATTGTTATTGGGTAGGGGTCACATATTTTACACATTATCATCTTGTTTCACTAGAAATTTGGTAGTAATGGTTTGCAGTTCTGAGAAAAATCCTCACAGTCAATGTAACAGTCATGTCTGAATCACAGTTCCTGTAGCGTCGTAGAGAAAACACTTTTTTTGATTTGTTCATGAAATGTACATTTTTTTAACTTCTTTTTTTACACAAAACGTTTGTTTTTCTAATATCGAATCACTTTTTCAAAATATTTCATAGGCCTATTCAGTTTCATCATAAAGACTTGCGTGACAAAACTTGTCTTTATTTATGTGTTACTTAGATTGTTGTTAATTGAATGCTGTGGGACTCAAACTCAACTCACTTATATTCTCAGATATATGTCTGTTTGAACATTCATGCATTTCTTCAAACACTTTGTAAAGCACGTTGGACCTGACTAATAATCGGAAATGGTGAACATTTCCCACGTGACAAGGAGTCACATGTAAATGAAAAGTATTTTCCTGCTGACCTGCGCTGGGGAGTAACTGTGTGATCCTGGTTGTGAGAGGATTTCCAGAAGTTGCTGTGAGGGGTGCGACAGCAGGAAAGAAGCTTCTAACTGAGGAAACAGACCACTGAGGGCCGACAGCTCCCAGGGGGCCATGCTGCTGATGTTCATGGCTTCAACAGCGGGTATCAACCAAGAGGACAGCTGATCACGAAACATAGTTTAACAGACATAGTCAGCATTGAGGACATTGTTTATAGCAGATTTTCTATGTTGGACTTGAGAATAGTATCTGCTCACCCTGCCGCTGGTGCTGACGAACCCTTGTGACATGCACTGAGCCAGCTGCTGCCAGAGAGCCGAGGACACAGCCGAGTCCTGGAGAAATGAACCCAGCTCCACTGGATCCAGGTAACAGACAAGTACTCCTAACCTGCAAAACACATGGGATGTCACTTTGGTTTTTGGCACTTTAGAGAGAGAGAGACAAGAGAGAGAGTTTCTGGGTTTCACCTCGGTATGTCATCACGTGTGAAATTATTCTTCTTGCTGTAGAGCGTTCGCAGCACATGGCGCCCCCTTACACCATCCAGACTGCTGTTGCCTAGCAACTCTACCAGAGGAGTAAGCTAAAGGAGACGAGAAGAAATTATAAAAAGGATTCAGATTTGTACAAACAAAACATATAAATGCTTATAAAATAAGTTGTATAGCTCTGCTATAATTATCAACAAAAGTGAATACAGAACTGGAACGATTAGTACATATAGAAACATTTTTAATGGAATAAAGGTTCCAGCTTCTCAAATGTTCGCTTTTTCTGCTATCTTTCTATATTTGAAAACATCGTCTTCTATTCCATACATTTTTGTACTTAAGTAACATTCTTAATGCAGCAATTTTATTTGAAAGTAATTATTTTTAGAGTGTTTAATTAGTTATTTTAGTTAAGTAAAGGATCTTAATAACTTCTCCACCACTGAGTGATGGTTAAATGTTTGATGATGGTGGAGAGCTCTTCCAAATCTTCCATCACTGGAGTGATATCTATGAAGGCAATGGCATTAAATCCTTTTATTTTATTATACTCGTAAAACCCTTCTTGTGCCCTGTACAGGAGCATTTGTTTCTCTCTTATTTACCATGTCTGAGATAATAAACTGTGAGAGAGAGCTACATGTAACCTGTTTGGATGTCAGCTGCTGAAAATGACTGACTGGGAGGTAAGGCAGAAGCGGGAGGATTGAACTGAGAAAGTACGGTGGCCATGTTGGGACATCCCCAACCACACTGGACTGCAGGAGTCTCTTCACAAAGGCCTTTTTCTGCAGCGATTTCATCCCGGAGCTGTGGTCACGAATGGCTGTCAACCTAAAGAGCAACACAGAAGTTGTTAGCACCAGGTGAGTAAGATAAATAAAAAATAAACCCAAACTATTCCTTATGTCAGTGACTCACACGCTGTCGTTGACTATCAGGGATGCTGGGAAGCTCATGATATCAGAAACAGACATGAAGGGAATAAACTGAGACAGGTCCACGAACAATTCAGGGGTCACTCGGGGGAACTTATGGATGAAAGCAGCGGTCATTGTTTCCATGGCCTGCAACTCCTGTTGAGATGCCTGACAAAGAATACAAAAGAGTGGGACACAAATTGAAGTGCATTCAATTTGGCCCTCATTAAATATGCATGGACCATGAAATATATATTTTTTACAGATAAATAGAGCAAAGAAAGTGCATTAGTGTATCCCTCTGTCTGTTTGTTTTAGCTTGAGATGTCCCTGTAACAAAAAAATGTCAATGATAGTACAGTACATTATTCAGAGTTTGATGACCAACCTGATCGGTTTCAACTTGCAGCTGGTCCCAGCTCTGATGCATGTGGGATAGAAATCTCTTTACAGCATCTTTTTCAGCAGACATCACAAGAGTGCGGATGCTGTCTCTTGGCATTTGGAGGTACTCCTGGAAAGATAAAGTGATTCATCTAAATATAAAGTGAGCTGAGCTGTTGAAAAGATTCAATGGGAAAGTAGCTGCACAGGCCAGTACCTGCAGCAGGAACCTCAGGGCAGATGAGTTGTCGTCCCGCTGGATGAGGTCCCACAAGACCGGCTGATGTAACAGGAAGGAACAAGTTACTTTTTGCTTTGTGTGTGTGTATATGTGTAGAATCGGGGAATTGTCTCCCACGTGACAGGCGGGGATACTGACCACTATACTAACGAAAAGGTGTGTGTGTGTGTTTTTGTTTGTAAGCTATCTTACACTGAAGCAGCTCAGTAGGTCCTCTTTGAGAGTGGCATTCTGCTCCCTGCGGAGAAAGACTCCCACGGTGTGAAGGATGCTCCTTTGTGCCTCTGGCTGCAGTGCGGCCCAGGATGTGTTGTCAAGGAGACTTGAGAGGAGGATGGCTTGACCCAAACCTTGTCTCGCCTCTCTCTCCCCCTCATCCAGGCCCGAAGAGAGGCCCACCATGAAGTCCAGGACCCTCAACACATATCCAAGCGCCACTAAAAACCCTTCCTGCTCCCCCCCCTCGACTTCACACACACTGAGCTTGTGCAGAGCTTCCACCAGCATAGGAGCCGGGTCCACACACAGCTGCGATGTGTCAAACTCATAGGGCGCCGGGAGCATTTCAAAAAACCTCTGCAGGAGGCACTTCCTGCCCTCCAGTTCTGCCTGCAAATCTGCACAGAAATCAGCAAACTGAGGGATTAATGCTGCCAGTTGATTGTAAAGTGTGGCGTTTAGACAAATGTACTCTCTCAATCCATGTGTCTGCCCACAGAGCTCCATGAGCGTAGAGTTGGTGAAATGATGCACAGCCCACGCGCTGTACTGACAAGTCTCCTCAAAGTTGTCATCATGGGAGATGTTGAGTATCTTCGAGCAGTACACTGCGGCCCAGCTGCCCTCTGGCAGGGATTGTTGTGAGTCAGGGGACTCTCTCCCACACAGAGCTGAGATAAGGACGGAGTTGTTGGGTAGGAAACAGTGTCTGAAGGCCTGCGCAGTGAGCAACCTGCTGCCCAACTGGCCCAGGCAGTTATCATCGAGGACCGGACTTTCGATTGGCTCACTCGACAGCTGCACACACAGTTCATCTATACTCGTCAGGTTAAAAAAATTGTAGTCCTTTGTTGAAGCAGCCTGCAAATAATAAAGAAGAAGTAATTAAGAGTAGAAAAACAAGCAGAAACATACATACATTGCAAGTCTAGCACTGGAATAGTGAAGTAAAAATGTTTGCCATGTTTTGTGAAGTTAACTGCTGTAACTACAAACATTTTAGAGATATAAACGAAAAAGAACAACATGTTAACTGAACCCCCTTTGACCACTAATGTACACAATAAACATGTAAGACACCAGGCTTATTTTTTGTGGAATGGTTCTGAAATCGGTCTAAAAAGATGCATGTTAAGAATTTGTTGGCAGGGTATATGATCTGTGATCAAGGTGGACTTCTGGAAATAATTAGAATCGGAGGATGAAACCTTCTTACTGGTCACACACATGCACACAGCAGAGCACACACAGTGAAATTTGTCCTCTGCATTTAACCCATCCTAGTACTAGGAGCAGTGGGCAGCTATGGTGCAGCGCCCGGGGAGCAATGGGGAGGGGGGATTGGAGGTTTCCGGTGCCTTGCTCAAGGGCACCACAGTAGGGCCCAGGAGGTGAACTGGGACCTCTCCAAGTAGCAGTCCAATTTCCATATTTCAAGTCTGTTCGGGGACTTGAACCGACGATCATACGATGCCCAGTCCAAGCCCCTACTGACTGAGCCACTGTTGGACTGACTGACCCACTGCTGGACTTAAACTTAAATGGGTGGCAGTTTGGCTGGCAGTTCCATGTGAATTATTTTTTTATTTGAACTACTTTTTCTACCTTCAACCAAACATGATTCCTCCCTTTTACAGGAGTTCAAAATGTTCCAGTGTGAAGTAATTGTAGCCTGCAAAGCTATGATTTCAAAGAAGCTTCACTAACACTGAGCATGTTCTCAGCAGGCCTTAGATTTACCCTGACCCTAACTTCCCAGAACACCTTCATCACAAAGTGGCCCATTACCTGATGTGCTCTCTGCAGCCAGAAAGACGAGTTGGCACAGACTGTGTTGTTAAATTCATGGGCAAAGTACTCGCTGCACACATGAACCCAGAGGAAGTCCTCCTCAGCAGCAGATAGGTACCAAGCTGCATCAGAGCACGTAGCATGCAGGTCGAGACCCATGTGGGCATCAGCAGGATCAACTGACCCGTTCTCCCCTTCAAACAGTTTACAGTAGAGGAACACAGTGAAGTTGGACACGCCTGTTAATCCCGGGATGGATTCATTACAAGCCGCCTCCAGGATCTCTATAGAGGTGAAGTACTCCATGTCTCTCTGCTGGAGGCTGCTTTCTCTCCTTCTGCCTGTTTGTGGCTGGGAGCGCTCAGGCGTTGTAGGGGGGTCTTGAAGGTGTTTTCGATAAGACATTTTTTGTGAAGAGGAGCCTGTTTTTGGAGATGAGTGTGCCGGTGTTAGTCGTGATCTTTGTTCATATCCTTCAGTGGAGGGGCAGGACAAGAAAGGCAGTGAGCTTGGGAGACCCTGGGAGTTAACGCCCAATGCCTGAGTGTTCCACGTCACATTATGTCTTATCCCCCTGCATGGGTGTGAACAAAAGAATGGAGAAAAAATGTTTTTGCTTATAACTTACAGTCAAAAATGTGGACTGCAATGACACAAAAAGTTACTCTATATTCCTTAAAATATCTCACCATAAGATCAGTTGTCTCAGGTCACCTTGAAAAAAAGACAACAGAAAAGCAAATATGAACAGATGATCAGAGTATATGAGTGGTGGAATAGGGCAACTGGGAGCTCCTGCAGTACACCACCATGCCTGATGCACCAGTGCAGCTCAGCTAACAATGACCAAGATATAGAGTTACCGACATCAATGAGAGGATAAAGAGATTAGCTGGGCTATCAACAGAGGCTTTCACCGGCCGGGATGATTATAAAGATTTTAAAGCAGTGTCAGTCACTGTCTCTGAGTCTTTCAGGTGAAACCAGGGCCAGACTTATGAGGCTCTTTACATGAGTTTTTTAATCTGAGAATAAAACTAAATAAAATACTTACTTACTTTACTTCTTTACATTTTAATTAGCATTTTATTTAGTTCATGTCTGAAATATTGTGGATTTTTTTCACAACCATCCTCAGAATCCAATTGTGATATGTGTATCCAACTACAGCCACATGTAAGCTATAATTGGAGGAAGCCTTTTCTTAATTAATTACTATACTTACTAGAACTTTTGATTGAGAGAGAATAAAAAGAGAAAAAGCCCCCTGTGTACACATTATCATTAGCCCTAGAAAGCCTCAGATTTAATGCCACTTCAGAGACGACAAACTTTTAAGAATGAGGTCCACGTTCCGTTTTCCTCTCCTGCCTACAAGGACATAAGAGATGACGGTCATTTATGTTGATTTATTTTGGCTGGATGTCAATAAAAAGTTGAGTTCTGCTTCAGGGCACTTTTTACTTTCTTTACAGTTTTTATCTTTGAGGCTAGGGAGATAAGACAAAAAAATTTATCAGAAGTGTTAACATTTCTTTTAAAGTTTTGGTGATTGTGAACTCATAAGGATTCGCCATTTACACGAAAATTGTAAAGTGAATCAATCTATGTTCACATTGTGTGTGTGACAAGACAACTCAGGTCTTGTTAATGAGTTCTTATCTGTTATGATTTTGTAAAATACTCACCGACTGAGCACCGGCCCCGAGTGTTGGGCTGTGGCACGTCCACCAGGCTGCTGACATCATCAAGCAGCGCCATGGTAACTTGTGACACTTTCTTCCTCAGGTTACCGTAGACAGAACTACCCACCCTGTGTAGGAGGCCACTCCGCAGCCCATCCAAAGTCTGAACCAGAGCCAGATTCTTCTGTGCCATGGGGCCCCCTCTCTCTCCTCCACCTGATCGTGATAACGCCTGCAGCAGGAAACTTTGTATGGAGTCCGGATCCTCTTCTTCTGTGTCTTCCAGAGAAGCATTACCAGACAACCCATCATGTCTCATGGCCTCAGGGGGCAGGCTGAAGGGCTTTAAACGTCCAAACGCACTCGAGCTCCTACTGTGTTCAGCACCTTCCCCTGCTGGGTGTAGACTGACCACAGGCTTCCAGTTGCGTGTTTCTAGGAAGCGCAGCAGCTGCTGCAGCCAGCTTACATTGAAGGCACAGTCACTGCGACCCTTCAGAGCACAGATGAAGCCCTGCAGGCCTGCACTGGCCTGGCCATAGGTGCCACTGAGGAGAGCCTGAAGGGTAGCCTCAAACACAGCGCTCACTGTCCTCCAGTTCTGTGATAGGAACGTCAACAGGGGCTTTTGGGGTTGTCGCTCCGACAGACTGATGAGACTTTGCAGTAGCCCCAGGAACCAGTCCCAGTGAGGGCTGCCCCGCAGGGACAAAAACCAGTCCTGCGCTCTGACGCTGGGTCGGGGTGGCGCCTGGCCATTCCACTGGTTCAGGGCAGCACTGCCTTCAGACTGCAGGAAGTAATGCAGCACCTTCTCCCACAGCTGCTCCTCATCTGGCTCTGCCGGGGCCTCCTCCAGCTCAGCACCCATCTCCTGGAGGTACATAGAGATGTTGTAGAGGAACCCCGAGAGTCGGTGCCGGTCAAATGGCTTGTTCAACGAACGCAGGTTCTTGCTGGGGAGAAGGCCGAGTGTTTTTAGGCCCCCCACAATATTCCTCACCCAAGGGTGCATCGACTGTTCCCCGTTTGTTTCTGGAGGAGCTTTCTGAGGATTCCAGCCACTTCCTGTACTCCACTTTGAAATTATCTCCTTAAGAATGGCATCTCTCTGTTCCTTTTTACCACCTCCTGAAAAGTCCCGGTAGAGATAGCTTAAAAGCTTAGCACCATGTAAAAAAACACATGTTGTGATAAACAAAAAAATATTGTACTTAGCAACATGTTTTGGTGCTGCACTCACCTGTCTTCTCAGGAGAACCTTGTCCCAGTAAAACAGCACAGACGATGATGCTGGTGAATGTAAGAGTGGCCATCCCTGGCCCTTTTTCAGCCATCTTCATCTCATGGCAGCTCACACAGTGACACAGTGGTGTCACATATTTTTCCTCAGGCTGTTAATCCTAATGATTTCACAAAGTTTTGGGTTTTAAACAGGTGCTGCTTTTTTCATTTAAGTAATAGGGAGGACTCAAGGAGTAAAGTACCTCTACAGAGAGACGGGATATTAAAAGTTAATGACCGTCCACCACATCACCTTACCACTCTCACTGCGTGGGTACTAAAACAAGCATCAGTTATTTACGGATTCATTTACTCAAAGTCGATGACATGTTAAAGGGAAGTGATGCTGAAAATTGACAATGAATAAAAGTTACGAAGTATGAAACTAAAATACAGTTAAATACACAGATCTTTAGGAGATTACAGTTTAACAAGAATAGAAAAGATACATGTTTTCCTGTTGAAAATAGGTAGAATAAATTCTGAACTCACCAAAAGTTACAATCCATCATTTCGTTAAGAACCCTTTAAGCTTTGGCTTACTCAGCTGTACCAGCAGACTGGAAGCTGACCTCTTTGTGAGTGTCACTCTCTGTTTCAGCATCACTCCGACTTTCTCTACCTCTCACTCTCTCTTCCTGCACTCCTCCCACCTGTGTCCTCAAACTCTCTCTGTGCTTTTAGCTGGCACTTTTTTCTCTCTGTGGTTTAGGTTAGATGCTTGACCTCATATTTCATGAGTTATCTTGCTATGCTACAGTATGTTGCTTGGCTGCTTTTTATGACAATGTGCAGTAAAAAAAGGGAGAGACATATCCATCAGTCATTAAGATCATGTATTTGTATGTTTTATACATTGTTTTGTGTTCCCGGTCCAGTATTTTGGGCCATCCCAAGGCTACAGGAAGGTCACAGCACTCAGCTAGGTGCTCAAACAAGGTGAAAATCTGGATCATGTTAATCACACCTAGGAAATATATCCCATTCTCTAACTGTCCGATGTCTCCCATCTGACTGATTCCCTATTGAACCATCTCTCAGCTGGGACTCATCTTGTGACTCTGGGTCGGTTGGGGGTGTAGTCTTACCGACGGGGACGGGGCCAGCAGAGACTGTGCAGGCTGTCAGTGTTTGGACACATTTATCCCTCTGCCAGGCAGACTTACAATTGAGCCCTGTGAAAGTGCGCAGCAGCCGGCTCCCCAGAGTCAGACCCCTGTCTGCGGGCCTGAAACCCAAGAGGGCCAAGTGAAAGGACCCCCCTCCCTCCACTTGCTTTAGCTGTATGATACTGTGGCCTGCACAGGGACAATAACATCCTCCTGTATTATTGATACCACAGGGAACAGCGATCACTCATTGCTGCAGGGCTCGATTCACTACAGGAATATTCAATGAGAAACCGGATCCCCACCATACGTTTCTCCTCTCTCTGCTGGAAACTCAGGCATGGCAGAAATCCGCTGGTGAAACTCACTGTTGAGATTTGGATACTTGGTTTGAGTCCAACAGTTTTTCCCCCATCAATGGAAGTAGAAAAACATCAATACATCAAATTACCCCATTAAAAAAACACAAATCCCTTTTACACAAAAAAACCATTGAGCATTATATATAGTAGTATACAGGTTTCCAACACAGCCTCTCAGCAACCGGATTGTTTTTTCCATTAAATCCAACAAGGAACCTTAATCTTCACATTTTTTCCCCCCTGAAATAATACAATAGTTTTTTCATAAGGAACACAGGAAAACAATTGTTTCGATCGCCATGACACAGAGGGGTTTAACCACTACTGCACCTATTGGCTGCTGTTATTGCTTTTCTGAAACTGTTTTCATAATATTACCATGAGTAAATCTCTTTAAAGAAAAGGCATGTGATATTAGTTTATATACTTAAATGTTAAGATTTCAACAAAAAAAATAATGTGCTGTCCCAAAACAGAAAATGCTTCTTTTCTATTGAGATTGTTTGGTGAAACATACTAATTAATACTAATTACTAATATTAAATAATAAAACTTTTGCAACCACAAAAAAATATCTTTCTATATCTGTAATTTGTAAGATGTTCCTATCACTTTCAGTTGAAATTAATAGATCAGTCCTAGTCATATTTGTTTGTTAAATTGTTAAATGTGTGTCCCCAAATGTTGAGAATTACCTCTGCTGATTTTAGGAGTGATGATGAAAGCTGAAATCATTTTTGTGTTTATTTATTGATCCAGAGAATACAAAAAGCTAAATAAAGATGAAAAAGACAATCATTGCTGTAATTATTAAACATCATTTTTAAGAGGTTTTAGGAACTATTTATGTATTATATTTCCTCTAAGCCTGATATAAACCCGTCACTTTTTAAGGGCAGACAGATTGCACAAATGACCAAAATAGAGCAGATTATTCCATTATAATGAAAATGCTTTTAAAATGTTACGTATCCCTGAAATAAATTGGATGGATAAAAACATCACTTTTTTTCCCAGCCGTAAAAATACATATTCTCCATTCATAGCCAGAGATAATTTCCTAATGTTAACAGAACGCACCAAGCAGCCCATATCTGATTGTTGCAAAGTTCTCAGATCATTTAGTTTGTTTACTTTATAACAGTTAAGGTTTAGGTTAGGTGAATTTGGTCACACCCTTAATTTAAACATTCATTTAGGATGCACATTTTCAGTAACTATTTGATTCTAGTTTAATTTATGATATCATTTTTAATGTACTTCTGAATATCTCTATGAATTTATAGAGGTGAACTAATTTGAACAAAAAATTATAAAATTAAGGCATTCAAATATTTCTTTGTCTGTTACACAGTTTGCTGGTCTGTCTGAAAACTTCACTCTTTCTGCAGTTATTCCTCTCTGCCTTCGGAGGGCAGTATGAATCAAGGGCATGATGTAGCTCCTGGTTTAAACCAAGGGTAAACTCCTATCTGCTCATAACTACATTGTTCCAAATACAATTTATTAAATGAAGGAAACCTGATTGTATTAATTTCGTGCTTTGTATGAAAATAAAATGTGAGAAAGCTGTCAGACTAATGATATCAGACACAATGAAAGAGATGTTTTGCCGTTAACTTTTAGAGTTTATTACTTCCCATTGTTGGGCAAATCCAAGACTGCTCTCAAAGGGTTTATAAGAGCTCTTCCACCGGGACACCGAGAGCTCTTTGCTTTGATTCGTAGGTCAGCAGCAAGTCCTTACGAGCCTGCCGGATGGATACACACGAGTATGAACAGCACGACAGAATCAAAGTGAATATCATCATTTGTGAAATATGCACGACAGCAACTAAATAAATGACTAACCTGGGAAATCTGAGCTCTTTTATTCTGTAACTTCTTGATGGAATTATTACTGGAGTCAAGATATTCCTACAAGCAAATACATGTTTCTGTGATATTCTTGTTCAAACAATGTGCAATGTATGCAACGCGCATGATATACACTATTTCAAAGGAAGTTTACCTCAACTCTGTGAGTGACCCCATTAAGGGCAGTTTGGTCCATGTTAGAGGCAGAAATCACATAGAAGAGCTGAGCCTGCGTCTTCTCCACGCTGTCCGTCAGGCTTTTCAGCTTCAATTCCAACAGCGAGCTCTTCAAATCCACTTTCTGCTGCACCTTCTGAACATTCTCAGTGAATGTCTTGCATAGCTCATCCCTTTCCAGCTGAAGCTGTGTGACGTTCAAACACAAATAAATGCAAAAATATTCACATAAATACCCAAAAGTAATTCACATTCAACATTTGAGCTACGTATATGACAGGGAAACTCAATTTCAATCTTACCTTGCTGAATTTCTGTTCCATTATTCCATATTCCCGTTTCAGATCATCCAGCTCACTCTTTTTTAACTTTTCACGGATATCCTGTCAAAAACAGTTTCAAAGATTGACCTTGTGCCAATGTACAGTATGCTACGAAATGTACTGATAAGGTCACTGCAGTAACACATGGTAATGATCCTTGTAACCAACAAACCTTTTTAGTTGAATAGCCTTTCATTTTTCTTTCCTTTTCAGCGATTTGCTCTTTGACGTTGGATAGATGCTCATTGAGACTATTGTTATCTTGCAGAAGACCATCCAAAAGCTTTTGGTTCAGTTTTTGTTTATAGGTGATCTGGTTTACTGGTTGCTGAGAAAAAACAATTAAACATCCCCTGTTAATAAAATAAAACCTGATCATTCTTTCGATTTTATCAAATAAATTCAAAATTGGTAAGTACTAAAAACAAAATCAGCATCAGGCCTAAACAAAACTTCTGAAATGCCGTCAGTCTGACACATATGCAGAATGCATGAAGTCCTACCTTGTCACTCGAATTCAAATGCTCAGGCATGCTATCAATGAGTGCTTTAGCTTCCAAAAGGAATTTTTTGTTGTCTTCTATAAGAGTGTTAATGTGGTTGTTCCAATGGTCTTCTCTCTGACCAGTCTCTTGTTTCTTAATGTTGTCCAGCTCTAGTGGCAGTAAATCCATGTCTTTCGAAAACTTGGCTTGGATTCCTACTCAATTTGTGACAAAAAATGTTAGCTTGATTTGAGTTTTTACAGCACCCGGTGACACGTTCAAATCAAAATGAGATTAGTTGTTTTTTACCTGCGAGTTGCTTCTTCAAGCTGTCCGTTAAATCAGTAATTTCTTGAGCATGTTTCTGTTGAAATAACAACTGATCGTTAACTTGTTTAAAGTAGTAAAGTGTAAAGGAAAAAAATCATTCCACAGATCCTTATGTGTAGCGATTACAAAAGTGTGTACTACAAACCAGTTCAAGTTCCTGCATCAGGTTTTCATCATTGAGTTCCTGCTGGTCGACCATGATGGCCCTCATGTCCTTATGAAGCTGAGTCTCGAGTTGTTGTTGCTCTTTCTGCCTCACCTGAGTGAAGACTAAAGCATCTGCCCTCAATTCAGAGATTGTGTTCTGGTGTTCACACAGGAGGTGCTTCATCTTCTGCTTATATACCTGGTGCGGAAAAGGAATCAAATGTGCTTTAATAAAGCTATTCATTAAGAAATTACCTGCATATGAAGGGGGGGCTTCTTCCATAAAGTTATCGGTGTTAGCATGAAGAGCTACAAAACAATTGCGTAATAACTTCACCTTGATCTCCACTTGGTGGTGCGCCTCATCATCTTCTATGTCCTTATCAAAGTTCTTCCGTTCAGCCTTGACCTCCTCAAGTTGTCTTTCTGTGATCTTCCAAAACGTGTGGATTTTGTCCCTCTCGAGCTGGAAGTAGTTTCTCTCTTCCCTTTCTCTATCCAGCTCCTCTCGAAGACGCACAATGTGTTCTTCCAGCTGAAATACAGAAATATGTTTTAGTGTGGACACTTCTGAGCCAGAAAGTGTGGATGAGACTGTAGATTATTTTTTATCCTAGAGGGATATGTTAAAGTCCAATTTCCTGTTAAAGTGAGCAACTCAGGCTTTAAAATTAAATCTAATAAACATTTTCTATGGCTCTGAAGGAAGACCTGATATTGGCTGTGTTCCAAGTAACATGCTTTATCTTTTTACTTTTAGTATACATGCTGGTACTTTTGGCAGACTGTATTGGACGTACAGACATTCTAAATCTTTTGTAAGCACTCACAAAAAGCTTCCATTAAAACCTGTTGGATTTGAGCTGTACGTGCCATGCTAACTCACTCAAACACTACCTTTAATGTACCTTTCCGTTTGAGCAGAGTCAAGCATCATTCCACTTTCAAACACACACACACGCACACACACACACACACACACACACACACACACACACTCTTCAGCTCTGACCTGCTCCTTGGACATCTCATCTTTAGTAAGGCCATCAATAAGAGTGGGAGTCCTTGCCTTTGGAGGCTTTTTACTTGATCCTTTCTTTTTGGGTGGCTGTAAAAAGTCAACACATTAGAACAACACTTTTTTTTGCTACTTTGTACTTCTAGCTCACTACAATTAGGATTGCTGCTTTATTTACAACTGCAGTAAAATTCACAAGCTATCCTGCAGTTTACAAGTTATTAACACATGCTCCGCCTTTGCAGTCTTTGATAATGTTTAAACGCATCAATAATTTTAATCAAAACAAATAATACATTCTTTTTGAATATACCTGCATAATGACTACTTTTACTTTGATGCTAATACTTTTGTACTTTTACTTCAGTAACATTTTGAGTGCACTTACTTGTAAACAGAGTATTCCAACACTCTGGTACAAGATTTGGGTATTTATTCCACCTCTGCACGAGAAGCACAAATGGGTGTTGCTATGATAGCTGATGATAGCTGCTAACGTTAGCTGTTCACTGCAGTTGGTTCAGTACAAACCCACATTGTTGCAAATAAAATAAATTAAACAACACTTTACTCACCATCTGTATATTGCGCCACCTACACAGATATAAGGGGAATGTTTGGTCAAAATGAGAAGCTAGCTAGCATAGGAGTAAGCACTCAGAAGAGTCAAGCCTTTACTTTCAAACATGTGTTGCCATAGTGACAAGAACACATTGTAATGTTCCCTCCAGGAGAGGGCGAGCTGCAACTGCACTGACCCTGCAGTGGAGCCAAACCTTAATACAGTGTATGAGCAAAACATAAACACCACACTATTTTGAAAGCAACAGTGGCGTAGAAACTAAGTACATTTACTTTTAGTGTACTTTTGTAAAATGTTGGGGGACGTGTTCCTACTTTGTATTTCAACCTTCTACAATTCAGAGGTATAAAGTGTCATTTTACTAGACTTCATTTATGTAATATCTTTAGTTTGTAGATTGTGTGAAATATTATCAACACTTAATTAAGATTTTAGTTACATATGGAGTAAAATCCACAAGCTACCCTATAATCAAAACATGTACATTACACTGAAATGTGCCATTCTGCATAATTACTACTTTTAATATTCATACACTTTGGTACTTCTACTTTCTAAGTACTTCTTCCACCTCTGGACAGCAATAAACACAAAACTCAGAAACACTAGGAATCAACTGGTGTGATTGGAATGCTTGGTTTGAGTCCAACTTTTTGACCCAGCTTCCAATGGAAATATAAATACATCAAATCACCCTAAAAAATGTGACTTATAAGAGCTGAACACTTATTTGACTTAAGGCTTTAATGTACTTTGATGATCCCCAGAGGAGAGATACTCATTTTGTTTGTGTTGGACAATGTTGTTAATAAAGTAAATGAATGAGGTCGATACAATATTCAAAATATGTTTATTATTTGTCAAAATCCAAATAACAATTTAAAAAAAGAAACCTATGTACATTTTCAAAATGAAATGTTTACTTAATCCTTAACACAGGAGTTCATGGTCAAACATTGAGCACAGGGACGTCAAAGAGATCACAGAGGCCTTCCCTCTCATCCAGTTTGTAAGCATATTCATTTCCAGATGGGGGCGGAGATTGATGGAGCAGCGGGGAAAAAACTGAAGAGCCGAGGCAAATGTGATTAATACAAATATACTAAAAATATGGGATTTATATGACAAAAAGAAAGAAAAGTGCACTTACCTTCTGAGGCCATAAGCTCTCTGATCAGTTCTGCGCCGATTGCTTCTATAAAATGAGGAAAGACATATTTAGTTCATACATTCTTACATTAAACAGTCAATTACACTTGCATTAGAATATAACGATTATAAACTTACAAACATATTAATTACAACAAAATACAAAGCGGCCCTACCTTTGGTTGGGTTTATTAGGTCCCGCAGTTCTTTTGATAAATCTTGCACTGGAAAAAAGGTTTTTAAAAACATAAATCCAATAGCCCTTAGAACTGAATCTCTGTCTTGAGAAATAATCGATAACCATCACAGAGAAAGACACCAACATTTGATTTAAGAGTGATCTGGCACAGGTCAAGTAACAATGTAATTTAAAGTTTCCATTTGAACCAAAACGCACTTCAGAAATTGTTGTGTAGAAAAAGAAAGCACTCAAATATGTACTTTGAGAAACTCTTGAGGTGATTTTCAAAACATTTTATAGAAAAAAACACTTGAATACTCACATTGAGATGCACCAGTTCTGTTTGGCTGAGTGTTTAAACATGAAGATGACAGAAGGTGTTGTATCTTCTCTGTGGTTGCCCTGCTAAATCTGGTATTAGCTGAAGCCTGACGCGGTTTGATAGTGCTTCCTGTATCAGCGTAAGTGGACATAGCTAATTTTGCACTCTGTAAAAGTTCTTCAGGCGGCGGGACTGGCAGTACGACAGGAGCAGAGCTGACAGAGAGTTTGTTGAGAAGTACGACATCTATCGGCCCATTGATGCTCTTCAGATGAACCTGGTACTTTGCTGGGCTGTTCTGGACCTGAAAAATGAAAGTAGGCAAATACTTAATTGTAGAATGTACATTTAAAAAAGCCAAGAAGAAGAATCTACAGAAAAATCCAGTAATGCAGGACTTACAGCTTTGGGAATGGGAACATCTAGCTGTGTGCCTAATGGTGCTTGTACGGCCAAAAGAGTATTACCTGAGGACAGAAGAGAATGAAAATCCTTTCAAATGACAATCATTTAGTCTGGTCATTACATATCAAAATTAAAAATAAATGTGCGCTTTTTTGTCTCAATACTGAACAAACCACAAAAGATGTTGTGGCAACACATCATAAACATTACAGCAGTGTTTGTCAAGCTGCTTTGATATCAGTCCAACTAGAAAAATACACAGAATTTGAAAAATATCAACTGATTTTGAGCTGCAACATACTCTGATAAATCATCCATAATAAAAATACCCATTTCAAAAATCAATTACAGTAACTGTAACTTACCACTGAAGCAGTTGCAGAGATCTTCATGATTCACATAGGTCAAAGTTGATTTGAGTCAAGGTTTACATTTAAATATAATATTATATCCGCTAAAATGGCTGTCAGACATCTCGTTTTTTGTTCAAATGTTATTGTTGAAGCAGAAATACTGTAACATTTCCAACATGACATACATTCCTACTTTATTTGCAGTTACTTTGTAAAAAAACTAAACAGGATATTCGCTGCAGTCCTCTCTTGTGTTCCTGGCGCTCTGTTCAACCCAGTGCTTCTGCTGGTCCAACATGGATTCCATAATTTCCAAATCCTCCAGCTCAGATTTCAACTTGAATAGCCTGTTGCCAAACAGTTCTTCATTTTCTCCTGTAATGGTACCCCTATTTGAGAAAAAAAGCATACGTTTCATATTTTCCCTCACTATTTATATACAGATCCAAAGCATGCACACAATTTAGAGTTAAAGACTCACTTCCACTTGACAATGCTCCTGGAGATTTTTACAATTAGACCAACACCCTCCAGCACATTTGTGATGTCGTAGATTCGCCTTTTTTGACCGACAGCCAAGATTTTGATTGCCTGAAAGAACACAAACAAATCAAATTTACCCTCCTGAATCTTTTCCTATGAGATGTTTTGTTTCACAGATTTTGTTTGTGGATTACCTGAACTATGCATTATGTGTTGAACTTTTTTTAGTAGCCTATACATTTTAAGAACCTTATTATGGACACTACAAGTGTTTTATAAATACATGATAAAAAACAACTAAACGCGTTGCAGGTCCTCGTTCAAAGATGTATTGTGTTCCAATTTTATTTATACAACGATGTCCATTTAAAATAAATGTAATCAAACGAGTGAAAATCGTGTGTTCCTATGGAGGGTTGAAAGTCTTAGGTTCCTTAAAAAAGCTTGATAGAGAAAAACCCTATTTTCAATCAATTACACATTTGGTGGAAGTAGACAGAAACAATGACATCTTTAACGTTACACAAAGTATCCCATAATATAATTGCAAAAAGGCCTGGTTTCCAAGTACCCATTGTAATCAATTACATACATGGATGTAAGATAAAAAAATGTTTAGTGTTCTGTGGGTAAGACCCACTTAAGTCATTTAATTCATTGTTTAAAGTAACGGATGTTTGTATTATTGTCTCTGTTCCCTTACATGTCTGAGGTCCAGTTCACCACCCTTAGCTTCTTGTAACAATCTGACAAACTTTGTGGCGAGCATATGAAGGCTCCTCAGACGCCTATTGTATTTAGGGTTTATTTCTGGTGTTGCTGTCTCTACATCGGGACCATGGTCTGGACTGGGTGGGCTGCCCTGAGTTTCCATTCTGCTGAACGGGAGAGAACAACAAATAAACAAACAACAATCAATAATCAGCCCACTTCACACAGCTGGATACTATATTTAGAACGAAATTAAATCTTGTCAGTGTTTCCTGTATGACCAATCATTTGTGGTTTTATAATGATTTAACATTTGGTGAAGAAAAACTTTCCCTAACTTTTCGCCAGATGTATTATGAAAGGGTTTCACCGGAAACACTAAGTTATGGGTTGTGTACCTGTTTTTCACTGTAAACAGTGTTTCATTTGTTGTATACATGTTTAAGTTCTTCGAAGGAGCGCTAATACATGCATTCAAACATATATTATAGTTTCAATATAACATCAGCGCTTATCTCGAAAGTTAGGACAGTTAAACAGTTGTACCTGGGTTGTTTCTGGATCAGAGGTAACGGTACACAGAGCTGCTGCCGACGCTACTAAGCTAACGTGAGTCCAGAGGACGACAACCGATAGTACTTCATTTAAGATTCAAAACAAACCAGGCAGGTAGAGGTACCCTCAGTTTGAAGCCAATCTGAAGCCAATGTAAATGATAATGTCCGACCTCTACTGACAATCAACCCCAACAGTCCCAATGTTGTGAAGTTCGGCGCGAATTTCTTTCCCGGTGCTAGCAGAGGGGTGGGGGGGATATATACCTGGCCTGCCTTCACAATAAAAGCCCACATATTCGCCAGACCAAAATTCAATTGAATTCAATTGGTTTGTGTTTATATAAAGATTTAAATCGGATGCGATAAAGATACTTTTTCTTTATTAACGTAGCCTTTTTTAGACCTGATTTTTGATTTAATGTATTTAAATGTAAGTTGCTGCTGCTTTATTTTATTGTGTAACGAAATATGATCTAAAAATCTATACAAATTCATAACTTCATTTTCTAATTGAGTCAAGCTACTTTCACAATTGCTGAATTTACCAAAACCAAGCATTTAATGCAATAGATTTTTTTTAAATCAAAACACTGTATATACCATATAGCCATGTATAGGTCCACATACTGTTCATAATCATACAGGTCACGTATATCCATCCAGTATTTATTTATTTGGGCCATTTGTATAGTTTACAAAAGTTACAGTTTAGTTACAGAGACATTTTATCATATGTTTTCCATACCTAAAATACAGAACCCTGAACTATACTAGAAAAATAATTAACAAAATGCATAATATTTCTCAGAGGTATGTTATTTTTCTCTTACAGTTTCCACCTGAGGTTTGTCCCCAAAAGATGTTGGTAAGGGAGCGATACTCAGCTGGTAATCAATATGGACTGATAATGCACCTTCATTCTTTTAATAATCTGACATCTGTTTTAACCTACTTACTATTACATGTTCAATTGTAGTAAGGTAGTAATCCTGATGGGAACATATCAATGTATTAAGAAACACTGCCCTCCTAATAGAAACAAAAAACAAAAAGGGGGCTTACAAAATATGTACTTTATGCATCAGTAGGCTTATATCTTCATTTTAATGAGAATGTTTCTGTATTTGCTTTGCCTTTGTTTAATAACCCGTTTTGTTAGCCTTTTGTGTTGCTTTAGTTTCAGTATGTTCCTAATTGTCCTGTAAATATGCTGAATAAAATACTTTGTTAGTGCCTATTTTCCTTCTCATTCTCATCTATATATATACATAAATGTATTTCACTTTATTAAATGAAATAACAGTAGTTCAAATACAAAATCTAGAATGAAAAAAAAAGTTTTATCTCAATATTTAAGCAGCCCTATCCAATCATGTATTTAATAAATCAAAACAAGGCAAACATCAAACATATGCACATATGTCAAAAGTGTGAATATTGATTTGATATAAAATCTGATGAAAGTTGTTCTGATAGACACTTGCAGAATGCACGTATGCAACAGATGCTTAATATAGCCTTTTGCACACAGGACTTAATAACAAGCTCATGATATAACTCAACAAACCTGCTTCATAAAACACACCTGTTTCTCCTGTGTTGTTGAGTACTTCCGTATAGTCAGGCGCTAGTCACGTGACGCACTGCAGTCATATGACGTTCCGGTTTATCCAGTTTACACAGAGCATCCGCTGATGAAAACGGTGGAGGGAGTCACTGCTGCAAAGAAACTCGTCTTGTTTGTGTAGTTCTGTCTTAGTTTTGTGTTGGAAGTGAGTGGCATTCAGTTATGTGGTCTGGCGCTTTGTTGGTGTGTTTGCTGGCCGTGTTTCATCTCTGCTGCCGGGCTCAGTACGCTCCTGATGAGGTGAAGGAGCTGCCGGGGAGGAAGTTCAAACCCAACTATCGCCAGTGGTCGGGACACCTCCAGGCACGGCCCGGGGTGTTTCTCCACTATTGGTGAGAAACAGCACGCTAAAAGAACCTGCTCCTCCTCGGTTTAGCGCCATGTGTGATGGTATGTGACCTCTCACTGTGTTGTGTGCAGTATTTAAGCTTACCCTGCTGGTCCCCTGCAGGTTTGTCACTTCTCAGAGGGACCCAGTCAAAGACCCCCTGGTGCTCTGGCTGAATGGAGGCCCAGGCTGCAGCTCACTGGACGGATTCCTGTCAGAGAATGGACCCTTCCATGTAAGCATGCTAACTATATGTACATGTATACTGGATACACTATAGATTTTGTGGGCATGGTTCGTACGAAAGGCAGAACTGTATCTTTGGCTTGTATGTGCAAAAGCAACTATAATCGGGAACCATTAAACACGTTTAATAAAAAAAACGTAAGGCTACTCTTATAAAAGCAGAACCAGGGACTTGATGGTGAGGGCCATAATCAGATTTAAAACAGGATCCTTACTGTTTAAGAAATGAATATTGCAACAACAAAAGGTTTTTCTTTGCACAGGATACTCTGTACCTAATACGCCCTGAATCAGAAATACTTTACTCTTCCAAAACGGGGAAATTTGAAGGCAGAAGCTGAGAGTTTATCCATTTTAGTATGGAGAGATTGCTTACTATTTGATAGATGATATTGTATCGTTGATTACTTGTCTTTTCACAAACTATAGCACAATGAGGTTATGATCAATAATCACTGGCAATGTGGATATGATGAACAGCTAAGACGGGATGGTGAATTCAGAAAATGACATCTCCTTACTGTGATGTAGCCTTTAAAACGAGGCGAATCGTGGGGATTTTATTGTTAAATATATTGCCGGATAAGCAAAGTGACATATTGGCATTGTTGACTTCCCTTAAGGTTGAAGATGATGGCGCCACACTGTATGAGAACCCATCCAGCTGGAACAAGATTGCCAATGTGCTGTATCTTGAGTCTCCTGCAGGAGTGGGATATTCTTACTCGGATAACAAGAAGTATGCAACTGATGATGATCAGGTGAGTTCAGTGACTGACTGGCGTGTCGTGAAACTAAAGTGACTCTTTGAAACAGCCTTTCATTTTCATTTGTTTTCTTAGGTGTCCGATGATAATTACAGAGCATTGCAGAGTTTCTTCTCCAAGTTTCCCAGTTTCACAAAAAATGAGTTCTTCATCTTTGGGGAAAGTTACGGTGGAATTTATGCACCAACTCTTAGCCTGCGCGTGGCTACTGGAGCGGCCAAAATCAACTTCAAGGTGAGATGCTTCACGCTAAAAGAAATGTATATTAATTGAAGTAGCTACATTTTTCTTTTTAATATTTAAATGTTGTTAGGGAACTTTTGGCTTAGGTAGTTAAACTTTGACACAGTTCATAAATTTCTCCTTCACTGTGTATTTTCCCATGGCATGGGCTAGCGGCCTTGGGGTGCTGTTATCTCCATTAAGGAGGGGCAGCCCGGGCACCTTGGAGTTGCCAGTCTATGACCAAGCACAAACTGCGATGATAATAGTTTATTGTTCAGGGATGTCTAGAAGCCCATCTCTTCTGGAACGTAGGTTCACTGGCGCACATTCTTTTCGATGGACGACAAATTTAGGTAGATTCAGGGTCCATATTTGTTGAGTCTCGCTGATGATAAATGTTGATTTTTATAAAGCGGTTAAAACCTCAAGTAACAGAAGAGTTCTTCAGAATTGGTCGGGCAATCGCTGTGTCAACTCGTGGCTGCAGCAAATGTCTTGTCAATCCTCCGGCCTACCTTGCTACCTGTACTCTAAGTATAGATCCAAGTTCTTTTTCATCACTGATCTAAACATCTCTTTAGCCTCTTTTTTTTTACTAAACTGGAATATCAACCACCAAAATGCAGTTTCATGATCGTAGACATTTTTATTTTGTGGAATTCAGAAAGTAATTGCGCACTAAAGCGGACATGTATTTTAACTACGAACATAAATCTCATATTTTGTCTTTCAGGGCTTTTCAGTGGGAAATGGTCTCAGCAGCTTTGCTCTTAATGACCAAACTTTGATCTACTTTGGTTACTACCACGGCCTCTTTGGAGAAGAGTAAGTGAAAAACAGACGTGCTCTGAAACTACTTCGTAGGATTTTATTTGTTTCCCTGTATAATTCAGCATCAATACACACTACATTCTGAACATACTTTTTTTTTTAAATGACTAAACATTCGAAACAAATATGAGGTTAAAAAACGGAACTGAAAGAAGTCATTTTCACAAGTCAGATTAAACGTGTGACTTGTAATTGTAAATGACTTGTCCAGTCAAAATTACATTTTATATAAATTGTATTAAGCGTTGAAATCAATTTCAGTATTTTTAATGGCTTTAACTTTTACATAATATGATTTTGGAACTCTTTAACTACCACCCAAGAGATCTTATCACCTGCCATTTTATTGCAACCCTGACCTGCTTATTGCAAAATAGCGCTACCTGCTGGGATGTCAAGTGTGTTAACATCTCTGGCGCAATAGCAGAAGAGTTTAAGGAAATTCATTGTCTTTTTTCTGATAGGGATGCATTGTGTAGATTTAAAATAAAAATCCTAGTTTATTCTTTAACAACTATATTTATTTAGAATATTTTGTTCTGCCTATTAGTTTTATGCCTTTTTTTTCTGAAAAGAAGCTTTTATATCTGTATTAGTTTAATTGAACGTAATTATTTTTAATAAACACCATAACATTAACCTTTGGGTTTTCTGCCCAAGAAATCTTGTATCAGACATTTTTCACCATTGTCTGTGGTTAAACAGACAATGTGTTTTTTTTCTGTTACTGAAACACAGAGAACATCATGCCACTGTTTGACAAGTTTTGAATTCATCACGTGGTTGATGTTGTTGTAAAGCTGTGTTTTATGGGCAGTTTGTGGCGTGATCTGAACATGAATTGCTGTGACAAAGGGAGCTGCAACTTCTACAACTCCAGTTCAGAGACCTGCAAGATAATGGTACTTGTGCACATCTGATAACTATAAAGATGGGAATTTCTTGTGCTACTAAATGGCTCGTAAAGATTTACATTTTCAATGTTTCCTTTCAGGTGGATGTGGCCTTTAGAATTGTATATGGTAGTGGGCTTAATCAGTACGGCCTTTACTTGGATTGTGAGGGTGGCAGAAGATCCCACAAAGGCTACGAGAGGACCATGAGTCAGCTGTTTAAGAACTACAGGAAAGGCCCACACACCCACAAGGTGAATGCTGCCTCTGCGTACACCTGTCTTTCAAAAAGTTTGTTTTCTTACAGCAGTCATAGTACAAAAATAAATATCTATTTTTAACAAAGTTTTCGGATGGAGTGTCGTCCATCATGTCTCTGGGTGAAGTCCCACCCTGCATTAACAGCACTGCTCAGTTGAACTGGCTGAACAGAGGCGACGTGAGGAAAGCTTTACACATCCCAGACACACTGCCACCCTGGGACCTCTGCAGGTATGCAAAGTCATTAACGGGATGTGGCCTTGTTTTCAAATAACACTAATTGGTTTGCACTTATACCACCAATGTCATCTTCATGGTGGTAAAAGATCAGTTTGTAGGATTCATGCTACGAGCATGGCTAATGTGCTACAAATGTTTTGCTTTGTTGTCTGAACGTTTTTGGACTTGCAATTGCACAAGCCAAGTTGCTTCTGTTGTTCACTCGTGTATAATTAATAGAAATGTGCCTTTTTACTAAACTGTCCTTTCTGTCTGGAATTTGGTAGAAGGTAACAAACGCATTGACGTTAATCGCAATGATCACATTTCATTTCAGTGACGAGGTCGGAGAGCAGTACACCAACCTGTACCCAACAGTGAAGGACGTCTATCTGAAGCTGCTGTCTCTGGGCCTGCGTGCTCTCGTTTACAACGGTGACACCGACATGGCCTGTAACTTCCTGGGAGACCAGTGGTTTGTGGAAGGTCTCGGCCTGAAGGTAGGACACTTTTGAAAGGGAACTGTCTGAAGCAAGAGGAACTTCAGTATGAACTGAAAAAATAAATACTCAAAGAAATGGTTTCTCCTCAGGCAACCACCGAGTACAAGATGTGGCATCATGATAATCAAGTGGCCGGTTTCTACCAACAGTACGGAAACATCACTTTCCTGACAGTCAAGGTAACCGCAGTGTGGTTTGTCTGCCATAGAAGCACGTTTGTCCAGCTTCACATTAGCGGTGGTTGCATTATGAGTGAAATATTGCTGATATGTATATGTTTTTTTGTAAAGCACTTAGAATTGCCTTGTGTTGAAAGGTGCTATATAGATACATTTGCCTTGTTCTGTGTTTCAGGGTGCAGGTCATATGGTTCCTCAGTGGGCTCCAGGGCCAGCTTTCCACATGTTCCAGTCCTTCATAACAAATGGCCCCTACTGAGTCCTGATGGAGACTGTTATGTGTAGTATACCTGCACTCATCACTTTGGGTTGCACATCATTCTCAGGGAAGAAGATTTAAAAGGGAAAATGACTTTAATTGCAATTATTCATATCAAATTTGTTAATGGACTACTTGCAGTATGTATTTGAAGAGGGACAATGTTGACAATGTTTGTTTGGCTCCACATTGGATTTGAAATTAAAGTGTCTGTTTCAAAGAGGTTTCCTATATAATGGGCATATTGTATTTCTAGTCGGCCTGTTGATCAATTCAGTTTAGGTATAAGGTGTAGGGCTGCTAAACAGTCAGCACATTGAGCAAAAAGACGAAACAGAAATTGTCTATGTCAAGATATTTATGACTGCACTGAACATGATCAAATGAAGCTATGATTCTGTGGCACTGATTGTAAAGCTGAAACTTTATCCTCTCGAAATTAAACAAAACAATGCTCCAACTGTTTGATTAAAACTGACTTCCATTGTCTGTCTGTTAAATGTTTGAACTGCCAGTGATGTGGATTGTCAGATTTCTTCACATGCCATGGTTGTAGTTTATTAGAATATCATAGGTAGCTCTGTTCAGTATTTCCATTAAAACATTCATTCAATTCAATCAACTTTCTGTATGAGAAAACAATTAGACAAGATTTCTGATTTAAATGCCTTGGAGGAAAAAAAGAAGTACACCCTCAGCCTGAAAACAGTATAACAAATCATAAGTGCACCTAACACCAGAAACTAGTCCGCAGCACCAACACTATGGAAAAACATATGACATAAAAACTGTTTCTATCCCAGCAATGACAAGACATTCAAGTTAGTGTGTGTAATGTATTTAGTCCACCAGTGACTAAGAGTAATTGCCTTAGCGGGGGGGGAATCCCTTTTTACTTCAGTGTCCCTCGTGTCCACAAACTGTTTTGCTGGGTTTCAAAAGTACAAACTTCAAGTTATCAAATCTGACTTGTATAGCATTAACATACCCAAAGTTAACTGCACTTTAAATAACTGTGCTTAATTGTAAGGAATATCATTAGCAATGAAGTCTTGAATATTTAGACAAAAGAAAGCTCACTTTGGTTTGAGGTTTACAAAAACAATACATTTTTAACAGCTTTGTCTTCAGCAACTGATTCAAGTAAATAATCACTGTGTGCCTGAGTCAATGTTTTCTGTAAGTGATGTACAAATGGATTTCTGAGTAATTGTTTGTCTACAAAGAGTTTCGGGTTTCATCGCCTGACTCGAAGACCTGCTGGCGCACACTAATGTAACTTTTCAAAACAAGGTTTCACCTCAAAGCCAATTATAAAATCATTATAGTCATTCTAATATAAGAAACAAAAAACTGAAATGCCTTCCTAAATGTATTATTTTGCATTGCCTACATTTGTTCAACTCATTTAGAGGTACTGAATGGCAAACTCAATCAAAATATATGAACTGAGCTGGCCTGCAGTTTTCATTCATGTTTGTGTCCTTTTGTGTGCAAAGTCACCTCTTACTTAAAACTTTTATTGGGGAAGAAACTTAATTCTTAATTTGTGGAAAACAGCAGCAACACTTAAGTGTGGAACTGTAGCTCTGAAAACCACAACATGTCAACATTTTGATAAGAAGACATGCAAGTTAAAATACAGAAATTGGTACAATTTCATTATTAAAATCAATTTGATTCTAAGACCCCTTTATATAAAGTCCTTCAGCTCTTGTATACAGGACAGGAATGCGTCGCCCGTACAGGGAGCCACTGAACCGCCAAAAACGGTTTCCAACCATCATAAAAACATAAAACATGCACTTTAAACTGTACATCAAATAAAAGTGTCTGAAGTCATTTGGCATCGCAGGATGTCTCTGAGTACTACCTGACTGAGTAAAGATCTGTGCAGCTTTTACTCAGTGTGGAGCAGAGATGTGAAATGCCGGAGGAATTCTTTTTTAAATGAGTGTCATGAGATGCTTCTCCATCGCAGTTCAGAAATAGCAGCACAGGACTGAGGCGCCCCCACCCCTCTGTCTTTAACACACTTTAAAACTGCTCCTCTTAGCTGACGACGTCCTGGTAGATGGAGTTTGTAGTGGTGAGGCCGAAGATAAAAGTTCCAATCGTAACCATGACAACACCGAAGACCACCATTCCATGCCAGCTGTAACAGAGAGACCAACGTTAAGAAAATAATTACACTTAGATTCAATAGGAAGTACTACTAGATGATTTACTAAGGTAAATTCAACAAATGCTTTGCCTCTAAATGCTGTTTGAATAAGCAGTCATTTTAAACAGTATATATTCTGGACCATAACCGCATCTTTAAATGACACTTCAATAATCTCTGAGAAAAAGAACTCTTTTTTTATAGTAGCAAACGGACGCTACAATGCAGCACCCCCCCAGCAACTGCAGCTACAGAACCACAAAGTCCAAATACTGAGGCCGTTTTGAAGTTAGATTCAATCACAGTCAAATGTAAAAACTGAAATACATCAAAAAATAAATCAGCCTCTCACCTTTTTGTTCGGCTGTCTGTCTCTGACAGCTTTGCTTGCATCAAACACAAACCTGTTGAGCAAAATAAAAAATGGACAACCATTATAGTGAGACTTCAAAATATCAAACAGAATGGGAAACCTTACAAGCGAAGAGTGAAAGTGTTACCTGGAAAGACAAAGATGAAGCAGGCGGCCAATCCCCCAATCAGAGAGATCACCCGACCAATATCTGGGATGAAGAGTGCAAGGGTGAGGGTGATGGTGAACCACACCAGTGTCTGCAGGATCCTCCGCCTCTGCTCACGACGCACACACAACTCCACCTGCTCGCCTTGGAAACGCAGCCAAAGCCCCTCTATGACGGCCCTGGGAGGACACATAATCACAGGAGAGAGCGTGAGGAGGTGATGCTTTAACTGCACCGTAGTGATGTGACACCAGGTACTGATCCAAAGACAAGGCTCTCTATACATTCTGTCCATCTTTTTGCCAGCAACTTTCTACTTTTACTTCAGTACATCTCCTAAGCAAATATAAGGTTTACCGTGCTACATTCTTTGCTTTAGTAAGTTAGTTTCAGGATTCAGATAAATACAAATGATTCAATTCAGAACATAAACTCACCTGCAACATGAAAGTTACCTGCAGGCCTAACTAAGGCATCAATAATTATAATCAGCAAGTTAGCTGGAGGACTACTTTTGGTACTTTTAGTATGTCATACTTTGTGATTTTAAACAGTAAAAACTAGAACACATTTGAATAACAACTTGTCATCTTACAATCTTGACATTCAGTATGCTGGATATGCTGGGTCTTACCTGCCACAGAAGTGTAAAATGGGGTAGGAAGTGATGACGCAGATGACAATAAAAGCTCTTGCGATGGCCACAGCAATATCGTCTGAAGGATACGACATCAACACATCCTGACTGACGTTGGAGCCAAACGTCAGGAAGCCACAGACACCTGAACAAACACAACAAGTGTTTATTAAATACCGGCTAAATGTGAATTCAAACTACATTAAGATTTGTCACATGTTGGAGAGACTTTATTTAAGGATCCGTCTGTTTCAAAGTGTAACTCTTTTAAATAGGCATTTCATTGTAATGAATAATTTACCGTGACTGAATAATGTAATCAAAATAATATCATTACAATACTTGTTTGTGTGATAATTGCACAAATTGACAATACCTGTTCCCGTGTAGACGAAGAGGCAGATTATCATGCTAAGAGTGACCACGACTCCCCACGGTTTGATCGCCTTCTTGCTCATGCTGTTGAACACCGGCACACAGCTGACGTGGCACTAAAGAGAGACAAAGAGGATGAAGATGAGACCAAAATAATTATACTTTTTCAGACCCTCTTTGAAAGACAGACATTTAGTTTTAAGATTTAAAATGAAAGCAAATGAAGGTATACCTGGAAGCCAAAGCATATGGTGGGCATTGCATTGAATACTGCAGTCCAGGAAGAAGAACTGTAACAAACACAACAATTTAGCAACTCAAGCAAAGCATGAAGACGAGGATGACGATGTTTCTTGTTGAATGGAGAAGGTGGACAGTGGTAAAACGATTAGTAAAAAATTCTGAAAAAGCTGTTAGCTGCATAGAACAAGCGCAGCGTGATGAAGTGTGTGAGCGCTCACCTGGTGGGAACGTGGACTGGAATCTCCGATTTATCCGGCCAGATGTACTTGATGATGACCACGATGGTCACATACCAGGTCCCCATTACACTCAGCGCACTACGATGAAGAGCAATAACTCAGACGGGATTATCGTGCAGGGGAAAGGTAAGAAAACATTACCATACTCTAATCCTTGGTGAGAAAAAAAAGAGAGACAACGTTTCGTACCTGGCATACTTCTGAAAGCCAATCTCTTTGGGGATGGAGAGAGGGAGAATAATGAGGACTGCAGTAACAGAGATGGTGAATTTACGATCCGTGTACCAGGCGCCACTGACGGAGCCATCTTTGTCGTGAACCACTGCAGCCACCACTGCAACAAAAAACAGGACTTATGTTAGACTTAAGAGCGACAGAAACAGACAGCAAGTGCAGGATTACAGTGCAGGTACGCAATCGGACTTGGAACAGAATTTGTCCCCATTCAGTGTGTATGGGTGGGCGACTGATTGCTTCACAAAGCATGCTGGGATACCTGCATGTAGGACAAGCTGGCGAGATGGCGTGACAATTTCAAAAATTCAGGGCCTCAAAAACAGGGCCTCATGAAGACAGCAAAACATGTTACAGAAGCAGTGACTTTCTTTACAGCTCTGTCCCACTAGGAACGTAAAGAGAGTCTGGTGATAACTGTAACCTGATTCATAATCTATCAATATAAACAAATATTTTCCCTCAGTGTTTGTTTTCATTACATTGATAGTGGTGAGCTGAATTCAGAGCAGGGCTCAGTCAACTGCATTCAATCTGCTCCTTGAGCCGCATACATTCTTAACAGATTTTTTTCCACTCATCGTATTTTATAGTAACTTAAATACAACTCTTTTGTAGTGTACATTTGATTTATTTTAAGGGGATTTTGTTGCATACAGTGACGCTGCACTGTGGAGATTGCCTCAGTGGATTTAACTGTAGATTGAAGTGCATGTGGAAGAAATTTAGCCAAGTGGATAATTAAAGTCACAACCACTCCATTAATACTTTAATGAAAAAGGAGGGGGAAGGTCACAGGTTCTTTTAAGAAAACAGGCAAGAGTAGGATTTATTCACTGTCAGCGTCTTAGTGCAAGGAAGTCTAGGAGAGGGTCACATTTTCTGAGAGGAAAAAGCTGAGTAGTGTCATCCTTCATGCTCTTTGCCCTCTTCAATGATGGCACAGATGCACACTAATACTACTTGACATCTTTCTTTTTTCCGACACAGAGGTCAGCTAAAAGTAGGTAAAAGTGCTTGTGACTGTAGGTCAGTGAGTTATTACATTAAGAGAAGGCTTAGCTCAGAATAATGGCATCTTTAATTGTTAGAAGTTAAAAGATCAAAGATTGTCTGATAAAATGAGACAGAAATATGGTGGCAGGGATTCAGTTCATCAGTGTAATTATACTTACAGCGATCCAGCTGGTCTCCAATGACAATAAAGAAAGCGATGCAAGTCCCAAAGGTGTAGATGGCAATGGCTACTTCACATAGGATCCCTGTGACTTTCCCACAAGTGGCTCGGACAACCTCCTGATAGGTGCTTTCGTTACTAACCTGAAGAAAACAGACAGATCTTTAAGCAGTGGCCCCATAAATGCATAGCTTTTTAGTCACTGTCCTGTTTACTTGACCATCTTGAGATGAGGATGATACATCAAGGCATTGAGGGGAAGCACCTGCTGAACCAACAATGTTTAGGCAAGCTGGGGCTTTAATGTCAAGAAACTATTCCCCAGTGATGTTTAATTGAGATACTTCTTCATGTGCCCACGGTAGCTTTGTTTCTTCTTTGCTTCCTTCCTAATACATACAGTTGTAACACAGCATGAGTGAAGTACGAAGCAACAGTCAAAAGTGTGCCAATTATAAAAAGGAATAGCAGTTACTGGGTTTTTTTTCCCACTGCATTTTCCATTTTATATGATATTCCCAGTACATTCCTACAAGATAGCCTGCAGCAGGAGGCTCACAGCTGACTTTAACAACCTTCCATTTAAGGCATGGTTATAAAGAAGGTTATGGTTTTAGGCTGCTGAGTACAGTCAGTCATACTCATAACATCAGCATTTGTAATGGTGGCACATGCTTTAAAACAAAGTTCATTGTGCTGCTCAAAGTACTGTTGTTTGTACTTTAAAGCTAAATTCAGCAGGAGTATCTTGGTCAGACTTTATTTAACTGACTTAAATTTGGCTAGTCTTTTTGCTCCTTTGCTTTTTAACATGCAAGCAAAAATCTGAGCCAACAGGAAGTGAAAGTCTGGGATGTTGCGCAATGCACTTCCTCCGATCAGGAATACGATCACAGAACATAATTATTACACAAGGCTACTATAAGAAAGAAAAACATGTGAATGAAAAGTATTCATAGTAAGGGTGGTTTGAGAAGATGAAAGTAGTGGAGAGTTTGAAATTAAAATCTGGCAGTATTGAACTGACAATTACCTGGCAGCAGTAGCCCAGGATCACCAATCCACTGATTATGAAGATCAGCATAAACTGAAAAAAAGAAAGAGGAAGGAAAACGTTATGGTTCAGTGTTATTGCCTATAGGCAGTTCTACGTTGGACACAAGAAAGCAAAAAGGACATCCGGTCTGAGTTAGCGGTTATCAGCCCTAATTTGGTTGTAAACTAGTTTTTAAACGCTGTGTGCCAGAACTAAAGCTGCTAATAGGTCGATTAATCGATTTATCAATGGGTCTTTAACAGCAGGTCTGCTAGGGGACAGCCAAATCATTTAAAATAAATAAATGATTTCTTAAAATAAGTACAAATCCAACATTTCCATTTCATTAATGCATTAAGTGTGCTAGCTGGCCTATGTCAAAATCCAATGGATTCACTAAAATACTATCCATTGGAAAATTAATGGCTATGTATTATGATTTAATAGCACTATATATGGCAACTTGTGATTAAAGGCTCATGAAATATTTTATTTGTCTCTGTTTTACACAGTAAATTGATTAGAGAATTATAGGTTGCCTCAGGGTCTGTGTTTAGGAACACAGTATTACACAGGCCACTGGGATCTCCTCACCATTTGGAGCATAACTCCTGCAGTCACGCCTCCTGCCATATTGAAGGCTGCAGGGAAATTTAGTAGACCTGCTCCCAGAGCTGCGTTCACTACGATGAAGACCGCTGCCCAGGACGACACACCTCCGCCCCCTCTGTTATCCGTCTCGAGATGCCGGACAGATTCCACGCTGGGGCTCTGCAGGAGCCAGGCTCGTTCTCCAGAGTCATGACTCCCAACACCGGCCCAGTCCTCAACATCTGTGTTGATCGCCATGAATTAACAGACTGTAGCTCGACCTGCCAGGCCTTACACTCCCCAGGAAACTAGTCTCCACCTCTCTCGATCCCAGTGGAGGAAGTGTTGGTGACCGATATCATAAGTCCCACCACAGTCAGGAGGCAGTTTCTCTAGTCTTTCACCTGTATTAGTATGATGATGGAATCATTTAGTTATCTGCAATGAGATAGTATTACATTTAGAGATACAGGCATTAGCAAAAGAACTTAAAATGCACAGGGCAGTTATCATATCAACATGTAGGTTTAGGTGAATAAGAACTTTGTCTTAGTGTTATTATGAATAAATGTCAAGCTCTGTATTTTTGGAAGAAACATCTGTTCCCAAGCAATGTAACCGTTTTCCTCATGAAAAACTGTTGGCTATTTCTTTATAGTCCTTAAAAGTCGCTCGTTAAAAATGTTGAGATCTTTGGTTCCATCCCTTTGGAGCTTTTCAGCACTACTGCTAAGTTTTGATGAGTCATTTCATTAAGCTTATCTCCTGCTAACAAACAAGGAAGAACATACTCAGGACAAGAGCATGGGGGGATAACACATCTTTGTAGAGTTTAAGAAATCTAACAAGGCTTTTCATAAAAAGCCAAACTAGATAAAAGTGAATTAGGGTTTGTTTTTTGTTTTGTTTTGAGGAGTCTTGCATATAATGTATGCCATTGTTTACTTCACATTTTAGGTTATTTTCCTTAACTTTAAATTTAAACATTTGGGAACACTCTACTCCCACTCTACTACATCTCAGATTAAGCTATTTTTTAACTGTAGTCCATTAATTTGAAAACTTAAATCACGTGTCACTTTAAGGATTCAGATTCTTCCAAAATATGAAATCACAAGCTGCTCAACAAACAATAAAGTCATCAAAACGAGCAACACCTTTAGGAGCTGTAAAACATCTGAATACTTCTTTCACGTTTGACTGTATTGAGTTAAATGCCCTGTGATGATACAGATACATCCAAAACACTGCCATTTGTGAGATTGATGGGGTGGATCTCCCATTAAATCACTCAATAACTAAAGCAATGTGTACAGAAACTGCTGGATAGTAAATCAAACTAACATTACTGAAAACCAGAGAGGCTGCTGATGATGTCCAGCTGACCTCAATTGAATTTACTGCTAGCTTAGCTTCTCCTTCAGCAGCCGAAACTGGTCCTTTTAATATGGTTAGATTATGCTTCTCTTTTCAATAAGGTAACAATAACATCTGTCAACGCAGTCAACACCTTTGTAATTCACGTACCACAATAGCTAGCTAGCGTTACACCTAGCTGAATAAAACAACTGTAAGTATTATTTTTATCAAACAGTTCTACCTATTTAAACATCTATACATCATTTACAATCGCTGTTATTCCCTCGCTGTTTAGTAAAGTGTATAAGATAAAAAGCTGATAATGAGGAACAATACCTGAGTGTGAAGCAGCCTCCCGGTGACTGAGCGTCTGACTGTTTTGCTGCCAGTACTAGAAGAGGAACACGTGACACCACATCACCTGACTGGAATCCTGGGTCGTGACGGTAGGAGTTGTGGGTATTGTAGTTTTCTTTAGATTTACGACTCTTTTTCCGTTTTAAGAAATAAAAACGCGAAAGTATATGAACATAACTTCTCCTATGGAGTTTTAACGCATCTAGTTAAATGTTAAATAACCCAATGCTACCATTTTATCAAAGCATTGTGGGATAGAGCTAGATTAACCACATAGTTAGCCTATCAAACATTGTTTTTCCCCCTTCTCTTTAGCCATTAAAGACATCTAAATCATAGGATATCATCCAATCTAAACAGTAAAATAAAATAAAATTCTAATTTTATATGGGATACACATTTATGGTATAAGCATTGTTCTAAACACCATAAATATGCAGGGGTCACAATAGGATTGCAGTGAAAGTCTTGAAGAATAATTAATCATTTGTAAGTTAAAAAGACATAAGGACAACAACGGACAACATGAACCGTGTCAAAGTTTAAGGGGCCTACAGTTCACCATCTGAGGAACCTTAGTACTCCAGCCACTGTAAACAATATATAATCTTTCAAACACCTTCTTACAGTGACAAACAAAGAGGAAGAAAAACAATCAACAACACAATGTTTATCACTACATAGGACATTGTTAAGTGAGGACCAAATCTCAATGGATACCTAACACTGTATAACTGTTGAATATGTAAATTCATCAACTGAAAGGAGCACGATGAGGGTAGACTGTAAGGAACATTAACTGATCACATTACACCTAAAAAAATCAAATAATCACACATCACAACAGATTCTCTATTACCATTTATTGTTTGTTCAATAAGGTACATGTCCAGTGATCCATTATATTCTGACAGAATGCAAAACATGGAGGCGTAGTACCAGAAGTATGAGCAGACTTGGGGCAAACCCCATGTTTTGAAATGTCGTTTGTGTCTCACCCTCACAAAGATGAACAGATTCATGTACACCAAGATGCCTGAGAGAATGAGCAGCATGTGTTTATGTCTTTACCCCAGAACGCACCCCACTCATCTTTATTAACCATACTGAGAGACATTTGTGTTAAATACAAAGTCTCCATGATTGAAATTAAAACTGGCTTGTGTGCTTGTTTTTTATATAAGGGGTAAAAAAAAAAGACTGACTGAAAAACTGCTGTTGTGCCACCAACTATTGAAACCAAAAAAAGATTTACAAAACCCTCTGGAAAAGTACTGATTATAAGGGAGATGGTTAGGAAAATTCCAAAGACAGATATTGAGGACATTACTGGATGATTGATTAGTTCAGATGGACCATTACAGATAGCCTGATAGAGAACTGATTATGTGATTGACGAATGAAAACAGGATGCTATGCCTAATCTGGAAACGCAAACAGTGCATTACAACTTATAAAGTGCTAAAATGCCACCATTAGAATTAAGACAAAACAAAGAAAGAAGAAAAACTCACATATTCTACAGGCTTTCACAAAGACACAGAGATCTCAATAGTGCACCGTCTAACATTACCCCGAATCTGGATGTTTTATAGTGAGTGAGCCCAAAGCAGATGAACAGCACACATAGAGGAGAACAGTAATGCACAGCCAAGAGTTGATTCCAGATAATAAATAAGCAAAGATGATCCGTCAGGAGGAAGACATGCAATTTAAAATTTAGCAGGGGAGCCAGTTAAGTGAAATGTAAACCATCCAAAAATAAAAACTGAATCTAAATGGGTTTGACAGGAGAAACCGTTTCCAAGTTAAACTCGTGATGAAATCCGATCAAGAAAATGCCTAACTAAACATAGTGCTCTTTTCTAAAAAGGTGGAATGGAGGAGACAGAGAATAAGTGACGCATTGAGCTCCTCGATATCACTGCTGCTTTGATTTCATAGCTCTCCCAGCAGGATCCACTCTACTTGGTGACCGCATGGATCCCCTGTGCCAGGTAGCCCACATTCCCAGAGGTCACGCCTGCCATGGAGATTCTGCCATCCTTGGTCATGTACACGGAAAACTCCTTTGTCAGGCGCTCAACCTGCAGGACAAATAAAGGAACACACAACTTAAAATCCACATGCCAGCAATTTGGCAACAAATATTCCCACTTTGTTCTCTCATTGTATACATGTCTGATAGACTTTTAAGAAGGACCTTTGAAGGTACTGGAATAAACGTACAGTCTACTGAACAGAAACGCATGCACATATTCAAACACATTTTCAGAATTCCTAAATCGTTTTGCATAGTTATGGAAAGATATTTTGATGTTTGTTTATTTATGAGCTAGTAGGGGCACAAATAGGTTTAACAGAAGAGAAACTCCATATTAGTTTTATACGCTCGGGTGATTAATTATCGCTCGACACAAAGTAGTCCCTTTCCATTAAATTGGATTTAAGTTGAACACTGCGCGAGAGATTAAAACTCTGTCTAGTTACTGTATATGTTGTGGCTGATTGTGTTGTATGGTGATACAAATATCCCAAAAATGAAACTGTTCCACTGTCTGTGTTTAAATGGGATGTTGTTTAAGTCTTTAAAGTAGCACTCAGACATCAAACTTCAAAACTATTGTTTAGGGCCAAGAAGATTTTTTTTTAGCCGTTAGCCTATTCAATGATTTTACTCAAAAGTGGGATGTTTGATATCTGTGATAATTGCTCATTATTTAGGTCTAATGTGATTCTAACTTGCCGCTTTGTTGCTGCTATGATCAAGGTGTCATTTCATAAACATTAACACAATTATATCGGTTCAATCATCGAAACCCTTGATGTCTAACTCTTAGTGAGAAAAGCAAACGGACAGATATTCAAATTTTAAATCAACACAGACCACAACGTGATGTGTTTTTCACACCTTTTAATTAACAGCGTTTCACTGCCATTGTTATGAAAAGATGATCCAAGTAAGAACACGAACTGTATGATCAAAATAATGTCACAGATTTCTAGTGCTGTGATAACAAAATTAAAAATCTTAAAAACAAATTACGATATACTTCAACTATTTTAGGGGTGCTGTAGCGGTGAAATAAATATGCTAGTTTATAATCGTGTAAAATAAATGTGTGAAGTCCATTTTTAAATGTTTAGAATATTTAGATATTTTTCATCAAATACTCTTTCAGAAAAAAAAAAATTGTGTTTTCCAAACAGTTAAACTTTTTTTGTTTTATGGCCTCAATTTATAAAGTACATTTAAATGATGAAGACATTTTTCTGTCCTTCTTTATTGTCAACTTTCAAAAGAAAAAGAGATGTGTATGTGTGTACCTGTTCGGGTTTGAGGCCAGTGAAGCAGAACATCCCGATCTGATCGATGACGTGCTGCCAGTTCTGGGAGGAGCCCTCCTTCTTCAGACCGGCCACCAGCATTTCTCTCATCTTAATGATGCGTTCAGCCATTTCCTTGACCTCACCCAGCCTGGGATGAACAAAATCACATCAGGAAATACATATTAGGATGTATCATGAACCGAATATTAAAGACAGAGACTTGAAGTGTCTTTTTTCAAATCCAAACTACACATTCTGTTCAGATAATATGGCGTGTACGTATACATCTATAAGCACATACCAGATTGAGTAGAGTTCAGGTGTGTGGAGAATGGTTGCTGCGATTCTAGCTCCGTTCATGGGTGGGTTGGAGTAAATGGGTCTGATGAGGATCTTAAGTTGAGACTCGACCCTCTTTGCCTCCTCTGCGTCTTTACACACCACCGAGAAGCCGCCCACACGCTCACCTGGGAATATAAAGTTTGTTAAACAGAGCGATTTAGAGCGAGTCTTACCAAAATATGTGGAAAAACTGTTTAATCGGCTAATACTGATGATTTAATTAAGTTTTCATAAAGGGCAAAAATTATTAGACCATTTATTGTAAGTTTGCAGCCAGTATTTTATATTTAGTAAAAACAATTTTTTTAGTAAGTGGTTTGAGGTTACAAATAACAGTCACAGAACAGTAAGCCAAAATATTACCCCGTTTGTAAAATATGAAACGTGTAATTAATTTCTCCCTCTAGTTCAGTCTTTTTATCTAAATGATTTTCACTCTGAATGTATTATAATGAAGCCAGACAAAGCTATGACTTGTTTTTGTGGAGAAACCAACAACTCAGCAACCAAAAACCTCCTCATAATAATGACTGTTTACTAGAAGACAGCTTTAGGCCATATGGAAAGGTGAAAAATCAGTCTAACTACTTTATACCACTGGGTGGTGGTAAAAACACATGCTTCAAAATTGATTGAAAAATTGTACTAAGAGAACAAAATAGATACACGCACACCCTGTCCCGATACAATTTCCAGTCAAAATTTGACTTCTTACATAATGATACATATCTCCTCGAAAGAGCTTGTAGTGAACTGTGACCGACCGTAGAGCCCCATGTTCTTGGCAAAGGACTGGGACAGCAGGATGTTGTGTCCCTGCTCGATGAAGTAGCGCACAGCCCAGGCATCACGATCAATGTCTCCGCTGGCGAAGCCCTGATAGGCCATGTCAAAGAACACCAGCAGGTTCCTTTTCTATAAGGTGAGAAAGAAAGAGAGATAACAAGTTAATAATAATTCAAGTGATAACAGCTTGATAATGCAGAGTGCTTATCAATCTCGGCTTTTGAACTGTCAAGACCTTCTGATTACGTTCAGATTACGTGTCTGCAAAGGTTTTACAGAACTTTACCAACAGGATGCACACTCACCTTCACAATGTCAGAAATTTCCTTCCACTGCTCAGGCCTGGGGTCCACACCGGTAGGGTTGTGGGCGCACGCGTGCAACATGATCACACTCTGCTCTGGGATTTTCTGTGACATAATAAAAGGGTTTTGATGAGTCAACTTACAAAACCATGAACAGTGGAGAATTTTTTTTCAGCCTAGCATCAACTGTCATTTTTTTTGTTTTTTGTTTGCTGGTAGTCTGTTATGTCATTATTAAGTTTTCCTTTTTGTGTCATGTGCTTTTCCATGTGTCTAGTTTTATTCAGTCTGGGTACCCTTACAGCGACATGAGGCAAAAATGATGGTTCAAACCAAAAACGGGGACAAAACCACTACTTTTTTTTCCATCTGATGGCTGTTAATGAATACAGAAATACACCGATGACTGGGGTGGTGCTATTTAAAACTTCATGGCCAAGCACCTACATTCCTAATTACATTAAAAAAAATAACCACAATTGTATTCTTAAAAATCACATTACAGAAAATACTCTCAGGTTGTGTTTGGAATGGACTTCCTAATTCAAAGCAAATTGAAAGATGCAAACTTGAACTATTCATCAAGGTATTTTCCCTAAGGGCCACGCTGTTTGACAACCCTAAGGCTTGGTTGATCATTAAAAAATATTATGTAAAAATAATAATGCTAGTCCATCATTAAAGTCTTACAGAGATGTCATCAAGAGCTCCTGTGAAGTCGAAGCCACAGGTGGACGGGTCGTAGTATCTGTACGCTTTGAGCTGCATGCCTGCGTCTCTAAAGATTGGTGTGTGGTTTCCCCAGGAAGGTTTGGGCAGGTACACATCACGTGGACCTCCGTGGAAACGAGACTGTAAAAAATAACATTCTGGTCAGTTATCCAGCCTCACTTAAAATGTATAACTGAACAATATAAAAAGGACCTCACCAGAAAGTTGGCTCCAATGCGCAGAGATCCAGTTCCTGAGATGGTCTGGACAGTGATGTTCTGTTGGGAGAAGAAACTTGCTGCACTGATTTTGACTTTAAAACTGTCCGAAACTATTTGAACTTCATTAAATGTCCATTAGTTAACATCCAAACTTACCCTGCCGCTTTTCAAGACCTCGTTATCATTACCAAAAGCCAGTTGGGCGCAAGACTTGGTGAACTCCCCCAAACCACCAATGCCAAGGTACTCCTTATCCATCTGTTTGGTTGTGATGATAGCCTCGGCCTGAAAGGAAAGTGTCAAAATCCAATGACTGTAATTTTCTTGACTGGTAGTCCCTTATTTGTACACAAAACATCCATGATTTTTTAAACATTTTGTTAAATAAAATGCATGCAAGCTTTCTCACGATGACAAGGCAGAAATTCTTCTGATTATTAACATGTGTGTTTCACCCAAAAACACATTGAATGCTAAAGTGATTTTCAAAAGGTGCTACAGATGCTAAACTCAGCATGACAAAGCAAAAATTCACCTATGAAAAAGACACTGACCCCCAACAACCTTTAAAACATCTGAGAAAATCTAAACCATCCATCTCCCTTTCTACCAGAGCACTGTGGCTCTCTGAGTTCACTATTCTAACATAATAAGACTCTGTCAAGGAAAGGAAAACACCTGAATTGCATGGAGAAAATAAAGTGACAGTTTTTGCGTGTGTTATGTAGCATTAGCTGTTTAACTGGCAGGCTTGGTGACAGTCATACCTTGCGGACACAGCTGAGCACAAAGGGCTTGCCCTGGTCGTCCCTGTAGGCTCCCACTCCCAGGTTCATCTTCTTGGGGTTGCTGTCCTTCTTGAAGGCCTCGCTCACCCCCAGGATGGGATCGGGGGGACCCATCTGCACCCCACCCCACCATGAGCTGCAAATCAGATGAATAGTGATGTGGATGTGATTGCAAAAACAGAAGGGAGTGAAGAGTTTATCTGTGAGCACTGCTCTGATAAAAGTTTTTCCTTTAGAAACTTTAATGCATCTCTACACGTTCATGAAATAAGTTGCTTCTTGAGTTTTTACAGCCCTTTGTGACACAGGTCACACTCATGTAAAGGCCGTATTAGCCACGCTCCTTATACACGCTGCAGACCTTAATGCTCAGGCTTAACTCCTCATGTGACCTGAGGATACCCCACTGACGTAGAGACGCATGAACGACACATGGTCAGTGGGCACAACTTTCCTGAAACAAACATTTTAATCTATTGAGAGGGTCCAGAGTCCAAATACTAGACTAACAGTTAATACAGTTCTAGCATACCAACACAAACTCTCCTTTTCATCAAACTAATATTCATACCATTATAAACACCCAATAAGCACCTTGTAGTGAGAGAAATATAAATACAATTTATTAAAACATAATGATAAACAAGCATGCTGATGTATCTACAGATTTTGTTACCTTTCCTACATGCTTGGCAATTTTCGCAATGCTTTTTTAAAATGTCCATCATATAGCCAATTGTTATGCATTTCATACCAGTTTTATTTATGTACAGTGGGGCAAAAAAGTATTTAGTCAGCCACCAATTGTGCAAGTTCTCCCATTTAAAAAGATGAGAGAGGCCTGTAATTTTTATCATAGGTACACTTCAACTATGAGAGACAGAATGAGAAAAAAAAATCCAGGAAATCACATTGTAGGATTTTTAATGAATTAATTGGTAAATTCTTCGGTAAAATAAGTATTTGGTCACCTACAAACAAGCAAGATTTCTGGCTCTCACAGACCTGTAACTTCTTCTTTAAGAGGCTCCTCTGTCCTCCACCCGTTACCTGTATTAATGGCACCTTTTTGAACTCGTTATCAGTATAAAAGACACCTGTCCACAACCTCAAACAGTCATACTCCAAACTCCACTTAGGCCAAGACCAAAGAGCTGTCAAAGGAGACCAGAGACAAAATTGTAGACCTGCACCAGGCTGGGAAAACTGAATCTGCAATAGGTAAGCAGCTTGGTGTGAAGAAATCAACTGTGGGAGCAATTATTAGAAAATGGAAGACATAAAAGACCACTGCTAATCTCCCTCAATCTGGGGCTCCACTCAAGATCTCACCCCGTGGGGTCAAAATGATCACAAGAACGGTGAGCAAAAATCCCAGAACCACACGGGGGGACCTAGTGAATGACCTGCAGAGAGCTGGGACCAAAGTAACAGAGGCTACCATCAGTAACACACTACGCCGCCAGGGACTTAAATCCTGCAGTTCCAGACGTGTCCCCCTGCTTAAGCCAGTACATGTCCAGGCCCGTCTGAAGTTTGCTAGAGGGCATTTGGATGATCCAGAAGAGGATTGGGAGAATGTCATATGGTCAGATGAAACCAAAATAGAACTTTTTGGTAAAAACTCAACTCATCGTGTTTGGAAGAGAAAGAATGCAGAGTTGCATCCAAAGAACACCATACCTACTGTGAAGCATGGGGGTGGAAACATCATGCTTTGGGGCTGTTTTTCTGCAAAGGGACCAGGACGACTGATCCGTGTAAAGGAAAGAATGAATGGGGCCATGTATCGTGAGATTTTGAGTGAAAACCTCCTTCCATCAGCAAGGGCACTGAAGATGAAGCGTGGCTGGGTCTTTCAGCATGACCATGATCCCAAACACACCGCCAGGGCAACGAAGGAGTGGCTTCGTAAGAAGCATTTCAAGGTCCTGGAGTGGCCTAGCCAGTCTCCAGATCTCAACCCCATAGAAAATCTTTGGAGGGAGTTGAAAGTCCGTGTTGCCCAGCGACAGCCCCATAACATCACTGCTTTAGAGGAGATCTGCATGGAGGAATGGGCCAAAATACCAGCAACAGTGTGTGAAAACCTTGTGAAGACTTACAGAAAACGTTTGACCTCTGTCATTGCCAACAAAGGGTATATAACAAAGTATTGAGATGAACTTTTGTTATTGACCAAATACTTATTTTCCACAATAATTTGAAATTAATTCATTAAAAATCCTACAATGTGATTTCCTGGATTTTTTTTCTCATTCTGTCTCTCATAGTTGAGGTATACCTATGATGAAAATTACAGGCCTCTCTCATCTTTTTAAATGGGAGAACTTGCACAATTGGTGGCTGACTAAATACTTTTTTGCCCCACTGTATCTCTTTAGCTACAAAATTCTCCTAACAAATGTTTCATTAGTCTACAATATGAGGCGTATTTTGTTAAAGAAGCCAATGTAATATCATGTCAACTTTGTCTTTAAAGAGTCCCGAAATGTTAAACAACAAAAAAAGGACTTTAAGATTAAATAATAAATGAATCACTATTGATTCATTTTTAAAAATGCTAAAATATTCTCATGAACAAACCAGAGAAGAGAGAGGGGTCAGTAAACCAGAGTTAAAGACAGCAAAGGGAAGCGGCATATCAGATTTAAAAGCTCATGCCCTCTGACCTCAGACTGAGAGTCTGCAGCTCATTATGCACATGACAGTGGTCCAGGCTGCGTAATTGCATTAGATCCAGTTTAGATCTGTTACGTACCACATACCAAATAAAATGCATGAAAGTAAGCTAATTCACATTCAACTCCATAAATATAACACTCCAGGAGTCATTGACCCCTTGTTGAAGAGCAGAACCATACTTTTGACACATAATTAGCAACATGCTGTCACACATCAGATTCATACACGAAGGTTGTTGCATGTTGTGACCTTTACTGCAATGCTGCTCACATTGTCTCGGGTTTCCTCTACTTTGTAAGCCAACTAAACTTTGCTGCTAAATTTAGGTCTGAACATGTTGCAAAGGGCAAGAGTCTCCAAACCCCAAACAAAAGCTCACACTGGTGTATTTGACATCAACTTCAGTTACCTGACAAACAACTTTAATGCATGAATATTAATTACTGTTTACTGGTTGGAGAAATGTTATGTGTAGGCAAGCCTTGCAAAAGCTCACTCCAATAAAATGAGGTGAGATCAAATATAAAATGTATAAGTAGAGGTAAAAATCTTAACAACACTTTACTGTATAAAGCAGTAGGGACCTTGTTGAAGCTTAAAATGCTCAGACTTTCAGAGATGTATTACTTTCATTTAAACAGGGGAGGTATTAATTTCAGGACAAACAAAATTGAAACATTTTTTCAAAGCAAATTTAAAAAAGCAACTTGGGAAATGTTTATATTAGTCCTTGTTTTTTGTGTAATTCCTTAATAAACAGTGCCTATTTTAGTTTCTGGTTTACCCTGCACCTGCTGGCAGCCAGGAGATAAGAACTGCTGTACAAAGTATCTTCAGTTATTTTGTACAGCTGAAAATCAAGTGCGCACACAGAACCTTTGAACAGCTCTGAGCTTTATAAACATCCGAGTGGCTGAGGTTATCCCTGATCAACAGATCAATTGGCTTTCTGGGAATTACAGAACAGGATTTCTGAATTTAAAATGGAGATGAATTATCAACCAACATTATGTAATGTTAACTAACGTCAAACATAGAACAAAAACCCGTCAAGTCATGGTGGTGGAAAGGGGAAAAGCCTTGACATTTATTTATCATTTGTAACCATATATATCAATGTCAATATCATATCAATGTGCTTGAACATGAGACGACGGGATGAGAAAAACCTTAAACTTTAAACACACCCACAGACAAGAAATATGATAGCACTCTAGCTAGCAAAACAAAACCAGTTACACTTTGGGATAAAGAAGCATAAGCTGAACGAAAACATGTACAAAACGCCAGATGAAACTGTGCACATTTACAAACGCTATATGTGAAATATACTATGCTAATTGCATCATTGATGCATAGAGATATCGGTTTGCCCTCCAAGCAGACACTGAAAGGACATCGGTGACTATTCCATTTCCAATGCAGGGAATTGACCAATCAGCGAGCAAAGGCAGGACCGGAGAGCCAATCAATTTGCACGATTTCTCCAACTACGACAAGTCGCTTAGCTCAAACCGTGCGTAGGATTTGACAGCTAAAGCCATTGCGATCTCGTAAATCCTTAACTTATTTGGCTTTGAAACAGAATCAAATAAAAAAAAAACATGCAATACTATTATAATTATGTTATATTATTAAGAAACTAAGCCTAAATGAATGGTTTTTTTCGCCTACACACCGGGGGACTTCTAAACGGAAACTCACACACCATCGTGACTTTCATCAGCAGCCAGCTTCACCGATAGCAACACCAAGTTTCTCTGAGGTCAAATAAGTGGTAACCGGAGAGGAAGTCTAGCACAAAGCGTGCCTACTAATGAGGCTATCGAGTCATTTAACCGGTGTCTGTAACGTTTACATACATATGAACATTAAACGCTACAGGAGCTAAACTTAGACAGCACACCGGGGCCTATTAAAATCATTTGACCCCTGTTTAGTAAGCTAACAAGCTAGTGTGGCTGAACTAATGAGAGCGATGGAGATACAGCATGACTTTAAAGGCTGACAGGAGCAGTAACCTTAAAACAGCGACCTGTCTGCTGCTGGAGCTAACATTAGCCGTGACAATAATGTCACAGTAGATCATCCAGACAACGGGTTTTAAAGGTCTCTGGCTCTGATAGTTTTAGCGGGTTATTGAGGTTTACCTGTTGCGGATGGACAGGACTCCCAGGGAAGGAGAAATGTTCCCCAGACAGTAGATCACCTTGTTTGACTTGAGCAGGGCCATGGTTGAGTTACCGCAGAGAGCAGAGCCTCGGAGGATGTGGACGGATGTGAAGGGCAGCCACTACCACGATGCGACGCTCTGAGTACGCGCTGACGTCAGAGCGTCAATCTCTTTTTGTATTGCTATGTATTCCACTCATGGAAATCATTATAAAACAAATCATGTACACTTTAAGCAGTTTTTTTCTGCTATTGTTTAACTGAATGTCAATTTATATAGTTAATAATTGGTTTCCAGTATGGTAGCTTTCATCTGAAAAATAAACTTTAAGGTTACAAGTCACACAAAACAGAGCTAACTTGTTCTTAGTGGTTTAGAACCAACCCCCCATGGGTTTACCATTGAGCAAGGGATATTCTCAACAGGGCCACATTGTTCAGCTGTATTAACTCAAATATGCCAACAGTTCTATAAAGCAAAGGAGTTCACTGTATTAGCACACATTACCACAACTTTTGCCTATAAGGGTTAAATGTTGTTAATACAATTGTGTATTCTGAAGTTGTATATCAATGGCATTTGTTTTGTCATGTTATGTGTTATGTATTTTATGTCAGATTATGGAGCCCAGGGAGAATAGTTGATTGCCATGTCATCAACTATTGGGCATTCTTTGAATATTCAAAAGAATAAATCAACATGTTGCGGAACTGGGATTACAATCTCAATGTTAATCCTAAAACTGGTATCTATATACCATATACATTTTTGAATTATCCACCTGCAGTGAACAGATGATCGATAAAGTCTACTGTACATCCTGCAATTAAGGAATTTGCCCACTTGAGGGCAATGTCACACAATATACATCACATGATATCACGATTTGAGCTGCAGCTGCTTTTTAGCTACTCCATGCATGTTTATATGCCATCATGGAGATGTTTCTAGTTTCTGAGTTTATTATCGGATTACAAGATGACATCCCACCTACATGTGGGTCGGATTTAGATATTTAAATATGTGTTGCCTTACAAAAATGTTAAATCGAAAGATATATTTTTATCTGATCCACTGCAAAATAATTTCTTTGATTGAAGGACAAAAGTCAGAAAACCTAGAGATCATCACTGCTTTACTTTTCCTGACCAAGCATTGGCAACTTTAACACCCCCCAGACGAATACCTCCTCTACATCTCACTCCACAAAAACACTTTCAACACTCAACTGAACATGTGAGTTTGTCTTTGCCTGATGTTTAGGGACAAGCTTCACTGCTTCGTGTGGTGATGATGCCAGTCATTTCAGAGTCATTCAAGTTGACAGAAACATCAACCTCACAGTCGCTCAGTGTTTGAAGAATGAACATCAACCTGGAATATCCTCACACAGAAGAGCCTGGAAGTCCTTGAAACATTTTCCTGCAACAAGACAGACTCACTGGCACCAACAACAGAGAGACAGAGTGTTCACACTCTTGGCTTGAGCGTGAGACTGCCAGTGTGAGGAGGAGATATGGATGTTTCCAACAAACACATCATGTTAGAGAGAGCTCACATTCACGCATGTTGTTCAAAAACAAATGTTTGTGCAACCAAGATGAAATGCATTGAGCCAAACAGCTCCTTTTGTCTATTGATAGTGTTCTATTATGTGCAATGTGTGGATCTGTGGGACGAATAAAGGATTATCCTTTTTCAAACAACAAGCTGTGATACTGTATGGTTTTGCATCTCAATCCTTTTAGATTTGACCTTATAGATGGGGTAGGCAAGTTTTGTGGGACCAGAGTTAGCTATAGATTTTGAAAGTAACCAACCAAAATCTAAGCCTGAACGTTTCTACAAAACACATTACAGCACTCAAAGACTACTGGAAAAGTCCACAAGAGTGTTGGGCATAGGTCATTGATAAGAGTATCCCCTCATGTCTCATCCGATATGCTACTAGTTTATTGTTGACAGGGAATTTAGTTTTTAACTAAAATGTTTCACATAATACATTGTTTTATCATATCATCTGACTCCATAGCATTATATTAAATAATTATGCTAAGAACACAAGAACATATACTCAAGAAGATCCCAAATACACAAAACACATATGGCACAAATTCCACTACCAGTGAAAAGAATAAGCAAGATATTGCACAACCTCTAATCATATCATCAATCACTTGTACAACCCCTGAAGCCCTGAGCAACATCATTTACATTTTTTATTGAGGTATATGCTGAAATACATTTTTAAAGCTGTAGATTTTAGGTTAGGGTCCTCTTTATCGTCTGCCAGCTGGTAGGAGCTCATACTCGGTATGGAGTATATTGGATGGATCAAAAAATAATCTCTGAGCTTCTCTGAGAATAGACTGCTTTGACTCGAGGCACTGATGTTTATTCATCAGCGCAGACAAATAAAAATCAAAAGACAATGGTTCACATAAAATTGGAGCTATTGAAGAGAAATAAGTCTTTCAACAAATTTTTACAGAATCTCAATAAGACGTCCATATACAACAGAACAAATACTAAAATTCAATAAAAGAAGTGTGTGCCATGGTGCAGAAATGTAAAGCTGCATTATTTTAGAGTCATTTGGTCACAAGACATGGAAATCATTGAAAAATGTCAAACATGCAAATAAAAAAACTGCAGAATCTTTCAAAAATAATGTCTATTGAAATAAGAAGCTCTAAAATCCAATAAAAAGGGGTTTCCTTTCTGTCCAGCATAATCATAGCTGGAATGGTTTGGAGTCACTGAGTCACATGACATGAAAAGTATTGGAAAAAAATATATACATATATTCTTTTTGTAAAATCAACTCAAAAAGGTGTGCCACATAAGGCATGAGAATATTTTCAATATAACATGATATTGTGGCATTCAAAAAGAAATGTATTGATGGTCCCTAAGTGACCCTGTGGTTAAGAGCAAAAGTTTGAATGTTAGCTCACCGTCCTTTGCTGATAGCCCAGAGTTAAGGTTGGAGGGATATAGAGGGTTGGCGATCCTGTCGTTTGAAGAGGGCCAAATTCATTTTTTTGAAAGGCATTGTACAGGCCTGTGAAAGCCACAGATATCGGATTTATTGATTGCTTTTGGAATATAAATAGAATGTCAACAAATGCAAGACAAACTGCTTTTAAGATAAATTGCCTTCCCTAGCTTTAAACTACGTTGTAGAAAGTAACTAGTGAGAGAATAATATCAAGAGCAAGAGCAGGATGAGGATCAAACAGAGCAGACCTGAGGGCATTACAGTAATATAATGGAGCAGGAAAAGAATAAACACTGATAACAGTGAGTTATGATTGTAACGCTGATTGATATCTTACAGCTTAACTCAGGTCCGAACAGACTTCTTTGTGTGTGTGTGTGTGTGTGTGTGTGTGTGTGTGTGTGTGTGTGTGTGTGTGTGTGTGTGTGTGTGTGTGTGTGTGTGTGTGTGTGTGTGTGTGTGTGTGTGTGTGTGTGTGTGTGTGTTCACAGCTGTACAGAGGGCAAATCACAGAGGGACTCTCATCTGTCTGTTTCCCTCATTTGTCTCATTGCTGTCAGTAAGTGGGACTGATGTGTGTGAAGGAATCAGAGCGGATATAACTTTATTTTTTTCCTTGCTGTCAGCATTTAACAGCGTTTAACTGTGTGCTCTTGTGTATTTCTCTGTGTGTATATCTGCATGCCCACATGTGCATAACATTTTCTGAAAGAAGTGTACACAGTACTGTGTGTTTGCGTGTGTGGTTGCTGTGAGGGTGGTGTGTGAAGGGTTGTGCTTTAAAGATAGTGGGTTTAATTAAAGATGAAAGAGCTGATTATTAATTGATGGAAGGTAGACTGTTCCATGATGCTGTGGTACAGGGGTGTGTTGACTCTCTTTTCTATGTGGAAAACCCCCTATTTAAAACTAGAATTGCTTTTACGATATTCTTGTCCTTTGTGTGCTTTCATTGCTTTATTGCTTTGTCTTTGTATTCATTTTTTAAAATCTTATTGTACTGTTTTGTATTTCATGATAATTTCTTCCCTCTATGTCTTTTGATCTCAAAGTTTTTCAAATTTACTTTAATTTTAATTAAAAAGTCCTGCTTTTGTTTGCACTCACTGTTTGTCTCGCTGCTCTTAAATTGCTTTGCATCCTATCTGCTCTGCCTCTAGAGTCCTTCAGTACATTTTACATTTGCAAAATAAAAAAAGCTTTTTTATCATTACAATCTAATATGTTTAAAGAAAAACTACGACAGCATTATCAAAACAAAAAAAACTTGGTGAGCTGTGGAGGCTCACATTCAACATTTGTATGAGAAAAATGCACATTTCAATTATTTAAATGTGCAAATCTGGGTTGCACTTTCTCTTGGCAGATTTGTTCAAACGTAGAAAAAAGTGAGACAATCCTCCTGATCTATATCTATATCTATACTGTATCTATATATCTATCTATATATATCTACTGTATATATCTATATCTATCGATATATCTATATATATATATATATATATATGTGTGTGTTATTCCTGAACCCTCAGCTTGTCCCACTCTCCTCACTTCATCTCAAAGTGTGACAGAGGCCTTGGAGACTCTACTGTATGAAAATGGAACAGCACCAGCTTCTTCTATATCACACTTTCTGTTACCAGGAGATTAGAAAGTGAAGGTGGAGCACTCTGGAGAAGACACTCTTGCTCTGGGCATCTGTACCGGAGCTGTAATCTTCACTGGAACAACACATCTCTCTCAGTGAGGGAAATGATTTTCTCTTGCACAGCGCAGAGAGGAAAAAATAAACAAAGCTTTCACAGTTGAGGCGGTGACGCGGATGAAATAATCCCACCGATAGCTGATGTGTAACTGAACATTGTTTATATGAAGAGATGATTATTTAATGCAAATGAATAATTGGGACAAGAGATGTCATGTTATATTTATTCATTCTCTCGGTAATATATTTGATGGAACAGTACAAGCCTCGTTAAATAAGATTATATAATATAAATACAGATTAATAAAACAAATAAACAGTTGCTACAGAAAATTCATTGGGAGAGGAACATATAGATATTATATTAATGTAAAAAAAATGCATATTAAAAACTGGAAGTCAAATAAATAAATACACAAAATATTCCTTCAGTCATTGCTATGGCTATTTTACTATTGTAATGCATTTCCTAAAAGAGGAAAAACTGAAGAGGGGTACGAAGCTAAGGTAGCAGGGCCAGCGTTACACTCTGTTCTTTCATGAGCACTTTTGTTTTCACTCTAAGTGGTGAAGCGAGGTTAAGGGTCACACATGCACCAGGTTACATCAGGAGGTAGGAAGCAGGAGGCAATGGGGGAGGAGGACGGGGAGCTCACAGCGCGGAGTCCCGACAGAGGAGGATCTCCAGCTCAGTGCGGTACAGCTTCCCTCCATCAGACAGGGCCATGATGCTCCTCTTGTAGTCCCCGAGTCCTTTTGAAGGGTCCACGTCCTGCCAGAATCAACACACGGGCAGATTCAATCAGCGGGCACAGAGTTTATTTTGGATGGCACAGACGTACAGTACAGTGCAAAGGCATCTCGGGCAGCTGCTCCATGTAAACTCTATATTTGGCAAGTAGAAAAGTAACCTGAACTGATCAATCAATGAGATAACTATTCATTACCATTTTGTTCTTGTCACAGAGGTCCTTCAGCAGAGCATCGAGCTCCTGCTCGTCAATATACCCATTGCCATCCTGTAGAAAGAGACGAAACAAGAGGTCTGAATTATACAGAGGAAATAAAAGTATTTTATGTAAAAAGAAGACTATCACTTTGTCTCAACTCACGTTTTTCTGTAGCTATATTTAGCGTAGAAGTGAGGTCATAAAGGTATTGCAAAATTAAGTGCACTATGAGGCCCCGGATGGTGCATTGAAAACTGTCAAATTCTTGAGTGTAGGAAGCCTCTATGTATAAAGAGAACTGGATCCAGCTTTCATTTATATGAATGTTGCTCAGTGGTGCATGAAGCCAAAACGGCTTGAGTGTAGATAAAGGAGGAACACAAATTGGTGGCCGAAGAAGCTGCAGAGGTTTCTTCAGTGAAAACTGCACAATACAAATGTAGGGTTTTTAACCACTTTAGCTACTGCTGTTGTATGCCCTCAGTATGTTTATTGAGTAATTCAGCAGTCTGAAATCATTTGGTTGTGCCAACAATAATGTGAATGTTACCTAGCTAACGTCAGTCATGGCTATTTCGGGTAACTGCACGAAAGCCGTGTGCGCTGTGAGATACCCCATCAAAATGTACTGACTGCTTAACTAATTAGACAGTGTACTAAAGTATTACAATTGTGAAACCGCCTTAATATACAGCTGTACTAGCAGCTTATAATGCTGATATAATGCTTACTTTTCATCTTAGTTAAGCATGCCAACATTTGCTAATTTACACAAAATTAAAACTACAGCTGAGGCTGATGTCTTTAGTTATGCTTGATAAAGTCCTGAATCAATTTTGAAAAAAAAAAGTGAATGTAACCTTTTACTCAGTTTTAAACCAATATGACTTGTTTAAAACCATGTAAATGCAGTTGTTTTGTTGTAATTGATGTAAATATAATACCTTATCATAGAAGGTGAAGAGGGAGTCAAATTCCTTAACTGTGAGCCTGATACCCTGTGTAAGAGAGAGAGAGAGAGAGCAGTGAAATTTGTTAGAAAACTCTAAGGTATTTCTAGAGATCGGTAAAAGCCCCAACAGATCCAGAATTGATATTAATCCACACAGATTATGATAACTGGGAGTAGATTTAATCCTGGTCAGACTAATCCTCAGTCAGAATGGAATTGTTGATCTGCTCTTGCACGCTTGTATGTAGGTTTGGGAACATACATGACAAAAACATGTTGGAGCTTTATGTGAATTTATAATGTTGAATGTTGAAGCATGGAGATTATCATTCTATTATGGCGATGTGATCCCATATATGTTTTCCATCTAAGAATGTACATTAATTTTCTTAGTGCAATAAAATTAGCAATTTCTATCTAACATGCTAAGTCCAACATATTTTGTTTAATAATTATTTCATTGATTAAATCAATAACAGAAAGCAGGTCCTAAACACAAAACAGTACCCTGTCATGTTTTTAGGATACACTTACACTGTAATATGATAAAGGACTTAACACAAGTAAATACGCATTTGTGCCATCGTACCATATGTCCATTCATTGCTTTGATTACAAATAAGCCTCTTGTAGTGAATCCAATAATTCTTCCAGTTCTTAAAAAAAAATGTTTAGGGCATTTTATTTGGAGAGAGACAGAAGAGTAGAGTGAAAGACATGCAGAAAATGGTCTGGCTAGCCCAGAATCAAATCAATTCTTACTTCAAACTTCAGCAGGAAATTCTCCTGGACTGGCAAGAGCCTGCAGAAAAACAACAAGGAAGGTTTAATATCAATATCATCTTTTAAGAGAGGTTGAAAAAATGAACATAAATAATTATAAAGAAAGATACAAAGTGGTGACACTCACCTCGCCATCTCAGAAAGGCCCAGCTTACCATCACCGTTAAGATCAAACATCCTCAGCTGCACAGAAAGAAAACAGGAAGAGTTAACCTGTTCAGAAACATGTAATGCTTTACACAAACATATTGTGATTGTGGATTCTCTTCTCTAATTGCACTGAAACATGTCTCAGTTTTTAAGTTTTAATGATTTCATGTTTATATGATTTTTTTTTTTCAAATTTTAAGGCAAATATATTTGATATATTTTTACTATTTCAATTTTTTTGTCTGTGGGGTTTTAATCTTGCTAAGTGAAGCACTGTGTGTTTGTATGGAAGTTGCTATATAAATAACGTTGATTACAGTTAGAATATGAATATGGTGTAATTTTGTCATTCACTGTACCATTGCTTTTTAAGTCTTGAGTCTTTGAATTTATGGAGAAGATGGACAAAAATGGATAAGGCAGAACAAAACTCACAATTGTCTTTGTATACTCATTGAGCTTCTTGTCATCATAGTCTCTGTTAGCCTTCTTCAGCAGGTCTGACAGGAAGCCCTGCAAAGAGAAACACCTTTGTAGTCAGTCACATAATTAATGTATGATTGGTTTGCAGCAGTTATGGTGAAAATAAATGTTCAGAGGTCAGGATGTGAAAGCATGAAGAGGCTTTGTGTGGTTTTGTTTTCAACATGAAAGTGATAATTTGGATAATACACAACAGCTGGTTCAGAGTACTTCCATCAGTAGAGACATTAGCACCAATTATACCACTAGCCTGACACAGAAGCCAATCCTCATCTACACCAAGGTCTGGTTTGTTTGCAGTAATTACTATATAGAAATATGCACATGTCAATATGGAATATTTACTTTCGTTGCTCTATGTTTTGTTGAAATTACACAACTCCAAACCTCCATGTCATAGGCTGTGTCTTCAACTTGTAGTTTATTTTTAATTTATTGCACAACAAATGAGATATTCACTTTATTCAAAAGTAATCAGCGCAGGAGAAGAGAGAAGCCTGAAAGTCCTTTCATATTGAAGTGATAAAAAATGATATCAAACTACCAAACAAAGAGAACACTGCACAAATATATCTACATGCACTAAACCCTTCACAAGTATCTGGCCACAAGGATAAAATGAATAACATCTTAAATTTGTCCTCAAATATGGCAATGAAGATAATGATTTCATTGTGATATATAGTGATTTTCACAATTCATTGTAGATAAGCTTTCTGGCAGAGTTTGGCATAAAGTTTTACCTTCAGCTCATTGGACTCAATGTATCCACTTCGGTCGGTGTCATACCTCCGCCAGGCCTGCAGAAGAAGGGAGGGATGTTGTTACTGTTACTACTTTACCACAATGAGTGGAAAAGAAAAATGTTTCTCTCTATATACACACACTCTATCTGATTTACAGAGAAAGAGACCGTAAAAGAAAAATGAGAGGTATGAGGGTGTCATCTGATATTGTGTAAATATAGAATTTGTCAAAGCCCTTATCAAAGATAGATACCTAAACCCCTCAAGCACTCACTGCCGTCCCCCTGCAGAAAGCTGTGCTCCATCCATAATGTATGTCCTGTCTGAGAATAGCTTTTACACACACACTTCTGAAACCCTCGTCAGCCCGAGAACACCAAATGTTCGTATGAGCGTACTCTTTTTCAATCACAGTGGAGCAGATGTTCGATGCCTCACAGTTTTTCCTCTATTATTATTTCAACATATGGAACCGTAGAGGAGATTTAGACCAAATGTGCAGTTGAATAGCTGTTTAAAAAACGTGTTTAAAGGTTATTTTCTCATTTTAGATTGATTAGATAACTATTAATATCAGAGATGATATTTGTGGCAATGAATTCAGTTCATTGATGTCCATTAAAGTCAGTTTTATGCTGTCAGATAAACAAAATCTTAATTGCAGCTTAGTCTCCAGTCTTCAGTACAATTCCAACTTTTTTGTCTGCAATTTAATTTAAAAGACACATCTTCAAGGCTGCATATTCAACAATATACAACCTTACTAGACTGTTTTCACAAGAAACACGGATCCTGACTTAGCAGGGAAACTAAGGGGCAGCTGAATGTTTGTCCAACAGAGTGAGCTGTGATGGCGCTGCTGACTTGAGGCAGTTGTGGAGAGATTTCACAGCTCAGTAACGTTGAGCAGTTGGTCAGTGAGCAATGGTTTCCAGCAGAAACAGAGAGAGAAAGAAAGCTCTTATAATAGTGGCCTATTGGGCTGTTTGTGTAAAAACAAATCATGTGCCTTCATCAAATTAACAGAGTGTGAGAGTGTGGCAGAGCAGATATAAGATACAGAGATACATAACAAGTACTGAGGCATATATAGGCAGATATGAATACGTAGAAACTTACAGCCATGAACTCAGCACTGGATCCCACAAACTCTCTGAAACAGAGCAGGAAGTTTTCTTCTGTGGGCAGAAGCTGAGCCAGCTGCAGAGTAAATAAAAAAACAAAACGATTATCATTTCAGAGACTTATGTTTCACATTTATGATTTAAATTTGTCCAGACAGGAGAACTTTTCATATGTAGGCTTAATTTAAAAAAAAACAACATTTTTTCTAATGTTTTATTTCATTTATAGATTGACAGTGAAGATACAGAAACATGAAAGCTGGAGTCAAACCAGCGACGTTGTAGACATACAGTTTTGGTCTTTACCATTCCAACACTAGGAAACCATACTTGGCTTATCTGCCTTAGCTTATGAGTGATTTTTTCTGCCTTAGCTTATGAGTGATTTTTCTCACCTCTGACATTTCAATTCTCCCATCCTCGTTCTGGTCAAATTTAGCCATGAACTCCTTCATCTTTTCTTTGAACGCAGCATTTGTAGGATCCTGCAACCACATAAAATCCTATGTATCAAAGGGACTTTCAATCTTTTTTTATTTAAACATAAAAATAAAGAAACTATCCAAGCTAACCCTGTCCCCAAGGGAATGGACTTATTTGTTTCTTATTAAATGTAATTTCCCCCAGGTAATGATCCTGTCATCATAATGAAGAAATGTTGTTAATCAAAGTCTATGAATATTAAATTCACATTTCATTTTCTTAAATGATGGATTAAAGGAGGAGTATTCAATGTGTTGTGGAAAATCAAACAAAAAAGGATCTTATATATTCATATGGGCCTGCTATACAAGTTCCTCAGGGTAAATATACCTCTGTAGGTTCAGAAACATCACACTCACCACGCCCGCTCCTCGCCTCGCAGTCTCCAGCTCTTTGAAGAAGTTCTCCAGCTCCTTCCCTTCGATGAAGCCATTTCCTGCAGCGCATGAGAGGAACTAAATTAGTTTGGCACAAATGATGCAATAAAGCTTTTAAGTCGCCTGAAGCTTTGTTGACTGTTCAAAAGTTTGATTAAAGACTTTGGAAGGGGATGAAAGATTAAAAGTCAATGGGGTTCTTTAGATTTTGGAACAGTCACCAAACTTCCAGTGCTCGTCCCGTTTCAAGTTGTATGTGATTGGATCCAAGTGAGCAAACTGATTATGGTTTGGAGTATTTCTTAGAGTATTGGTTGGTTTAGCTCTAAATTCAGTATACATGTCAATCAATTTGTTGATATTCAAGTCTGGAGGGAAGAACAAGCTCTACAAACCTGGGAAATTAGATTAACACGTGTTATACCATCTCTACACAACTTCAAACTTTTAATAGAAAACTCACTTTAATGACCTGAAAGCACGCTACACAAAAACCAGCTTGGGTCTAGAGAATATTCTCTATTCACTTTCATATACTGTACTTAGTGTAAAATTGGCATTTCTTGTGTGAGGAGATTCAGTGATGTGCTGCTGCAGGGAAGAAAACAACCCACAAGGGTCCATTATAGCTGCAGTGTTAGCACTCTAATGAGTTTTCCTGCCTAAGAGGCTGAAGTGTCCAGTCAGATTGATGCTTATTGGGGCATTCTGTCCCTCTGTTTGGATTTGTGCGTCTTATGACAGTCACATGACCTGCAATGATTTTAATACAATAATTTACTCCATTGGTTTCCCTGCAAGTCAGAGGCTAACATTCAGCGCTCACTTTTTAATCAGAAAGATGAGTCCCATCTGTCTACGATACCAGCAGGGGTTAGTGCCTTTAATCTTACAAAAAGAGATGTTAATAGAATGGTTACTTACTAAAATAAAACACAGATCTACAGAATAAAATGCAGAGCTTCACCCTGCCCCCTCTTCATCTCTTAATCTCTGATCCTCTCATCTCCTCTTCTTTCTGATTCTCCCTCACCCCCCCCCCCCCCCCCCCCCCCCCCCATCTCCCTGCCCTGATTCATTTGCAAACGATATCTGATAGGTGCTCCATGCCACCATCTGTGCTTCAGTTGAGCTGCTGTTTTAGATATAAACAAATCACTATAGGGACACATAGCTTGGGGTCTGGAAAGAAAGAAAGCCAATGCGGCAAACTAAAGGTGACACTGTAGATGAGTTTCACTCTCCTTCAATATTCAAATTTGCTGATTGTAATGTACTGTAATCAAGTAGCATTCAAATTGAGTATTGCTGTATAACACCTTGGTCAGCCAACAATAAAATTCTGTAAAATGTGGAACCAGAACTAAATTTACCAATCTAATTATCATCTGCAATCTACAATATCAAAAGAGTTTAAATTCAAATTAGACATTGTTGCTTAAACTGGTTTAAACCATCCACATCTACACTGTTCATTATCCTGAATTCTGAGTACGGAATTACCGCCTTGCAGCTGTATGACTTTGCCATCCAATCAATTGCTGGTTCACAACCATGTCTGTCAAAAATCTCATCTCTCAATGATTGAATCCTTTTAGACATGCGTGCAATAATTAGCAAGTGAATTCTGGAGATTGTGTCAAAAACGTATTGTGTACAAGTGTCAGTTACCCGAAACACTAAAGGCGTCGTCTTTGGAAACTGATTTTAATAGTTCGGATACATTAAAGAAAAATGATTGACAAATGATCAGATGAACCATCTGTCAATCAAACTATAGACAAGGTGGCTCTATAGGGAAAAGTCAGGAATCAACAAAGTCTGTGGTGTTTACATCTTGTGATAATGACAACAACAAGGAGTATTGCCAGTCGTTGCAAAAGTCGTTGTTATATTTCAGTCTGGATCGAAGTAGCAGAACAACTGACTGACTCGGCCATCTTCACTAATTATCTTACTTTTACAAAATATTTTTAGAAATTTGTGCACAAACCTCCATAGAACATGTTTTAATCTATCTTGTGATTAGTGACTCAGCGTTACCCAAAGTACTAATTATTTCACTGAGTGCTGATTCCGTAATGCTTGCTGGCCCCTTACAGCTGTGGGGCTGCAGCGCATGGTTTATGCAAATCCAGCGTGACAAAAAAAGTAGATAAAATGTATGCAAAAAGGAGAGTGTGCACACCTTATCGTGCATGACACTGTCAGCAGAGCATGGTCCCATTTTGTAAAAATCAGACATGTTATCCTAGAGTGTTTGAATCTGACTCGTTTGAATTAATTAATTAATTATAGGTAGAATGGTTAAATACAGGACAGTATCCCAGGAGGGGAAATTGTTATACAAATTACCAATCCTAAAGTATGAGAGGGATAAATCATGTGACTTGTCATAATGCCTACATGAGTAAATGTTTTCAGTTCATTGGGGCTCACTACCAGGGTTTAGTAGCTCTACAAATCTCAGCTGCCACAGGGAGGGCACCACTGCACACTACTAACTGAGCAGATGCAGCCCTTAACTTCCCAAAACATTTTCAAACACTAATCTGCTGCTAAAGGCTCAATAGCAACTTGAAAACAATACAGTTGTTCAACTCATTGTGGACTGAAATCAACAAGGGGGATCACGCAACAAGACCTTTTATCTCGCTAGAAGTAAAAAAGGCTGGCTGAAAAATCCCTGCACAAATCCTTCCGCTGGCGAATGTGTTGTTTGTTGTCATTATTTTCCCTGCAGCCAGTAGGAGCTTTGCTCTGCTGTGCTGCAGATGTTGTCAAGCTAAAGCAACTCACATGATGCTTTTCAGCAGTCACCAAGATTTTGTGTAGACTTTGAATAAGACTCTTCCTGTTCTGGCTGGTTATTGTTAAGAATGAAATTGCTTTAGTTAAGGGATAATGATATCACATAGTACTTCATTTGATACCATCATGTCAGTAGAAGCATTCATTTGTGTAAAATGGCACCACCACTCCTCCCCCCAAGTGTTTGTACTTCTTAACATTTTTGAGAGGTTTCAAATGATTAAGTGTTTTACATACCTGTACAAAACTACACATTGAAGTATAACTGCCAATTCCATGAAGTACGCAGTGTTCACCACGTCACCAATCACACATTGCATTAAAGTGAAAAACGGAAATGATTGAATACAGGTACCATTTTACTGGAGATGTTTGCAGAGTACTTGTTAAAGGATTATTTGGTTGATAGACATTTCAGCTGATATCCAGCCTAACTCCACTCATGTGATACAAAATTATATTGTCCTCGTTCAATATCACCATGAAAAGACAATGATTTGAAACATTTTGTCAAACTAAGGGTTTTTTCTTTATCCTCTTCCATGCTTTTGCCAGAAAAAGCATTTAATTCATGCAAATCACTCAATGGTTCTACCTATACCAGAGGGGACATAGTTAGCAATGTTTTAATCCCACTTGTAACCATGAGTGCAATGCAGTAGAGCACTTAACCCTGAACTTCTCCAGTGGAGCAGCTTGAAGATGATGGCTTAAAAAATTCAAGGCAGTTGCAGAAGTCAGCGAATCGCTGGATTAACTAGGGTTAGGGTTCAGGTTAACACCAACTATCTGCTTTTTCTTCTCCTATATTTGAACACTCAATATGTCTTCAAGTCTGATGACAATCTAGCTATCGTGATCCACACCATATATTTCTGAGGTTACATTTTATCCAGCAGATGCCTGGGACCACACTTTATCTTAATACGATAGTGATTGGTAACGGTCCAATCAGTATTGCTCACACTACAAAGAGAAACAAGAACATCTCCTACGCCACTAAGATTGTACTGATGCCTGAAAATAAACCAACAAAAACAACAACAAAATAGGTCATCCTCTTCCAAAATGACCCATATAAGTGTTTTCTGATATGGCGCCCCCTATTGGTAACATGACATTTTTTCTTTTCAAAACCAAGGCAATTATTAAAAATATCCCCACTATATCAGGGTTAAGGTTTATATGCAAAAAAACTAAATTCATTTTTGGAATCAGGATGCTTTGTGAAAATAAAGTGAATTAAAGTGTTTTGTGAAAATATTCCTTTTTTATTGGATAGGGTTTGAAAGGGATTAACAAAGAGGTCAATAATCAGCTAAGAAATAATCCTTCAATATGAAACACGAAATTCATTTAAATTGGAGTGGCTCTTAGTGAAACAGAGACAAAGCTCTTCTGCAGTTTGGCTAATGGGACATTTGCCAATAATAACATGTGTATCATGAGAACCGAGACTGGGAACATGTTGCCAATAATTTGTTTAATTTGATTTTAGGTGTGTATTTAACAACTTTAGTACAATTTTGAAATGATTTCCTTTTACTGAGCATTTCCATCTGACTATACAAGGTCTTTTTACTACATTAATTTTATAAAAGGTGCATAGGGATTATTACTTGACAAACAGTACGATCAGTTTATAAAATATGATGCAGAGCTATCAGGTCTGCAATAGATTATTTCTGTCAATAATTATATACTCCAGGGTTCTTTTTCCTTCAATTGATCATTCATCTTTTTGTCCATTTGCTTTCACAAAAAAGAGGAGAAATAAGATCAATACAATTTCTACATCCTGATTAAAACAGCAAGATATTTTATAAATTAGTTTATCAACAACTGATTAATCAACCAATCATGTCAGCTTTTCTTGTTAACAAAAACATCATAAAATGGTTAAATTAGTAGGGAATTAAGTAGTAGTGTCATTGTAAAGGATCTCTCTCACACACACACACACACACACACACACACACACACACACACACACACACACACACACACACACACACACACACACACACACACACACACACACACACACACACAATTAAGCTCTCGGATTCAGAAGCTCCTCCCACCAAACTCCAGTAGAAAACCCCCTTCATCCTCTCATCTCTCCCACCTTTTCACTCTCTCACTCTCTCACTCTCTGCTCCTTCTACATCTTTTTATCCCTCCCCCATCTCTCACTCTTCTTCTCTTTCAGCTCCCTCCCCCTCTCCCCTCTCCCCTCCCCCCTCAATAACTAAACTCTGAAGGAGTCTTATTTCATTTATCTAATCAGAGTCCTCAACCCACCAAAGATGCCCATTTAAAATCATATCAAATAAAAAAATTCACAACATAAATCGCATTATAGATACATTCATTTAAACTTGTATACATAACATTTGAATTGGGCGCACCAAGTATTTTCTAAATCAAGTTCATTTAAAAAAAATACACTGGAATAAAAAGTATTTTCTATAGAGTCCGTATTCATTTCTAATTGATTTCATCTTCTAACAATGATGATATTACTATTGTATTTTGAAACAAGACGAAATAACACAGAAGAAATAAACTCATGTTAGAATATTGTAATTGAAAAGTAAGTATAAATATAACTAATTCTTCACAATTATATATTTAGGGTCTGATTGATCCCTTCAATTGATATACGAATTTTTGTTCGAATTTTTTTTTTTAAAGAGCGAAAAAAAGGTCGATACAATTTCTTCTTCCTGATTAAAACCGGGATATATTTTATAAATTAGTTGATCAACAACTGATTATTCAAACAATCATTTCAATGCAATTAGTTAAATGAAGCTCATTTCCTACAACATTAAGTAGTAAAGTTATTGTAAAGGATCTGAATGCCTTTTACAAATAACACTCACCCCTCACTGTTATATATTTAGCGTCAATTAAATACCGACTGATCTCTCAATTGCTGTCACATGCATCAGACTTGAGACGCGCACTGACCGTCTGCGTCAAAGTGTTTCCAGATGTCGATGAACTGCGCGGCTGTGATCTCCGCCAGGTGCAGGTGGGGCGGCTGCTGGGCTTGAGTTGCCATCTCTGCTGTTTCTCCGTGCTTTTAGTTGAGTGTGATAGTTGGAGGTAAACTTTTCCCGGGTAGAGCTCCTCAGCACTGTGGGCAGCTCCTCCTCAGCTGAGGCTTTTAAACCCCCCGCGGCGCCTGCGCTCCTGCTGCCCGCCACAAGGGGGCGTGTGCAGCGTGCAGAGAGCCTGCAGGCAGGAGACCAATTACAGCAGGAGGAAGAAAAGGAAAGGCTCTCCTGGTCTTTGCATTTTAGATACCATTAACTGCTGTCCATGCTGCTGGTTTGATAGCAGGATCATTATACCCACCCAGTCCTACTGCTCCCAGGAGGAGACAATCCCATCAAACAAAGTAAATCCTACAGCGGGCGCCCTGCTGGCTCCAGTTGATCTTGTCGGATCTTTATCATCCCTGTCTCTTCCAAGCTCTTTGCACTGTCAATTATCAAATAAAGCCTGCATAGATTAAACATCCCATCCCAGGGGGCACAACACCTCAGGAGAAATCACAACTATGTGCATCTCATGCTCCAGTGAGGGCCACATTTTCTTCTTCTTCCACTCTCTGCTGAGTTTTGATTTTACCTATCAGATGTCACAGATGAGACTACACCCTCCCTCCTTTCTTAGTTTTTACTCTCATCCCCTCCCTCCCTCCCTGAACCTTTCACACTCCCTTCATCACTCCTTCCGGACTGCGTAGGTTGGAGGGGCACTCAGCATCTTCGGCCAATCGAACTCACGCTTGGTGTAAATCGCAGCAGCAGCAGTGGCTGTGGTGTGGCTACTAAATCACCAACACGCCTTTTGTTCATTCTAGAGGATGAGCCTATCTTTTTTCATCTTCTCCTCCTACTTTGGTGCATCTCCCTTCTCCAATGTGTTCCCCACAAGCTGGTGTGAAGGATGGGTGCTGTGGTGGGGGAGGGGATCACATATAGAGGATGCAGAAGAAGAAGATACTTTATCTCTTCTCTGCAGAGTTGCTGATCAGAGAGAAATGTGAGAAACTAAACAGAGGGAGAGTGTGAGAAAGCAGATAACTGTGTGTGTGTGTGTGTGTGTGTGTGTGTGTGTGTGTGTGTGTGTGTGTGTGTGTGTAGGATAAGTGAACATATTTACAACTACTGTATGTGTATGTGGGAAAAAAGAGAGGGAGGAAGGGAGGTGAAGCAGAATGTGGGAATCTATTTATAGGATTTCCATCGTAAAGCCTAAACTGCATGAATTATAATTGGATCATTTATAGGACTGTTTGTAGAGCTCTAAGCGCTCTCTGCTTTAAGTGTCGGTGGTGAAGTGATGGGATGAGTAATGGATAGGTGTGGGTTGAGAAAAAGACAATGATGGAGGGACAGATGTTAATGGACCTCTGATCAACTTTCAATTGGAAAAGTGTCATGTGGACATGCATGCTCATCTACTTACATATGGCAAATACACTTTACTGTATGCACATATACCCAATATGAAATAAATGCAAATCGATGTAGATCTGGCTTTGCTTGCATGCATTTCATGAATAGCAGATTATGGATAATTATGCAATCCTGTTAATGCTATATTAAATATATAATATGAAATGTGCTAAAATGGGCTTAATGTCGATAATTATCATTGAAAGTGAAAGCAGGATGAGAACATTTTTTAGACAGCAGGTGTTTAAGAGGCTTTTAGTTCACATTGATTTAATTTGCTGAAATGCAACAACAGTGTAGCGTTTTTAGAGTTATGCAGAATTATGCAGGATCAAGCGCACAAATCCTGCCTGCGTATATGCATAGAAACCCCAGATTATTTAAAAATAATAAAAAGACAACCTATGTTCAAAGTGCAGACTATGCTAAACTGAATGAAATCTGATTAAATGTATATTCTCATTTACTGCTGGTTGGAACTAATGGGCTCATGGTTTCTTTCATGGATGATTATTACCTCCAGTGTGTGCTGCTGTTTCACCACATCTGTCCTGCTTCAATCAATGAAAGCCATTTATCTAACACCTCTCTCATTTTGTAACTGTAAGTACAACTTTGTTAGTTAAAATAAATAGATTTTCCCTGTGTGAAGTTTGAGGTTGTAGTTAGATATCCATTTGTAATTACTAAAAAAAGATTTGTCTTTTCAGTGTGTCGAATGCAGAGGACAAATTTCACTGTGTGCTCTTCTGTGTGCATGTGGCGACCAATAAAGAGGGTTTCATCCTCCGATTCTTCTTTGAAAAAGAAAGACTGTTTTGTCACAAAGCCTCCGAGGATGAGCTTACCATTTCCTTTGCATACAGACACTGACATTAATCCTAAGTAACCTTTTTGAAAAACACCAATTTTAACCTTTTTAGATGTTACACTGAGGCAAAACATTGCCAAAGGTTTGGTTTCATATAGTTTGTTCCTTTGTGAGGTTCATTGGCTAAGACGTTTGAAAACTGTAGAGGCCAAAACATTTCATTAAACATTAGTGTCTTATAAATAATACAGATGCAGCTGTACGACTGCCTTCCTCGCAGGCACTGAGGAAACACTAATGAAAATACACTTCACAAAGTGTGAAATGTTATCTCATTACAAGATCTCTCAAACTACCATAGTTGATCTGAGAGTGTGTGTGTGTGTGTGTGTAAGTTACCTCCAGCATGCAGTCATGGTTGAATCTCATTAGATTTTTCTGATATCTGATCAAAAGCAGCATGCAATGCAGAGATGACCCACCTTGCAAATTAATTACACCTGACAGTATGGTGAGAGCAAATGTGAAATACACGTTTTTAATTTTCTGAAGGAGAGAGAAATCCTTGTTGCCTTCTACTCTGTTAGCTTTATGGCATGTGTCAAGTTAAAAAAAACAAAAAACGTTATCCTAACAATGAGTTTATTAAATCTGATGACTATGTTCAGCCCAGCAAAGCCTTATCAGTTCTAGTCTAATTCTAAACCAGCAAACTAAACTATAATAAACTAAAATATCCTGATAATTTATGATGATGCAGGGCTGTTAAAGCTGGGGCTAATGGGAGCCTTCAACATGGTGGTGTATTCCTTCATACAAACTGTGCTTCAGTATCAATATAACCATACTATCAAGTAAACCAAAGAAAGATTTAGTATTTTTTCCATACAGTACACATGCACAAAATGCCTACAATCACCTTTTGAATTATGCAAGCCAACATCATTTTCTGGATATTCTGACCCACAATCCTTTGCACACATACACATTTCTAACAAAGTACTTTCTCCCAATTGTATGCATTCAGAAATATGTATTTTGTTATGGCAGCTAGATCCACCCTTGTGTCCTCTTGTGATACTGCTGGTTGCAACAAAAAAAAAATCACCATGGCCACAGCCTAAATGCCGGACTAAAAAATTCAACCAACAGACCACAAACCAACGGCATCGAGGTGATTAAATCCTCTTCCTAGCCTACTGTAGATAGTCTATGAACCATCCGTGTTAGTATAGTCCGGCACTTCCACAAACTACAGAAAAACTAAAGGTTTCTACAAAGCAGGGTAACTGCAGATTACGGCATGCCTACAAATAGTGTTCACTTGATAGAAGAACAACAGCATATACATCTCAGCAAATATCATGCTTCATACAATGCTTCATGTGGCTGTTTGGATTCCCATCTGTCATCATTAGCTCCATAGCCACTCAGGACAGACACATGTTTTGAAGAGGGGTTGTATGAAGTACTTATCCACAAATCAGTTTATCCCTACAGTAGATGGTGGATGGCATGGCCCCAGTTTAGAGAATCCTGCACTAGAGCAATATCAATGTACTGCTGTGTGTGGGAAGCAGCAAAAGCCACCTACAAACATTAATATCAGATCAAGTGAGCGCTTTATTTAAAATATATTTTAGGTAGTTCAAGCTGCCCCGGTCCACAGCAGTCCATTGCTTAGCTCTCTTGCTGTAACCATCTGTTTCTACAAACTGGTTCTTCCTCAAATGTCATGTACTGTAGGTTATACACACACAGTATAAACACTACATATAACCCCACCTCAAATTAAATAAACTATTCCTTTAAAGTTGGCTGTAATGAACACTTCACCGAGCCGAAACCTCATGCTTCTTCACTACCAAATCCGTCCAGTATCAGATATCATCTTAGATTATAAATTATCAAAGACCTCATATCTGATGCGAGGCCACTGAGACAACAAATGTCTAAAACTGCATAATTACGTGCTCAGAGGGACAATAATACCAAATGTGCATAGTGTTGGTAGGAATTAATATCACAATGTGAGATTATTTATGTGGAAGTGTGCATGTAGATTCGATTAGGCTTTCTGGATTTGAATGCCAGGGACATTTGCTCCAGCGTTAATACGGTTGAGCAGAAGTCAGAGTGGGAGTGTAGGATTTGTGTAAATTAGAGTGACAGTGTGCCTCATTGCGGTAATCAGCCATTTTTATCAGCTGCACAATGTGGACTGAGTAACTATAGGCTGATCAGAGAGTTGCCAAAGGCTGGAAACAGATAACGCAGAGTCCAATTTTCAGTCTATTTGACAGATTGCGTTTGTGATTATATTCCTGCAGATAAACACCTCACAATGACAAAAACTGCATCATCATTTACCGTATGCTGTTTATGAAGGCAACACATGTAGAAAATCACAAAGAGTAAACATTGCCTTCAGACAGGCATCCTGTAGGAGCTGAACTAACAAAGCTTTTCAGCATTTCACAGATGATGCAGAGGCATCAAGCTCAGCAGATAGCTTTACATGATAAAATTGTATTTTGCAGTTTCTGAGCTGTATGGGAGAATGGCTCCCTCTGTATGCCTGCAGGACAATATGTTCTCCCTCCCCTCCGTCGGGAACAATTAAGATACTGGACCTCCCAAGTGAATCATCTCAAAAACAACCACACAACTAATAATGTCACTGGAGACATGAAGTGATTTGTCCTCATGATGCAACAATGAGCGCTGCAGTGATAATAACTAAGGATCCTGAGGGGGAAAAAATGCATAGTCAGATAATTATTTAAAGTCAGTCAGCTTAAATACAGGTTCACCAAAACCATTTTTGGTTTTCAACTAGAAATGTAACAGTTCAACTGTTCTTGCAGAATTAAAGTGTAAAGCCCCGTCCCATCTCTTAAATATGAGGCCAAAAGGCATCAAATGGTTAGCTTAGCATTAATTGGGGAAACTGACTTTTAAGAAAGCATTTAACAATTCCCAAAATGTTGAAATAATCTTTACAATGCTTTGAATCTATCATGCATGTCATTTTGAAAGAAAATGGGGTGTACACATTCTTTGACACTTCTTCCTAGAGAAAACCGCTTGTCTCTCAAAGCTCGACTACCCTGAGCAGCTAAGACATTTTATTTTGGACTGAAATGCTTTATATGTGGCTTGTCACTACCTTCAAAACATTCCTGTTTAAGATCGCTCTTGAAACATCAGTTGGTAAGGAATCGCATGATAGACAGACGATGATTTTGTTGTTTAAGGGTAGAGAGCAAAAAAAAATAGTTGGGAAGGTAGGTGTATGCAACTGTGGCAGGTTTAAATATTCATATTAAATTACATGTTTTAAGGAGATTAAGGAAATGGACATCAATAAATGATTTTTCATTACATTTAAATCAAAAAAAGGGAGGAAACTCCGCAAGAGAAAAATATTTAACCACAAAAATATTCAGTTAAAATGATCTTTATTTGAAAAATGTGTTTCAACTACGTACCTAAAATGTAATATTAAAAGTCTGGGTATGAAAAGAAACCAAAACTAAGCTGGGCTGAGGCCAGTAAAGGGGGTGGCAGATATACTTTAAGTAAAAGTAGGGTGCTTCCAAATACTCACAGGTATCACAGCAAAGTGCACACAGCACATGGGAGGGTGACTAGCCCCCCCAAATGACCGGCACTCAGCTCCACTAAAAAGAAGAACACTGAAACGAGGTTAAACTAAAAAAAGATTCTTGTCGGTTCAATTAAACAGGGGCAAAACACAAAGCAACATAAAAGCTCAAACAAAACAGTATTATGCAAAATAAGCAAAAGCAGGAGGCAACAAAAAGTAAAGCAAAACAAGTATACACAAACCAGCAGCAGGTGAACCCTAAAAAGGTAAAAAATGCAGGTTGAAAATGTCACACCATGCAGCCCACAAACAAAACATATGTTCTGGTATACTCACCACAGAGAAGGGGGATTTCACAAACTACTGGTGTATAGGACAATCTATAAGTGAGCAGGTCATAGCAGAATCTGAGGAGAACAATTTCTCCATATATTACACTGCCTACCTGTACCACTAACCATGACAGACAGAGACATAGGTCTAGGTTCACACGGTGCTTTACAAGGGGATTTACGACCTACAGAATATATAAACATATGCATGTTTGAAATATTAGAAACATAATTTGGAAAAATAAGTAATTCATACACAATTCAGAGTCTTTAGTTGCTTTTCAGGATCCAAAGAAGCAGTGTTAGTGTGCAGGTAGAACATAGTTTGGTGGTACAGCCTCTAAACCTCAATCATAAGGGGTCTTCAGGCGAGTGTGTGGGACAGACAGTAAATTGAATGTGTTTGATCTAAGAGGGTGAGCTGATGAGTAAGGGTGAAGAGGGTCGGCCATATGTGCAGGATCTTGGGACAAACAGACGTCTTTGGTCCGGGGATCTCTGACAGTGTGCGTTATTTAAGATCTGACAGGGTGTCATAAAGCAAACACGCAGTAAAGTCTCATGACCAACCGCCTCCCTGACCCTCACCCACAACCCTTCATCATCAGTGTTTTTTGGTGGGAGAAGAATGAATCTGTGCAGACCAACATGGATCACACACACAGAGGGAAAGCACAGGAGCTCAGCGCTGTGATAATTCACAGTGCGTGGACAGGCCTCCATAAACAAATGCACTGAAGCGCAACAAGCCCACCCACATGCACATATGAGAGTGCAGTATACATACCTGAGAAAACATATCCTCAGATGGGTGTGTAGTGTTGATGTGTGTGTGTGTTTGTGCACATATTAAATGCCAACAAGTTGTCCCTGAGGCCTGATTTGTGCCCTCTGCCCCACCTCTGTCTAGGCAATCCCTTTTATAAAGTCAATTCAATCCAGCAAAGGGAACAGAGGTCTATCGATGTGCCTCCAGGCAAAGAGAGAGAGACTCCCATGTACAGTAAACAACGCCGGCGTAGAGCTTTAACTATCAGCCATTGATTGCTAAACACACTGTGGGAAGAAAGCATTAACCAGCCTCTGTGATTATTAGTGTTGAACTAATTATTCAAATTAACCTAAAAACCATTACGGGGCCATATGGGACATAATCTAGCTGTCACACAGTTGGAGAATATGCGTGACCCAACACATAGTCCGCAGATTCACAATGTTTTATTGGCAGCTGCACATTTAAAGCTGTGGTTCCATCGGGCTTTTATTTGAACATAATATGACACAGTGAGATCAAAGGGCAAGCTGTTGGCTCTGAATGGAGGCCAGGCGGGTTTTAGCCACACCAGATTACCATTTCTGATTTAACAGAGAAATATGCCGACTCACACGCACTGTCATTAGAAAGTTGATCTGTGGCATCCATACCATCATTTATATCTTTAATATTCACAAGAATATGTGTCAGATCCCCGTCCTCTGATTGAAGATATGTTTTTTCCAGCTTCAACTTTATTTCCTATTTTATTTTAGCACTCAATTGTGTCTCTCTTTTTTCTCTTCCTTTACTCGTGTGTTTCCCACCTGTGTCATTACCTAACTCATCTGATTTTACTTTTAACCTCACTACCGTTCTTCTCTTGCCTCTCTATCCAATAACTCCAAACAAATTCACTTTAAATTAATTCAGTATATAAGTTATTTGTGTCCGTTGTGTCACGGACAAACACTGTATTTGCAACCAAATGTTCACCTTACGATACAAGATGCAAGACTCCAGATCACTCAAAGCCTTCATTATTACCGGACCTACGATCGTTAAATCATTCAACATCAAGACCTCATATTGTTGTTGGCTGCAGTTGATGTCCGATATCCCACCATTGAGTGTGGAGTGTTTCACAATTTATGTAGCGCTGGTTATTTACTGAACACATTGCATCATATCAATAAGTAATGACATTGGACATAAAGAAGACATTGTATGCACATTTTCCAGTCCATATTTATGTTTTGGGTTTCTTTAATATTCAAAAACGTTTTTTTCTCATACTGTCTGTCTAGAGATTGCTGTAATCACTTTGTGGGAAACACTCAGTTAGGTAGACTTTCTCTTTAAGCTCCCCTCCTGTTTGCTCTTATTGCTCAGTGTTTCTGGGTCTTTGGCACATGTGCTTTCTGGGCGTCTCCGCACCATCATCGCAGCCGGGCGGCAACAGCACTTTAGTGGCACTTTATTTTATTTTTAAGGCTCGCTGTGAATGCACAATTTCTGAATACCAGCTGTGTACATCTCTCTGTATATTGAGCATTTTTGATACTAACCCTTTATACAGTATTTTAAAACAGATAAACATTTTTTTTTCTTACAAAGTGGGACCTTTAAATGTGAGCTAAAGTCTCTAAATGATTGCATTTTATATTAACATTGACAGGACCTATGGACGGTCTTGCATTAATTCAAACACATGTTTTAAAACATTTATAAAATGATAAGCTTTGCAACCTATACACATGTTATGCTCTAAATATGTCACTTTTAATGTGATAAACAGTTTGAATGAGTCAAAAGATTTATATTGAGGTGCCACATAGTGACATTGATGAATTAATGTGCTAATTTTGTCCATTTAGGTCCAAAACAATGTGCTATATGGAAAAATAAATGCATAGAAACAAGAAATGAAATAAATACCAACAATTAATTCAGAAAACGTTGAAATATCAAGTACTAAAATGAAAGTCCTCCTGTACATGTAATGTTTATACCTTCTTTTTTTTTAACTCAAGGCAGCTCCATATATAAGACAAGGTTTTGTATTATGACCTGCATTCCTGCTGGATCCTCTGTGCCCAGATGATTGTCTGAAAAAAGGAAGCGCACCAGAGAAGAGAGCTAAACTGATTAGCATTTTAAGAAGACAAACCCAAAGACCATTGTGCTTTACAATAAATCTTAAATCATCCAACATGATTTACATAGTCAATCCATAAAACCAGCCATTAGAACAGGAACTAAAGCGCAATATTTCCAAGAATCGACAACAATTGACACTCCAATTTTGGCCGGGTGTCAGAGGTTAATAGGTTGTTGTTGTTTATGAGGGGAAAACACCTGCCACAAGGAAAGATTTGTGACCCCAAATCGCTCTTTTCTCCTTAGACGAATTTTTATTTGCCCCTAGACTCCTAACCTGTATCTACAACCTCACACACTCCAGCCAAACGCTCTGCTCTGAATGAAAGTTGGATTTATGAATTCCTCCCTCCAACAGATTTTCTTACTGAATATTCTCTTTCAGTAGAGTCTCGAGGATTAATATAAGAATATACATATTTATCATTTCAAACATTATCTGGAGGAGTCGGGTTTAGAAGCAGGGGTGTTTTTATCTTATTTGATTTGAAGTCAACCCATCAACGTCTGGCTGGATTACATCTTCACACTTTCTTTCATATCTATAGTTCTTTAATTCATTTATATTTTCTCCACTAATACTGCAGAAAATAGCTGAGCTTAATCACAATCAGGCTGCAGAGCCTGGAAAGCTTTGCTGTGGGCAGTACATTTTAAAAGCCTCCTCAGACGTGACAGCTTCACCAGCTGCTCTACAGGGCTGTTAACACAAATTAAAATGTGTTTCTTTGTTCTTCATATTTGTTCATATCACTGTTTATGATGTAAAAGTATTGTTTGTGTCTGTTGGGCCAGATGTGACGTGTCCCATATCTATTTTTCCAATTCAGAGAGTAATTTATCCTCCCTCAGTTTTTAGATGATCCATCTTTCGTCTGTGAGAGGGACAAAGAGGGTTTGTTGTCAGACAACAGCTGCAGGAGGAAAGAGAGCAACTCGTTTGCATCGCTGCAGCGTCGCTGTGACAGAGAGCAGATGTTCCCTGTGATTGTTTAGTGGTGTGTCTATTTCTACTCCCTTACTCGTCTAGTTTGAACTGAAACATTACTGTCATCTTCGACATTCATCCGGCATAAAGACTCACTCCACTATTGCAGAATCAGTCCTTTATAGCTCTATGTGTACTTCACTTCTCACTGTCATTTTCAGTAATGATATTATGATAAAAATAACTACTGAAAATATGTATAAACTGGTTCATTTTATGGTTGTGTTCAAACTTGCATACTGTATATGTGATCAGCCTTAACTGCATCCTGCACACTAGATAAAGTATGTCATTACCAGCAGACCGTTCCCACTGAAGTGAACTCAAGCAATACGTCTCTTCTGCATCTCATAACAATCATTACGTTACTAAGCTAACACTGAATGATCAGTTTATCAGGTGCACAAGGCCGGACAACAGTCAATCAAGCAACATTGACCCTCTTCGGCTGAGCTGTTTTATTTTTGTTGTTGTGATTGAAAACAAGTAGCCCATAACAGCTAAAGTTAGATCAAATGTCATCACTCTATAATCAAGATTAGATTCTTATTTATTTTGTTTTGCCAAGAAGTATTTTCTAGCCAGTAACGCAACGGTTACTTAGAGATGTCATTTTGTGCAGGAAGTAAACAAAGGAGTCCTATTTACATGCATTAAAAAAAAGATATAACACACAACAAGAAAGAGAACCCCCCAAACTGCACAATAAGCCAGTCTAATGTTTTTATTTGTATCATTTTGTTGTTATTTGAAGTATTTGTTCAGACTTAAGTATATATTTTTGTACAGCGATACGTGAATCCTGCATCTTAAGGTTATTTGCCTTTATTGGCTTTATCATGTATACAACTGGTTAATTATTTTTAACCATATGCCTTACAGTCCACCATCTGAAAAGACGCAATGCATTATGGGCTGTTGAGTAAATTCATTATTTTCATGTCTCACATTATTGCTAATTTAGTTCACAGGCAGAATTTTCATGCAAGCACAAATCCACTTGTCCCACTGCAGTTGGGATGCAATAGATTGCACTTGACACTCACTGAGTGTCAGCAGCAGGCTACGTTAGTGTGCAGTTTTTGAAAAGAGCTGCATTGGTTTTCAGTATGATTTGCTTATAAATAATCTGAGCTGATCAATGGCACAAGGGTCTACAGCAGGTCAATGCTAAGTTGTGAAACAGGTATAATGTCCACACCAGGAAACAAGAAGAATAGTCCCTTTGACTCTCTTCTTCTCTGTACTGCAGAGCTGACGCAGCATCTGACGCGGCATCTGTAACAGTGTTGACAACTGACCAGATAACATGAAGGGAAATATAATTACTGAAGTGATGGAGTTACAACTGCTTTATCAAACAGACAGATGTGACCTGAGAACAGAGAGAATCTCTAATAAATGCAGCGTTTTAAGTTTTCATCACTTAGCTTCTTCAAACGTACATTTCCTATGATATCCAGCAGGGGGAGATTCCATTTGTTGCGAAAAAAAAGTTGATTACATAGAAGTCTATGAGAAAATGAACCTACTTCTCACTTGATTTATTCACTTAACACATTTTTTTTCTGTGTAGTCTGTGTTTTTGTCTTAGAACCGTTGCCCTTTAACAGTGTGTTTTCAGCTCAGGAAAGTTAAACGTAACTTTTTGTGTGTCTATATCATTGGTAGTGTGCTCCCCCCTTCTTGTGTCACTTCTCGTTTAAAAAAAAAAGAAGATGGCGACAAAACGCCCAACCGAGGCTTCAAAACCATAGCACACAAAGTAATGGATGACTTCACTAGGCTTCTGTCTATTGTCTATTGAACTTTGACTAAAGTGATTTTGGCAAGTGAAAAGAGGAAGAGAGAAGAAAGGGTTCCAAAGTTTCCAACTATTCCTTTATCATTGACAAATCTCAAATGAGCCTGATTGAAACCTTGATTTTTCCTTGAGCTCTGAAACAAAAAACTTGTACGTCTAAGGAATGCATTTATTAATGGTCATTACGGGCAGGCCTTGCAAAGCTGCACTGAACACCTTGGAAATCCAATTCTTAGGATTGTTGTATCCTGACAGGATCAAGAAAACTATGAATAAAACATGGAGTCCTTTACTTAGGCTTATGATATTTTGAGGAATGTTAATACTTTCTTTACTGTACCCTGCCTTTTCTCTCTCTCAAAGATTAATGGTTGCAGGAACAAAGCGCGACTAACAAGCAAGACAGCATCTCCTGAAATGTGATCACAGACGACTGAGTGAGGGAGATGAATCCCTCTGATGAACATATCCTGCTCCATGGGGAACACAACTCTCCTCCTCACAAGCTTCCTGTCCTGCTGCAGCGTTTTTGTTACATAACGACAGTTTCACTTCACCTGATCCGTCAGTTTCCTCTCTCTGCAGACAGCAAAGAAAAATGGCAAGTCTCCATTCAGCAGCAAAAAGAAAACAAAACAGAATCAAAGTTAAAGATAACATTTATTTTAAGATGTGTATTTATATCAGCCATACATGTTGCTTTTTGTCACATAAATACTGATATTTAATTTAACAAACATCATCATCATACGCATTTCTTTTCACATTTAAACTCACATTTGTACTGACATCAAACACAGTCATACTGCAATTGATACAAACGTGTTTACTGTGTTATAAACATTTAGAGACATGGTTATATTGAACATTCATACTCACATTTATACTAAAATTGTACACAGTTTTACGTATACTGACAATAAGAACATTTATACTTACATTATAATCAGCTCCATCATCACACCTCCAACACAGCAGATTTTAAGCTAACACATTGCTCATTATTTTAGACTATTTTTTAGACACAGCAGTTTTTGAACTCTTTGCCAATCATACATATTATATGTAACGCAGTATCTTGTTTTGACGAATAAAGATATAATTCTATAAGTGTTTGTCTTGTGTAGTTCACAGCTTGTTTGTCTGGGCTAATTTGTGTCAACATGGATCTGATTCATTGGTGACCCCTTATCACCATGTCAAAATCTGAACAGCTTTAAAAGGTCCGTTATATATTGCTGCCTAAAGTGTGAATGGATACCGACTGACCTACAAACAATTCATCACTACATATCTGTGTGGCTGTTCTGAGTTCATCAGGACACAGTTCACAAGTTCACCATGTGATTACTTCATCCACTCAGATTGGGCTGTAGTCAGCACGCAGAGCAGAGACACAGCTGAATACTGCACAGAGGACAGATTACATTCCTGGGACACAGTACAACCCAATCACTCAACCACACACACTCACTCTCTGTCTCCCACTCACAAACACATCTTCCTTTTTACCAAACGAATTAAGGGACTATAACTTTATGATTTTCTCCGATCTGGTTCATGACAGTAATCCACAATATGACAACATCAGGAACTCTATAGGTATTAAACCTACAGATGAAAAAACCCTTTGGTGTGTTTCGTGTTATAGGTTTTTTTTAAAGGGCTTGACCCTCAACCAAGGTATGTCAGAACTGAACACGGGACAACAATGAAATTTGCAAAAACAGATTAGAGAGTCGTCTTTTTTGACCTTCAACGATCGGGGTTATCGTTGCATTTTAAACCAAGATGTATAAACTAAAAGAAAACAGGTGAGCAGAACTATGGCTGTGAATAAGTGCAAAAGCCTACGTGCAAATTGTTGCAAACTGTTAACACCTAATGGAATCAACCTTTGCATTGATAGTGAAATCATTATGTAATACTGCCACTTCTATTGGCTTGCGCTCCAACAAATTGTACATGATAGGTTAAGTGGCGGGACATCTCTAAGCAGTTGACCAATCACAACAGAACCGGCCTGGGCTCTGATTTCAGACAGTGTGAAAAGAGGTGCTGTAGCACAGGCAGTATGAGAAAAATAAAGACCTTTTAGAACCTTAAAGCATGGAAACATGTCACAATAAAGGCACAAAAAACAAATATGAAACTTGAAAATGAGCAGGATACCTCCCCTTTTAGGAATTGCACACTTTGGTTCCTTATTCAACAGTTAAACAGCCTAATGTCTGTTGTGCACTCATACCGGTAAAGAATTGAATGGGAACAAGCCTTTTATGTTTAAAATTGCCACAAAGATGATACCTATAATCATAGAGAGTGGTGGGAAGGGGCCAGTATGTGGTTGCCCATCCCCCTAGCCCCCCCCCTTGGCGACGCCACTGGGCCGGATCACTTACGTCTTAACATCCAACATCCTGTCAGTTTTACATTAGCAGGTGCTGGAGGTGAAGGCATGCAGCAGGAGAATCTGCTTTTTCTCTTTATCCATGGATCGCTGAGGAATCCCAGTTAATGGAAATGCACAGATCTATCTGCAGACACTGTGCTAATTAAATCTACCTCACATATCCACCAGTGCCTGTTTTACACAGTAAAGCAGCTGAGTTATGACTGTAAGACAGTTACAACAGTTATCTCGCATTAACACATTCACATAATTTAATAAGTCTACTTCTTTTGAAAATAATCCTTGGCAGCCCTCGAGTAGAGGCTGAATTCGGAGTGAAGCTGAATGATGACCACCATACATTCAGTATTACCAGTCTGCAGGCTGTCCTAGTGCTTTATATCTGCAGTCCCACCATGCAGGCTCCATATTCATATGTTCAAACCTCTAGTGTTGGGTCCCTAAAAAGTTATTTGGATGCATCTTTTTAAGCGTCTGTTTACTCACATTTGCACATGCTTACAAGGGCACATATAAAGTATTCAACAACAGTCTAGTGTTCAGATCAGCAAGACGATCACTCCCAGTTTGGGATGAATCAAGTATGTCTGATTATGATTATGATGATTAGTCAATATGAATATGCATATTCATCACGCATTTCTGATCATGTAAATATTCTGTTCAAGGGAGAGATTCATTGTAGTAAATAGATATTTATTCAAACACTGGCTGGCAGTAATTTGCAGGAGTAAGAATTATTCAGATCTGCTATTTAAGGAGAAAGTACAAATACTGCAATATAAAAATACTCCATTACCAGCAAGTAATCGTGCTTTAGTTTTAGCAGCAAAATTTAGTTAAACGATTTCAGTAAACATTTTCGTTCGGGCCCTCCGACTGTTATATTATTATATATATATGACATCATTTCATATTTAAAACCAAGCCTTAATGTGGTAGCAGCATGTTTCTGTAAAAGCTGCAGGAGGTGGACCTAGCTCAAACTACCCCTCACCTTAAAAGCTGAGTTATGTCTGACAGCAGGGAGCTGAGCCTGACAAACTGAGTCTGGAAAGTCCTGAGATGATTGCAGAACATAAATCTCACCCTGGTGCCTCTCAGCACATCCAGTGCCCAGAATCCAAGAATGACTTGAAAATTGTGTTGGATCGATAAAAGTCCTCCTAAGTGCAGCTGCTGGAGAAGTGCATCTGCACAGGATCTAAGAATAGCAGAGTTGTCACTCCAGTTTCATCCATCTCTTCCAGTGTGTAATAAACATCATTACAGTCTGACAGGAGGGAAAGAAACAACAGTTCTGTTTGGGTTTAGAAGACACTTGAGCAGTATCAGTATCATTTGTCAGTGCACATTTTTATTGTTTTAGTAGGAAAATAAATTCCTCATTAACAACGTTGTTATATCATAAACCAGAACTTAAAAATATGTAAATATTTCGTGAAGCTAATATTCTGATATGGTTTCATTTCTTAAAAGCCCTTTAGTTAGTAGTTCATCGAGTATAAAAACATGTCAGTGCAAGAAAACTGTCCTGTCATATGTGGAAATCAAAAAGATAGACATCATTTGATTAATAGGAAGTCGTCTATATGTTGCTCGATGGCAAAAAGTCAAAACGATCCCGATCATCTTGGGATAAAACAACATTTTGTAAACCACAACCGGCCTCTTTGGGGTAAAACTCCCGGCTCTGTGAGGTGGATTTCAGCGCAAACCATCTGTGACTGACAGGAGGCTTGCTGCTGTGGGTTGGACTGTTGTTTATTCACTCCTCCCTCAAATCCCCTCAAGGATTCAGTCACGGATGAGTTCTGCTGATCAAGTGCTGAAAGTAATTTGAATTTTCATGCACTGCAAATTTGTATCATGAGACAATGTTGTTCTCGCCTGCAGGATGAGTGCAGGCTTTCAGCGGACTTCATTTTGTTGAAACTGAGATAATCAAAGATTTTAGAGACTTTTCTGGTGAAGTGAAGTGACCTTGTTTAACTTCACAGTTTGGAGTTTTGCATCAAAGTCCAACTGATATGTGGGGTAGATATTATAAACAGATTTGATCATATCAATGGTAGCAGCACATATTCAATTGTCACTATAATACGATCAAAACAAGAGACAGGTTTATTTTTTTGTATTTTTCAAAAATATAAGCCCTTGTAGAACCCAAAATGTTTTAAAGTACATAGAACAAAAGGCATTATGAAATAACTTATTATTAATAAATTGTAAAAGTATGAATTTATACGAACAAATGTATTGATCATTTAGGAAGAATAAATGGAGAAAAGAAGATAATATCTCTGGTTTTGCTGAATAGATTTGATCCTTTCTTTAACTCTGTTCATTTTGAGTCTGAAAATGTTTTCGAGTGCAATGCTTAGTCAGTGTTGTAGTCTTTTTATATTGGCATACAAAAGTGATTCAGTGATTAACTGCTGGAGGGACATGTAGCTGAACAGTGTGCTGACTCAATGAGAATAACACCGACATAATGAGACAGCTTCTGAAGCGATGAAGGGAGTCACAGCTCACTAAACTGCACTATGATTGCATGAGTAGATGCAGCTTCTGTTGGATGATTTCAGAGTTCATGGTCCGCAGGAAGTCAGTCAGTCCTCCTGTGAGCAGCTCCTCCATGGGAACAAACTGCAGCACCTGACTGTCACACCCAGACGGCACATTTTTACCCTCCTCTCCTCTCAACAACTGACCCATGCGGCTGTGGACGTCGGTGACAACAGGGAGTATCCGTGCAGCAGCTTCAGGGCAGAAGCCAACACACACAAGAACTGCCCCAGTAATACCCGAGGGGGACGGACACCTGAACGTGACAGAGCTAAAACACACATGCAGGCAAAACACAACAGCTGCGGTGACTCGGGTGAGGGCAGCAAACACTGGCAGCAGCAGGGCGTCCCCAGAGGTCAGGGTCTGCAGGGAACACACAACACAAGCTAAGAGCTGCTGCTGGTACCGCGGCTCCCCGTCGTGCAGCGTCATGAGGCCTCTGTGAGGAACTGAAGGCTCTTCAGAAAATGTTAAAACTAAATCCCCCTGTTGGCTTTCACCAGTCCCCCACGCTGAGCGACTGCCAAACACCAGGCACTGTCTCTGCTTATTGTCCCCATCAGTGTCTGCTTTAGTGACGCAAAGACCTGCAACATCGGACATGATGGAGGCCCAGCAAGCGTCATGGCAAGAGTCACAGCGAGGAACGCGAATCCAGTCTGCTGCTGTGTCCATCAGAGCGTCGTTCAGGTGGTTTAGCAGCCCTACTTCGCAGAACGCAGAGTTTTTCACTGCAAGCAGAGCAGCCCCGGCGATAACATACCATGAGTCGACGTGACACCTGGACCAGGGTCCTTGCAGCACGCTGCCGGTCCCTCTGGCCTCAGCGCAGTGTTTCTGTATCGAGGCGGCATGGCAACCCCTCTCGATGCGCTCCCTCCAGCTCAGGGTCTGCAACTCCCTCCGCTCGTTGAAGGAGCCTGTTTGCTTGTTCTGTCCCAGGGGTCGTCCCGCTGAGACGCTGCAGCAAGCGGGACTCACCGTGTTTCGGGAGATCCATCGACTCCGCTGCAGGAAGCTCACCTACACACAGAGAGAGACACTTCAGCAAGTTCAGTTTAACACTTGTATTTATTATTGTTTAGGCCTGAACATCTTTGTAAGGATTTGGATATTAAAATTGTGATTTAAATAAAAAGTTGAATAGTTGTTCGGCCTTATTTCACATCCATGAAGATTCATGGCCTCATGCAGTTTTCCTGGCCATATTTCTCATTGGGAAAAAAGGATAAAAATTGACCAAATAAAAACTTACTGGTCCACTTCTTAAGGAGAAGTGGACCAGTAAGTCCTTGAAAACGTTAGGGGAAAAAAAGATAAAACATATACAGTTCAATGACAACTTAGAAAAATCTACCTGCTGATAACAACATAACATGATTGAACTTTGAAGCTCAGTTACATTAAAAATCCCCATTGTCTCTACACACTCCCTACCTGGAAGCGATGCAGATACTCCTGAGCCGTGCCATCCCTGATGAAGTCGAGCCACTGCCTCTGTTCGCTGCTCATTCCTCCAAACAGTCGCAGGTTTTCTGTTATGGTGTCCACCTGCAGCCTGGTGAAGTACGAGCACACTTCTTCATGCTGCTTCAAAAACGACTCTGGGAGGTCTGAGTTTCCGAAAAGTGCCTCTCGGTCAGCCAGCTGTGGACCGTAGTTACGGATCAGTTTGGAGAGCAGAGGCCTCACAACTTCCTTGCCCTCATAGTTCAGACACACGACATAAACCTCAGAGTTTCCCGACTTGCTGGTGGCAGGTTTGAAGACGTTGACAGAGCTGAAACAGCAGTTCAGCAGGTACAGGAGGCAGACGGAGGAGTGCTCATACAGGGTGAACATCTTGAGCACAAAGGAGCCCCCGGGGCTCAGGAGCAGCAGTGCAGCTGTGGCCTCGCAGTAATGCAGGGACGCCACCAGCGCCTCCTGCTCGTCCGGCTTCTCCTGACAGTCAAAGCTACCATCTGCCGTCACCACTTCCACGGTACGCATGTTAGCCACAAACGCCTGCAGCTCCAGCAAATGTTTCTGGATCATGATGTTGCCTGTGTTGTCAGAGCCGAAGAACCACCAGGGCAGAGTGTTCGCAATCAATCGATCATCGGCGATCGTTGTGCTGCAGCCGTTGGCCTCGTGGTACGGGTTGAGAGTGTTGGCCGCCCAGCTCCAGTCACAGTAACGCATGGACTCGCTGGTTTTGATGTAGTGGTTCAGAGCGGTTATGAAAGCCCCTGGAGCTTCACACAGATGGACTGTGTTCAGCTCTCCGTTCTGAAGAGCCTCCTCTGGAAGAAGACTAAAGCGTCCCAGGATCTCGGAAAACTTGCACCAGGCCTGAGTGCAGATCTCTGCATTGGCTGCAGAGCGTACGGCGGCGATCACCGCCCCCGCTCGATTGGTGGAATTGGTGTGCTGATGCCATACCTGAACGTTCTTGTCACTGAGCTGGTTCTTCACGTCGTTCAACGATGCCTTCAGGGCCTGCAGCCGGCAGTGCTGCTCCGCGGGTTGTCTGAGAGCGACGTCTGGGTCGGGGAGGCACCACTCCCCACTGGCAGGTTTCACATAGCTTCTAACTTTTCTGAAAAGACCCTGAATCTCAGCCAGTGTTTCAGGGTCCAACGCCACCGTGTTGCTGAAATGCTGCAGCTTCCTGACTTTCCTCCTCGCCCCATTGCCTGAGCTCATCCTCCACACCTGTTGAAGGAGAACAACAATAAGGCTTTAAAATATCCTCAAGAAACTTACATACTACAAATAATCTTTGTTTATCCTCTCCCCAAACTCACAATATTGCTGTCATAAGAAGTCCCCAAACAGTTATTGTCCTCAGTTTGTTTATTTGTGTAATAAGGTGTTGTCATTTTCTCTTTTATGAATAATTAACTACATAGCTAATATAGTCGGTTTTGTACCCATGTGAATCAATCACGTCGTGGCAACAGTCATGCAGCGAGAGCGCACCGTGAGCAACACGCCTAATACCAATGTTAGATTTTTCTAAAAAGGAAAACTAATTCATTGTTGATTCAAAGAGACCCATCTTCTTTTCTCTTTTGTATATTCACTTTTTCTCTTTAACAAATAAAACACTTCTTTCATCAAATTACTACAAAACTTGATGAAATAATTTGTAAAACACTTGATAACAATAATAATGAAAAGCTGCAGCCCTAGATGAGCTAGAAACGTTCAGTGTGCATATGACCTGCTTACAGGTAGGAGTCAATCTTCGGGCACAGAAATCCGAACATTTCCCAGTGAATTATAATGCAGTCCAGCGCTGCAACCCTTCATTCTTCTCTACATGCATGAGTGCTGTTGAATTACTCATGTTGCCTCATTACGATGTGACGCCCTCGGGCAACAGGGCAGACTGTAAGTACTGGTGATTACCTCACCAGGCCACAGCTTCACCCAGAATAACATGAGATTTAACATCAGTAACACGACACAGTCTCTTCTTATTATCTTAAAAACAACATAATCTACCCCACACTGAATTATTCATCAACATTATCATATGACAAACAGAGGATTTAACAGATAAAATATGTTGTTGCTGTACATTTTCAGGGTGTTTTCAGATAAAACAATAACTTCTTTTTTTTTTTAAATGTATCTTCAAATTCTCATCCCATGTTCCTTTATTCATCTCCCAGCAGGGGTGTGTCAGACCAAAACACAAATATATTCAGTTTAATGTGCCATGAACCAGAGTAAAAGCAAGAAGTCTCATATTTAAAAAGCCTTTTCAACAAAATAACAATAATACATAATTCATTATCAAAATAGTTGGTGATTTGTTTTTGCCAATCATCTAATGGACTAGTCTGCTAATCCTTGCTTCTCTTATTTTGTTCACGTTTTTTTATACAACGTAGGAAACAACAACTTTGTGTTTCTCGACCAACAGGAGTCAGTATTCGGGTCAGTTTGTGATGTTAAGACTTTTTATTCCACCATTACAGTTTCCCAAAATAGATTTTCAACAATTCATGTAATTATCGAGCTTTTTTCTTATTCATGACATACAAATAATTTACAGTCAGAATCAAATGAACCCAGAGCTGCACATGATTTAGATGACAACACCGGGCAGGAGAACGTTTTTCTGTTTAATTTCTTGATTAGTCTGCGGTGATGAATGGCAATATACAATATATATATAGCTAATGAAAGCACATTCATCAAATATTCCTCATGAATCATTTTAAGCACCGCTTGTATGTATTAAAATCATCTACTGTTCGTTAAGCTGCTGTTTATATAGAAATCAAGAAAAACAAACTCAAGTTTTAGCCAAAAGTTGTACATTAAGTGATTAATAATCATGGGTTAACTAGAAATGAATTTAGATTTTCAGAAACGCTGTAAGATCACATGTGGTCTCAGCTGTAGTACAAAAGTAAAGTAAAGTAAAAAATATATATATTTAAAAAACTAGCTTAGCATTAATTTGTTTGCCAGCTCATATCACTATATGTGCTAGATATAGGCTACTGCATGTTGCATTGCATGTTGATTTTCGTACATATAAAACTATAATATTTGTAAATTGAATCTTTGAATGATGATATTTTAACTGAATTATACTAAATGTATAATATATACATTATGAAAAGTAATACATATACACGAAGCAGGTTTTGTGTAACAAGTATATTGAGGGATACAGAAGTAAACGGACAGAATACTGGAGACGTTGTTTTTTATCTCTGAGCCTAGTGCTGCGGCACTGGATGTAGCTGCATGTTTTGTGAAAAGACTCCAGTAGAACAAATGTTTTGTTAAGTTTTAGCTGAGTCGTACACTTCCTGCAAGACGAGTGCTGCTTTATGGCAGCGTTTAGTCTCCTAACACTCCCACTGCGGAAACTTTCTGATACACACAAGTCTCTAAAATACAAATCTCCTCAGCCTTATGAGCTGTCTGTCGATAAGAGGGTCAGAGCTACAAGAAAACACTTTACAAAAACTCACCGAGCTGTAACTGCTGTCAGAGAACGAGACCACGCTTTCACGTGACTCCGAACAACACTGCGCATGCGCGTGGTTGATAGGGCGGGGCCTATCTTAAAGGGGCACCTTAGCTCGATATCTTATTGTTCAACACATTACACTTCAAAAACAATGGAGATCAATGTGCTGCTAAATATATTTATCTGAACAATTTTACGTGAATATTAGTTTTAGATCGATATTTTTTATTTTTTTATATTCGTTTAACATTCATGCTCACAATTTAGATTTGATTAGATTAGATTCAACTTTATTGTACAAGTACTAAGAGAACCAAACCATTTCGCATCTAACCAGAAATTCAAGTTCAGTGTTATTGATAGTACAATATAAATATATACCCCTGCCACATAAAGTATTTAACCTATGAACACCACACGGAGGAATAAACATGAACAGCAGTATAGAAATGTAATACACTATAAATCATGGATAGACAGTATAACACACTATAGACAGAATACATTTAAATATACTCAACACAGTTGTTGTCATTTGCAATAATGTGAATAAATATGAGTATGCTGAAGAAAGATGTAGTTGTTCTGACAGTTTGAACAGTTGAACTGAAGCAATATTTACATTAATAATAAATCACGTACATTTGTCTATAACTGTCCATCATCAAAAAAAGACAATGATCTTTATGAACGCATAAACCCACACATTTATTCTCATGCATACACATTTAAAAATACAACCATACAACATGCATGAAACAAAAACAATATATAATGTAACAAAAGAGAGAGGGGAATAAAGATCGGGACAAACATAAGCTACTTGTATTTTGTTCTGTTCAAGGTTGAGATTTATGGCTGGTGGAGCATGATGGGATCTCTATATTCTTCTATTATTCTGCACCACATATAGATGTCATCCCTAAAACCTGAAGAGGCAATTTCAGAGTGTTTGAGTCTCTAGTTGTTGAAAAATTGTATGATACTTTGAATCTGGATCTGCTTGTGTGGGCGTCTTTCCAATCAGATAAGCCACAGTGAACTGATCTGTGTTATCATGTTATATAATTATTAGAGCTCTCTAAAGTGAGCTGATAAAAACAGACTTTGTTTTGATACTAGTTTTTATTTGGGCTTTACAAATGGTTTTACAAACATTTCCTCACATTAAATATTCTTGACATGTATCACGTATACTGCTCATAAATGGTATTTTCAGATTTAAAAATAGGTAAGTAAGTGACAAAGTAAAAACAGGACACTGACTGAGGAAGTCCCATGCATAAATAATGGACCTTTGGGATGTACAGGTGCAATAGAATTTTCAGAAATGGGGGGTGTAAAGATTTCTTATCTGCTGATATAGTGCCAACAGTGACACTTCTTTTAAAATGAATATGTATATCGTGGAGTTATCTTTCTATCTATACCTTAATGCTTTTAACGCAGAGGAAGGCAGTCAGTGTTGGAAGAGGTTCAGGGGAAAGAAAATGTCCCTTTTTGGAATCATGGAGAGATTAAAAGTCTGGACACAGAAAATGATATGAATGTTAATCCTGTTGTTTTGTGAATTGAAACAAATCAATCCACACTGGATTGAAAACATCTACTTGTGTGCAGGTTTTTCAACCAGGGCAAAGTGGGGGTTGTATAAGGAACTTATCCACAGTATATTTTGTATTCAATACATAGTAAATCAAATGCAGCATGCCAAGAATATCAGGAGGTCCTACTGTATCGGGTCATGTTTTATAGTATGCATGCCAGGATGCTTTTCTGGCTATTTTGACCAACACTCAGGGTCAAATTCAAAATGCAATGTAAAGCAAAGTTAATATTTCTAAATAATACTGCAATCAAAATAAATACTTTGAGAGGGCAACTGCTATATATTTTAAGCGAAAAGAAAAAAATATGCAATTTTGAATGCAGCCAAGTGTACACCATATTGTCAAGGGTGGGGGAAATAGGACCCAAGTGCAGCAAGGAGCAAAGGGAGGCAGGTATGGGTACAAACAAAAGGCGAGCTTTATTCCAAAAAGCTGTTTAACAAAAATACAAAATTTGGGAAATCCGGACATGAAAAACACCTGACTTGACACATGAAGAACGACAACGAACTGAAAAAGAACACAAGGGAAAGCAGGACTAAATGCAAAGACACTAATCACAACATAAGCCACAGCTGGGGAGGGGAGGAAGAAACACGAGGGCAACAGGTTACGACAATGAAACAATCAGACACAAGGAAAACCAAAAGACAGAAGTAAAACTACACATGACACAACAGAGGAAAAACATTCAAAAATAAAACAGGAAACAGACACAAAACAAGGATCATGACACATATAATATCTTCATTACTTTACTCTACTTTTATATAGTCCTTAACCATTAGGCACTGGAGCTGCTGTGTCTATATTTCTAAGTCTGTTTGTGTTTTTGTGTGACAGTAGTTAGTTTGGATCACCAAAGTCTCACAAACGTACCAACAGATCGATGCTGCAAGGCCCCAAGTTCTGTGAGGTAAAATTACTGTCTCTGTCAATGGTGAGGGAACATCGATAACAGCTTCAGTTCCCCGACAAAAAGCGCTGCCTGACAGCAAGGTAAAGCGGTGAAAATATCCTAGATGTAGCATAGACAATATACAACTTTTCATGCGTCTAAGATATTATTTGCTGCTGCCCCCTGTCCACAGTTCTTTACATGGTTTTGCTTCTTGTGTCTGTAACTTAATGTAGGTAATACACTGACTGCAGCAAAGTACTTCGTAAAATCTCAAATCAAACTATCTGAACTATATCTTTAAGTTTCTTCTAGGAAGTTGGTCTAGTATGGCACATTTTTAAGAGATTTTGAAGGTTTTTAGAGCCTTAGTGGTCAATGATAACTCTGAGATTCCAGTATTCAAATCCAATTCTACAGCACCTACAGTGTATCACAATTGATTTAAAAGAGGTTTCAGGGTTTTAAAGGTCACGTGTGACTGTGAAAAATAATAAATGTGCTTTTCAAATGGGAAGAGAGACAGACAGCATCCATACTTGATGTGGTGTGTTTTTCCTAAAGGGCAGCCACTCCTTCAGCTCACTCAGGTCTCCACTAACAAACTCCACCAGTGACACGTCCTTTTAAAGTGTCCTGTGTACGGAAAGATCTAGCTATGTAACATAGACATATTGCATTGCAGATATTGTTAATTTGGGGGAAAAAAGGATATTATTTAATGCATTTTGTGATTAGATTAAAAGGACAAAATTCACTGTGGACTCTGAAAAAAATGTGATGATGTTTTTCGTCAGGAAGCTGAATGCTGCAGTCATCACTTCACTATGATTGTTAATTGGTTGGAGAGATAAAAGAAAGTGGGTGAATGAAGCCTAATTGGACATGACAGGAAGAATAAATGTATGATGCAGTCTTAGTGCTGTTTCTTTTCCTCATTGTAATTCATTGTCTCATGTGTAAATGCAATGATAGGATTACTTCTGCCTCATGTTTCTCTCTGTTTCTTTTCCTGTTTATAATCACCGTATCTAACTACTGAAGTAAATCTAATTAATTAAAGTTTGTGGAGCTTTGTAGATTCGACAATGCTTTTTCTTATGTTCAACTTTTATCAGTTTGTTTTTGGGACTTTAATACTTTGGTCTAAAAGAAAATGTGTTTGAAAACATCACATCTTTCAGAAAGTTTGAAAGGGCAAAGATCTTCCCAATGGATTTCCTTATACATTTCACAAAAACGTGCGCATCTAATTTATAGTAGCACTAATCCTTTGTTGGATCAAATGTTGCTTATCTTATACATTGAGATTGAGTTTGAAGTAAATTGTAAACCTTTTATCGACATGCCTTTTAAAGTGTTATATTGTCCTTTGCATTCAATATTCTGTCTATAAATGCAACAAAAAACTAAACAAAAAGACACAGTTAAAACTTTTAAATAATGTTGCAGCCAGGCAAAGACGTTTGTGTGCCTCTGATATCACAAATAGGACTTAATGTCATCCTATATGCTGCACTCGCACAAGGTGACAGAGGCCTCTCCTTCACCTGAGCTCAGTGCCTCTGCAGCGATTATCCCGCAGAGTTCAGCCCGGAGGTCAGAGCTTTGCTGTCACCGCTTCAATAAAGGCCTGAGCCGCAAAGTGATGGACGCATGTTATCACCATGATGATGATCTCAACCTACTGGCCATAACCTTGATGCATAGAAATCAAGGTCATACTCAGTGCATACACAAGCATGTCGTACACACAGTATGCAGCAACACGGTTATACAGCAACAACCCTTTCTTTATTTGGTCATAAAACTGCCAGTTATCTGCAAATTAAACAGGAGCTAAATAGCTTTCCCCCTATTCCGAAACACAAAAGGCTTTGGGATTGCAATCAGTGTGACAGTGACTGTGAGAGAAACCACACACACTCACACACACACACACACACACACACACACACACACACACACACACACACACACACACACACACACACACACACACACACACACACACACACACAAACACACACACACACACACACACACACACACTCACTCACACACAGAAGATCATTCAGGAATTTTGCTGACACTCTTATCAGAAACAATTAACATTTAAAAGGGACGTTGCTACAAATTGCCATTTCATTAATTAGGACCGCGAGACACTGACATTAAAAGTAATCTTTCAATAACAAAGTAGCTACAGGGGACAACATCATAATGAGGAATGGAAATTATTTTTCCCAAGGACGAGGAAAATGAAAAGATAATCTAATGCAGAGCATAATGGATGATTTAAAGCCATGCGAGTGGATACAGCTTTAGGAATAGCAGTGGCAGTCGGTCCACCACTTTGGTTCAGATTGATATATAAAAGTTATGGATTGCCATAAAATTTTGTTCAGACATGCAGGCGGAACAGTAATTACTAACTGACGTTTTATTAAGCACAATCATTAAGTCAAAATGACTAATTACTAGGCATGCAATTAAAGATTCTTTCTAATCTAGATTATCATGCTGATTGTATTCATGATTGATCGTTTGGTCTTTAAAATATGATACCATAATATTTTATTGTCAGAAAATAGTGAAAAATCTCCATCACATTTTCTGAAAATCCAAAGTGATGTCTTTTTGTTTTGTCAGTCCAAAACCAAAATCAGAATCAGAATCAGAAATACTTTATTATTCCCAAACTGGGAAATGTTTTCATTGACATTCAAAAGACTTTTTATTGAAGATGGTTTGAAACAGAGTAATCTATTATGAGAGGAGTTGCCCATTTCCTGTTGATTGTTGATTCAATCCTTGACGATGAATTGATGATTATCATTGCAGTTCTACGAATGACATTCCCATCAGCCTCAGTTGCATTTGATGTTTAATGCTAATTACAAAATAATATTACATTTAGCTGAAGCTTTTATCTTGAGTGTCTTAATTTAGGTCCAGATGGCCATGTTACCATGTCTGCAGAGAACAGAGCAGTGTTACAAAATCCTGGTAGATGTGAGTTTTATTTCCCAGGACTGCTGAGTTGCAGTCTCACAACTCTGTGTGCAGTCGACATAGAGTGCAGCTGCAGGATTCAACAAAGAGTTTGTGTGGTTTTTAAGGATTTCTTTTCCTCCATTTACTGGATTTAGTCATTTGGCCGTCAGGTTAGAAATATAATCCCATGGGCTGAACATAAGTAGAGTATCACAGTTTTAGGTTTTCCCCTAAGGACATTAACTCTGCATGAGATGTCACCAACGTAGCGGAAGTGTCTAAAAAGAGCTGCTGTGTGTTTCCAGATGGTCTATTTTTGCATTAAGTTCTTACCCTGTGTGTTCAGAAAGATAAGTATATGCATGCAGCTTTTGAGCAGAACCCTCCAGGCACAGATACAGACCCTTTTTCTCGATTTATTGTAAATCACTACACACTCATACACTAACACACATCTGGGAGCATGTGATGCTCACGGGCAGACTGCTATAACTCCTGAAAGCTTGGAGTCAATAAACAATAAACAGTGATATTCAGCATACCTCAGCCATCAATCTGTGCTCAATGAAAGCTGCAGATGGATATCACTCATATGATTCAGGCCATGTGGAGGTCGGCTAGTGGAGAAATGCAGAGGAAGGATAAGAATTGTGCTGTTGAAGCAAAAAAATGTCAATATGATAGACTCAATTTTTATCTAGTTGATGCAAACAAGAATTTCAAGGGCATAAAATCCATCTATGTGCATAAAAACCAAATATTGTGTGTATTGGCATTCTCTTGTCAAAATGACCGTGGTTCTATAATAACAATGATAGGAACTCAGTTTCTCTTATCTGTGTTTCCAATATGCAGTTACACACATACATGAATGAATGAGTGACTACACAGATAAATAAATATTGCATCAGTAGTACAATACTGCCCCCTGGCAGGATGGTAAAACCACAAATAGACTCAAAGATACACTTTGTATTTTCTTATTTAATATACTATACAATACAAGTGATATTGTAATACTAAATAAATTATTAAAACAGTCACACATACTTTACAACTAATACCTACATTATTCTCTTGACATTATATTATTGTCCAATAACTTCCATTGAAATCCAATATTTCTGCAACACACACACAGATAGAAATATCTTGTTATAGCATATAGTAAATATATATTATAACCAGGTTGTGGAAAACATTGATGAGGATCATATGTACAATTAAAAAACACTTTTTGCAGCTTTAAGTTGTGCAAAGCACATTGTGAAGTCACAGTGAAGCAGCTGCTGCAGAGAGTGGTGATAAAGGTGTGAGAATCAGAATTTTTGGTAAAGCTCCATTATAGCGATGGTCGTGCTCTGTCCGAAGATGAAAGCTCCAACAACGATGGTGATGACTCCCCAAGCTGTTAAAATCACCCTGCAAAAACAAAATTCAGTGACGTCAAAATAAACAACAGGACTTTTTAGAAACAAGTTATCAGAAAACAATATGAATCTGCTGCTTGACAGTAATTAATAATCCTCAGTTATCTTGGACATTATTCAAACTTCCAAATGTTATAAAAAGTTTGATCGAATCTGTGGACAAAAATGTCTTTAGAAGCCTTAATGTTCTTAATAGAAAATCACCCAAAAATTGAGACTCCTCTTTCTCAGGATACAACACAGTTCAGACTCTATTAGAAGGACTTAAATTGTGATCACTGGTTGGATTGATAAATTACTTTTGTAAGTGTTGCACTGCAGAATGTGACAACCCATGAAGACACAGATAAATATTAATAAGTCATCTGAAACTGTATTACTAGCAGTTGAAAGAAATTAATTGGAAGATCAGTTAAACACTGCATTTGTTTCCCCCATGATATATAATATGGCCAGAAATAAAGCATTGCAATAATGATCTTATTATGGATGGATGGATGGATGGATGGATGGATGGATGGATGGATGGATGGATGGATGGATGGATGGATGGATGGATGGATGGATGGATGGATGGATGGATGGATGGATGGATGGATGGATGGATGGATGGATGGATGGATGGATGGATGGATGGATGGATGGATGGATGGATGGATGGATGGATGGATGGATGGATGGAGGATGGATGGAGGATGGATGGATGGATGGATGGATGGATGGATGGATGGATGGATGGATGGATGGATGGATGGATGGATGGATGGATGGATGGATGGATGGATGGATGGATGGATGGATGGATGGATGGATGGATGGACCTATGAGTGTGTAAATACTGACTCACCTGACTCTTGGACTCACAGGTTCACTTTGCATTGTGAACACTAAGCACAGACCTGCAACCCACAAATAAGATCAAATAAATGCCATGTATGTTAAAGCCATACATTGCACATTGTGTGATTACAAACACAGACACTTAATTGAAGAAGAAGTAGTTACATACCAGGAAAGATGAAGATGAAGAAGGCGCTGATTCCCCCGATGACACTGATGACCTCCCCCATGTCGGGGACAAACATGGCGATGAGTAGAGTGATGGTGATCCAGATCACAGTGAGAACCACTCTGCAGCGAGTCTCAAACGAATGAGTGACGACTCCCCAACGACGTCTTTGAATACGGATCACCAGGTTCAGGATGACAGATCTGTTACATACACACACACACACACACACACACACACACACACACACACACACACACACACACACACACACACACACACACACACACACACACACACACACACACACACACACACACACACACACACATTAAGATGTGTTAACTTTTAAAAGACTTACACAAAGTTGTACAAAATCCCCGAATGCCCTGCAAACCTAACATTAAGTAGACATTTAGCCAGGAGGAGCTGTGAGAATGCAAATGTCCAAATGCTTCTGCAGCAGATTTTACCCTGCCTTTTGTCTATTACAAAGACTGTGTAATGTCCGAGCCAAAGTTTGAATGGAGACGCTTATTGTCCGGAGCGTTCAAGTAAGTGTGTATGTATATGACTTCACCAAGTGGCTAGTGGTAAAATACAAACACCCCTGGGTCAGAAAGAAGAGTGATTTACAAGAAAATGGTTCTGAAAATGTGTGTGTGGGGGGTTCAAACGAGATTTAGGAACTTGTGAATTCAGGAAAGTTCACAACAAAACTGAGTTGTGTAATCCACGTCATGTCATGCTTCTACAGACTCAACCCAAAGCTACCACTCGCCTAACCCAAAAACAGTATTTTCAGTAAGTGATAAGGGATGAGATAAGGTCAATCTCCTACTGTGTGCAATAAGTTTGAAGGGAAACTACTACAATGTGTGAGGCTGATTTCCTTGGTATTGTCCAAAGTTCATATGTTAAACAGTCTGAACTTTGCTGTTCCTCACCTCCCCAGGAGAAGAATAATAGGATAGATGGTGATGATTGATATTCCAAAAAGAAGCCTGGATATGATCATGGACACGTCATTTCCAGGATATGACATCAAAATATCGGAGGCAACCGCCCGTCCAAATGTCATGAAGCCGTACACACCTGGAGGAAGAGGATGTAATGAGCAGTTTTCAGGCGAGCACGAAACGAACTGAGGTCAATAGAGTTAGATTAAGAGTTTAGAGTTGCTTTAAAGTTAAACTCACCAGTGAGAGTGTAAATGAGTAAACAGAAAAACATGGAGACCACTGAGATGATGACCCAGTTTAAGAGCTTCTTGTTCTCCATGCTGCTGTAGATGGCAATACAGGCTTCATGGCACTGCAGACACACACAGTAACACACAAACAATTTCAATCAATCATTGTGACTGTGTTCCTGTAGTTATCCAGTCATAGCTGCATTTTATATTTTTTAGAATAACTTGAATATTTAGTCATTTAATTAGCATCTTGATATATAAAAACATGTAGCATCAACTTATCGGCAAGTTGTTCCCAAAATATGAATATTGTCATGTTATGGCTTTACAAGCCATGGTAATTGTTTGTGTGTGTTAACAGAAGTTCAACTTGGTCTTACTTTGGTTATTAATGATTATTTTCTTGTCAAAGCTAAACGGAAAAAAAACAACACCTTTTAAAATTACATAAAATTACAAAAACAAAAATAACAGCAAGCTAAAATAAAATACTTACATCAAAAAATGATGAGAAAGTTATAAACATTGACTGCATAGATGAGACTTGCATCCCAAATCACAGTTTAAAAGTAAAGTGTTTTTCTTTTTGTTTGTTTTTCTGGCTTCTGCACCATATTATACCAGTTACAAATAAAACAGAATGAGATAAGTATTCAAGGGAGTAAACATATTTAAATATAGCATATTCTTACGGGTAAAAAAGTAAAAATTTAAAGTAAAAAAAGACCAGACATTTCCAATGCTATATGGCCATTCGGTGAAATCACTTACGTTACTATACACTATAGTTGAACTTAAAAAAAGTGTCTTCATGCTTTTTAATTGTCTGTAATTGCTGGTTGTTTTGTGAGCCAACATTTCATTTTTTTCTAGTTGGACAAATTTAGGTCCACATTAAACCACTTAAATGTCTAGCATCAGGATGTCTACTTAGAGACTTAAAAGCATGCAGTTGATCCTACCTGGAAGCCGAAGCAGATGGTCGGCACGACACTGAACATTGAAGCCCATGAGCTCACACTGAAAACACAAACACACACATATAAAGACGCACCCAGAAAAAAAACTCTGCATAGAATGAGAAACAAAACCTAAACACACACATGTATCCATTAAACCAGTGTTACTGACCCTTCGCTGTGCTCTGGAGTTATTATAACAGTGTGGCTCTCCATCAGGTAATATTTGACGATCACTGCCACACACAGATATGTTGCCGCCAGAGTCCCCAACACACTGACATGACGAAACAACTGTTAAATTCCATAAAAGTATACACTATATCTCATTCTGATCCATGATAAATGTCATGTACCTTGTGTATTTCTGGATGCCAATTTCTTTTGGGATAGACAAGGGTAGGATGATGAGGACGCACATGATGAAGAGGTAAAAACGTTGGTCGGTGTACCATTCGTATGGCATCTCGCCCTCAGTTGACCCAGTCACCGTCTCGTATAAAGAAACACTCACTGGAAGAAGAGACACAATAAGAGCTATTAATTATCTGAAGCAACATGAAGACTAAAGAATAGAATAAATATAAAAGAGATTCTCAGTCTTTAGGTTGTTTTGATGACATTCATGCTTTAACATTGGTGGATGAACATGACGACAACCAACATGTATGTGTTAAAAGCATGTTGTCCTCTATCTCACTATTGCAAAATGCTCCATCTGTGTGCATTCATTGTGCACAATGAATGCTCTCATCTAATAGATTTATTTGGGTATGTTTGTAAATCCAATCAAATGCTCTGTTTGAATTAGGAACACAGCGAAAACATTAAAGGGATTTGAAGCATTTCAGATGGACAACACGACAAAGAAAAAATGAAAAAAAGGGTAGCATCGCTATCACATATTTTCACCCTTACACAAGCAAGAATGAAAATCTAACTGCCTGATGATTGGTGGTCTGAGAGAGATTCATTTTTTCATATAGGAAATGTCTGCTAAGCTGAATTGATCACAAACTCCTGAGAAAAACATTAACACACTGTGCTACAATACTAGCACAAATATTTTTCATATTTATAACGTGATGGTGAAATAAAGACTGTTAAGTGCGGGACATTTTTTTGAGAATCGTTTTAGTTAGCAGAGTATTTGGAAAGGACATTAAGGATACTTTCTTCACAGAGAAAGGGGGATAATAAAGACTTTAATCTACAGCCTCTGACAAAGTGGTCTGTTTGTAAGTTATAGGAGAACCTGCATCATGAGAAATAACTTCATGAGCACTTACATTTCTCCAGCTGGTCCTGCACCACCACCAGGAAGGCCACACATATCATGAAGAGGTTGAAGCAGAAGCAGATTTCACAGAGTTGCCCCACTGCTCCTCCACACACCTCCCTCACAACGTCCTGGTACGTATTCTGTTTGCTGACCGAGGAGGCATAGCCGAGGATGATCAGACCACTGATGAGGAAGACCAGTGAAACCTGCTCGCCACACACACAAACACACACCATGGACAGATCATTAGACAACTGGGCCCTGGACACAGGCCTGTGAAAAGGCACTACTGAAAAACAGAATCTACATCCTCTCTTTCATGATATTGGTTCAAACATTGGAGATGAAGAGAGACTGTGATTATTATTTTCCTAAGGGTAAGAAACATTTTTAATTTCTACATATATTGATTAAGACTTTGATCCATTTTTTGTCATCATAGTCCAAGGGTGTTCTCACTCCCAACTCATAAACTGCAGCACCTTGTTCAGAGGCCATACACATTGAACTAAGACGCTCCAAATGTTTATCTGACTTTTGTTTTGCATGTTCAGAGCTGCCTCTAGAAGTGCTAGTATTTATGAGAGCAGTTAAGGATGATGTCAGGTGACGCCATACAAAGAAAGTCAAAGTTTGCATATAGACAAGATCAGGGATGATGAAAAAAACACAGTGACTGCACATCAAAATATGCGGTAAAGGGGTCCTGAACAGTCATCAGGTAAGAGTTAAAGTTTCCATACATAAAAGCAGGAAATTACATTTTCGCTTAAAACAAATATTACTCAAAGTTCAAGGAAACCTGATATCCATATATATTTCCATAAGGCAAATGTAATTCTGCTTATTTGAATGTAGGTTGCCTAACTTGTTTTAAATGAATGCCAACTGTTTGTACTTGTAGTTTTATATAATAAAATAAACCGGTGGAATAAGACTCAAATAAAGATCAAGTGTAATTCTAATGACCTCTTAGGGCCCCTGGGCTTGTTCCTGGAAAGTCAGGATGTAAATCCACATGCACAAACACACACGTTTTTTTTCCCCCCACCACTTAACATAACACTACAGTGACTTGCATTATGTTTTCAAAATTCTTGAAATGTAATGATTTAGATTAGGGAATTTGCATTTTATCCCTACTCTGTGAATGTGTCAACAGATCCATGTCCCCACAACATGAGTAAAACAAATATGTGCATGAACACACATTTTTTGCTGTAGTGCAATGAAAGTTCAGGTCTTCCCTTAACTGGAAGCTCATTAGAGTTCACCTGTGAAATAGATGAGCCTCTTTCACACCAGGGAGAGATTGAGTGGGGGTGAGTTCATACACACTCATACATGCATACATACATATACAGTCAGCAGGCCGACAGACAAACTAACCCCCAACATGTCTCTATGTTCAGGACAATACAATGAAGGGATATGCGGTTGAATCCTTCAACAATCCTATTTTAATGTATTGTATTTATCCACTTTTTCTACACTTGCACTATATGTACTATGAACAGAAAATGTGGATGTGTGATCCTTACCAGCTCCACACTGAGTGCAGTATTGACTCCCCCTGCCTTCTGGAAAGCCCAGGGGAAGTTGAGCAGTCCGGCTCCCAGCGCAGACTTCAGCATGATGAACACAGCACCGAATGAACCAAGTCGAGGGGGGTCCGCATGCGATGCAGAGCGGGCCAGCAGGTTGATGCTCTCTCGGGCTAGTTCCTCCATGATCCTGAACGAAGCTCTAACCCTTTAAGCTTTAACTGATACTTCACAAGAACGATTTCTGGCAAAACTAACTCTTCCAAAGTAGTCCAGGTGTCCTCTTCCTCCTTTTGTGAGTTTAAACCTGCTGAGAGGGAAACCCTGCAGATATATAGCCTACACCCACGAGCACACGCGACTCACATGGTCTAATTGGACATTTTGACTACTAAACATTTCACTCTGAGGTGACACATTTATCACTAAAGTGAGTATGTTTGCTTGTGTTTTCACTGTCTCTCTCATTGGCTCTCTCTTTTAAGTCGTGTCTGTCTCTGAAGAAGAAGCCTAATACTAAAGATAAAGGTAATTTGGTCATTTTTGTATTATCACTTTGTATTTGTTTACTCATTTCGTCTATTCATATGCTGTGGTCAAAATACGACTTATTTTTCTTACAAAAAAGCCAATTTAAGTGGACCCCCCCCCCCCTCCTAAATAAACCATGAATGAACATTATAAAATCATAAATCAGTGAAGAGAGTATTGCTGGATTAACCTGCAAGGATCTCCAGGGCAAAAATATGCTGCCAAAAAAGGGAAAATGCAAGTGGCTGGCTGCTAGGTCTCTACAAATACAAACATCTCCAAACACTTCTACTATAACTACTACTACTTCTACTACTGGGTCAAGAGTGAAGATTGAAAAGGATTACTTTGTATTAAGTCTATATATTGTTTTGTTTTTTGTCCGGGAAATCCTGCACAGTTTCATTAAGAGGTAAACCATGACTTCAACGTCCTCCATTTACTCACCTCTCTCCCTGTGTCATGTTAATGGAAAGTTAGGAGTTCAGTTTAGTGGTAATCACCAAAGAGATAGGCCATTATTTAATTTCCATGTATTTATGTTATATATTTATGTTTTAACATAATGATAGTTTGTGTGCAGTGCAGCTTACACTGTTGTAGCATGAGGAGTTTGAACAACGTCCCGGTCATATGGAACAATCTACCACACATGTCATTCATAATCCCGTTTAGGATTCATGCTAAAGACCATCTGTTACGAGGCAGAGGGCATTGGTCAATTCATGAACATTGCTTTGCATCTCACTGACTTTCAGCCAGCAGGAGGATTCTTTCGAAGAAAATAAACTTTAACTGTATCTTTTTGAACAGCTGTTCCCAAAATGTGAGGGGCTTTGAGGCACCTTAAAAATGATGTCATGGCGATTTAGCAGATTTTCTCAAGTGTAGTGCAGGACAAAGAGAGATCACAGCGTGCAGAAGTGTTCCGGGGAGAGTCCAAAGACCTAGTCATTTTGTACCACAGGTGCTGTTTCTAAAAATATCTCAGGAGGTTGCTTTTTAAAAATGCTTTTCCAATTTAAATTAACTTAAATTCATGGATTGCAAATAAAAAATAATGATGATAATTACATTTTGTTTTTAAATAATTGAAGTGATTGAACTCCTAAAAGGAATATTTATCATTTAAGACCAGACAGAAGTTATCATTTTAATTATCAGACTAAAATGCAATAACTATAATGAGACTTCAAAATGTTTTTGTTAATTAGGGTTCTTTAAGTAATAAATGTGTCTTTAGAAAAATATAGAAAAATAATTAGTGTAAAAGTTGGTAAGTCCTTACTGTGAAAGTAGTAGTTAAGAGTTATTTGTTTAGAGTTTTACAAAGGCCCACTGCCATAATGTTAATGATTAAATTAATATATTATTCATGTTGTTGTTCATTTCCCATTTGTAAAAGAAAAATCCTGTTCTATGTATTCATCAAAGCTCTGAATGAGTAAACAGCTTTATATATGAATCCTCTCTGTCCAGGGTGACCTGCCGTGATTTGTCGTCATGACCATATCAGGGTTATAATCTGGCTTTTATGTAGCCTGTTAGCAAAAAATACCCAAAGTCGGAGACCTTTTAACACACAGTCTGATTCAGATTTTAAAATAATATAAGCATGTACATAATGCAAGTCTATGCACAGCTGGGAAGTGTATGAAGCGGCATTATTTAAATCAGCCATTAAACCTGTGAACTTTGGGTTAAAGGTGCTGCATCGCTGCATTTAATCAGTGTGCCATGTGAATATTTCAGCAGAATATAAAGCAGGACGTCCACTTGAGGTTTCAGTGACCGCTGCAATAACTCTTTAAATTCAGCTGCAGTAACGAAGATACCACCTCCGACATTTAGATGTCACACTTGCTTATGTCATTATTTTAGTTAAACTTGATGACAATGCTGATACGGCAAAACCAATCATCATCACTACTTCTCTGCGTCTTCGTCTTCTTTATGCTGCGTGCTCTGAGGACAATAAGACCGTTTTCAAGGGTTTGGAGGAGCAACCTGCTACACTGTGATGAATAAAGACAGACGAGATTAATGTACTCATGATTCTGCTGTTATGAAACAGCTTAAGAGAATTCAGATTACACACACACACACACACACACACACACACACACACACACACACACACACACACACACACACACACACACACACACACACACACACACACATGCAACTGACACAAAACCCATGAGTTGAAGAAAAGAAAAGAGTAAGGAAAATGAATGCCTTGTGTTTGTCAGCATATAGTATACCTTTAATTTAAGCATTTGTTGGGTTGAAATCAGAGTGAAGCAGAAAGGCATGTACCACTCTATACTGCAGTGAAAAAAAATAATGCAAATGAACATAAACAGAAAATAATACAGTAAATACATTGGTAATATGCAAACCAGCAAATACATTGCAGTCTCTGATTGCATTACAGCTCAGTATCAAAGAAAAACAACAACAATAACTAACATTACAGCAACTTTAAATGTTATATGGATGAAACTTTGGAAATAAAGTCCCTCTTACATCACTGCTGTATGCACTTGACATGTACTGTGTCCCGTGTGTCAGGTATTGAAGTAAACCTTGCTGAATGCAACTGCTCAGAATAGAAAAGCAACACATACCTGCTGAATAAGGAAAACCACTGAACAGGGTCAAAGGAAAAGACAACTGGCAATATGTGAAACTGGTCAGACAGGGTGATGAATTAAGCTGCACAATAACACATTTCTGCACCCTGCAATAATACTCTGCTCTGGATCACACCTGATTGGATCACAATCTGAACACCTGGCATCCCTTAAAATCTCCTTTGTCCTAAAAAATCAGTTGGTATTTCTGATGTACTGCAGAAGTGATCGAAATAAAAGGTTTACAACAATAATTATGTCATAACTGCAACATAACTGAGATTAGTATTTCAGCTAAGTTGTTTCAGTGAGTAGGACGTCCTCTTCCACTCTCCCTACATTAACTGTTTGTCACTCCAGGCTAAGAAATATGACCAAGCAATAATGTGAATTTAATCACAATCAAAAGTTACCAGTATGCTTCATTTGTATTATTCTGTCAGAATGAAATGAACCTTTTGTCAGCCTTTTTTCTCAGAGCAAGGCATGTGATAAATCCAACATATTGTAATTTGTTAAATGCCTAAATAGATGCTCCATCTTTTCAGGTAGAAAACACTGAACCAGATTGTTCTTTTTGATCCAGTTATTGAACTCTGTTTGGATTACAGGTGGAGCAGGACGCTGACCACCAGCTGCCTTATTATAGAAGTTAAAGGAATACTTCACCAACAAAATGATAGTTTTTTCTATCAATTACTCACACAGTTTGACCTTGATTTCTTTAAGAAAGCTTTATTTTTCTCCCAATTGTCCATGGGGAACATAGAATCCTACAAACTGAGAAAACCTGCCTTTTTGGAAAAAGGACAAGGCGATTTCACACATTTCAGACTTGCATGTTAGAATAGCAGGTCTGCACAAGCGTTAAGATGTTTACGCGGAAGTCGTTTAAATAATAAGATTATAGCAATAATGCATGTGTTTGGAAAGTAGTGAGCATATGACAGGATAAATGAACCCTTCATTAGCCTGCATGGGTTGTGTGAGGCTTTGTACACTGATGTTGTGACACAGTTCTGCCATTAAACATGGTCCGGATTCACTTCAATTCATCAAGATGTTTCTCCATTTTTGTTTCATGCAAGAAAAATGTTGCTTTCTCCAAGAATTCAAAGTTCCAAAAGTGAGTAGTGTTTTAAACAACTTATCATTTTGTGTGTGAAGTATTCTTTTAACTAACTCCTGAGCAGAAGTAGCAAGGTGCTGCACACAGGGAACATCAGTGAGCTGAAGGTGGGGCTGTTCCTGTTTGTTTGCCCTTTCAGTGTTTCCTTGTTGGTCTGGTCAGAGGTGGGGGGGCTCTGGGGTGCAGGCACAGTGCTGGGGGGGAGGGTGGTGCGGCTGGCACACATGTCGTAAAGGTTTCCGGAGAACTGCGTCTTCCTAGATTCTTGTCTTAGAGACTCCCAGACGGCTGCTGCATCTCCCGGGCAACCATCCAGAGCTGAGTTGGCACAAACATGGAACTCATTCCAGGACCTTCGAAGAACGAAGAGATCAGAGGAGATCAGAGGAGATCAGAGGAGATCAGAGCGGGAATGTGAATACTGCAGGCTAACGTGTAAAATAACACAAGTGGAAACCATTAAAGCAAATGTTTAAGAAATATTTAACACTTCTTAAGAGTTTGAGAGGATTAACCACTGACCTTGCTCTGTGGGGTAGCTTTTGTTTGAAACTTATGTATGTAATATGCACCATATATAATCACAACATATCAAAAATGAAATGTTGAATGTAGCATCTTCACAAGGTATGTGTATATTTAAAACATACAAGACTGTTGGGTGTGGTTACAATAAAGCACTATTTAGGTTAATTTTTGGCCTTTTGGCCCATGTTTATTTGACAACACCTTTGGTTCCTGGAGATAATGGCTTGTTTTAATAATACAGGCCAAAATCAAAGCATGTTTCTATCGAATAAAAGAAAAGGAAAGTATGAATCCGGACCTGTGACCTTGATAAACATTTCCTCGGAAACAGACTGAGTTCAAATGTAATTTTGTAGGAGACAGAGTTGAGTTGCTGGCCATAAATCCAAATCAACGCCCAGTAAGCCTGTGTAGCAGTGTCAGCTGATCAATCTCTGTAAGTTTGTCACTGCAAAAACTCTTGCCTGTGAGGACAACATGGTCTAAACAATCTACTACCATTTGGCTATGTGAGGCTGTACCCAGTGCTATGGCCAGAACGCTAACGTCAGCATGCTAACATTCTCTTATTGACAATGCTAACATGCTGACGTCATGTGTATATTTGCCATCTTCACCATATTACCACACATTAGTGAGAAACATAAAGAACAGCTGAGGCTGATTGGAATTCTTTTGTTTATTTGCAGATATTGAATTGCGAAAGAGCCAAGATTTGTTGAGACATTTCCTTCAAATAAAAAGTGTATCACTAAAATGGAGTAAATCCTGTGTTCCCCAGCTCCTTTAGACTGGAGCAACCTTAATAGTAATAACTTCAACAAATCTGAGACAAGTTGCTTCAAGACAGAGAGGGGATGGTTACCAAAGTGCTGGACAGTTACACACCTGCAGATTGCATCGATGTCCTGTGTGTTTTGGTCTTTTTGTTTTTCCACCAAGCTGTCTCCAAGTGTAAGTAAACACTGAGCAAAACTCTTGTAGATGGAACCACATGAAACAGGAATTGCTGCTCCGAAACTCACAGGGACCAGGCCTGGTGGAGAGGAAGAGACAGGAGAAAAATTAGTATACAAAAATAGATGTATTTATGTGGATGAGTTAGAGATGAGAGATTGTTTGGGTCAGGGATTTCATCTTGTGATGTGAAACACAATGTTTATGTTTATAGAGAAATGATCCATCTGGTGCTCAGACGGATCAAACAAATACAGAAATATGTTGATTTCCATTCATCTGGAGGGATTATACAACCTCAAAGCCAAATTCAGTGCAGGAGCTGTCTGAGTGCATCGATCAGCTCATAGATAAAACGCTGAGACTGGTTTGGATCACCATAATGTTCCTTAGAAAAGTTGTGAATCAAAGTTTGAAATAAATATTTATACAGAGGACATTTGTGCGTAACCTCACGGGAAGAAATCTATTGATTGACAAACTCACATCCACACTCTATGAGCTGACCATTTAATAATCTCTAGAATATGGAGATTTCCTGCTTTTCTCTGATTTGTATCATATTAAACTGAATATCTTGAAGTTATGAACTGTCAAAACAAGATCTTTTAGGACATCACATTGGACATCTTAGAAAGGGAAGAGCCATTTTGCACTTATATCTGAGTTTTCATTGACCAAAACAATGAATCTACAAAATAATCAGCAGATTAGTCGATAATGATTCAAATTGTTACTTTCAAGCCTACTTTGTTGTTTGCTATGAAGTCTCCTGTGGACACATCCAGGTCGCAGAAGCCTGAGCTGTTCCAGGTTCAGAAGTGCACAACAAGGTCAACGTATGAGGGCACTTACTTTTATTTTGGTTACCCAATCACATTACATTTCTAAATTGACAGTTCATTCCTTTATGTTATTCAAAAATAACAAGCTAACTAAAAACAAACTTCTTTTTGACCTTACTTTAAACCATGGATATTGATTTCTTCATGAATCCCAAACTATTGGCAAAGTCAGACATGAATTCGTAGATCTCAGTTAATCCATTCAGATCTTTTATTCGTCAACCATAGCTTGAGTTTTCTGTTGATCAAGCAACTTTGCTCTTCCAAAACGTTGCCACAAGATAAGAATAATATATTCAAATATATTCCTGTGCGCTTATGATTTAATATCGCCCTACTGTAATTGTCACTTAAGAGTCCGATGCGTCAGGTTTGTTATTTCATCCACTGAAGCTATGTTTAATTTTAAGCTTTTTTCACCTTTGTTTTTGATTTACCAATAACTGACCCCTGTCTACGGCTCAGACAGATAATATGTTCATTCATCACGTCAGAATAAACATCAGTTATGTATTTTTTAAATCTTGTTGTATTTGTCTGCTTTTATTTGTGTGAAGTGTGTCATCATTTCTAGTTTACTATTCATCCCACAATAATGTCACTGAACAGGATTTAACTGCAAACATTTTGTTAGTATTTCAAATTCCAAAGTCATTGATCCCAATCTTAATAACCATATGTGTTTTCTACATAAACCATCACATTAGTTTCAAAACAGACTTCCTGTGAGGAGTAATTACCAAAACAAAAATCTAAATATCCATAAAAATAATAGAATTCACACCTAAATATATGATTTTGAACACCAAATGAAAACATACACGCACAGAGGATGAGAGAGAGAATGAGTACACGAGGGACAGTGAGCATTTCATTAAGGTAAGTGCATTAGTAAACCCATCGCTTATCAATTTGTGAACAAGCTAAATTGAATATTCTTGATCTGCAGTCTTTCTGTAAATGCTTTGGGGTTTTTCTGACAAACCTGCTAAAATCCCTTCTAGTTTTAAAGCGTATGAGCACAGACACATCAGTGAAACAGTTAAAGCAGTCCAAGTGCCTGATAAAGGACAGGCAAGAGCAAACTCAGCAAACTTTTTTACACAAGACTTAAATGCACATCATAAATACAGTCAGAGAGCAATTAAAGAAATGTCCTTACTGAGGCAGAGAGCGATGGGCAGCAGCATAGTCGCTGTGCCTCGTTGGGACTTCTTCATCTTTCCTTCCACGAGTCCCATGGAACTGAGATCCACCTCTGAACCCGAGCCCTGATGAAGCTCCCCTTGACTGTCAGTCCAAAGGGTCCAAAGTTTCTCCTTCAAAATGTGATGAGTATATCCATCTGTGGATAAATTATTAGATTTTCAAAGTAAAGCAATGCAGAGCCACAACCAGGCTGGATTAACAGTGGAGAACGCTGCATCACAGAGAATAAGAGGATGCTGTGTGTGTGTGTGTGTGTGTGTGTGTGTGTGTGTGTGTGTGTGTGTGTGTGTGTGTGTGTGTGTGTGTGTGTGTGTGTGTGTGTGTGTGTGTGTGTGTGTGTGTGTGTGTGTGTGTGTGTAGGGAGGGGCACAAGGCGAGAGATTGCAGGCAGCAGACCAATGACGGCATCCCAACACAGCACACTGGATTAAAGTGTTTTCATTTCCGGTCTTTAGTATTTAGAACATTTATTTGAAACACAAATGAATTATAAACTGTATTACCAATTCCTTCCTTGTTCACATACATTTACCTGCTGCAAAAATCAGACTTCCCTACTGAGAAATGACTTTATCACAATTGACAGTAGAAGGAAACATGATTAGAAGTGTCAGGAGGATTTCGTTTTTCATGTGGACAGATGGAGGACATCCCACAGAGGATAAGAGAATCCAGCTCACCTGGGAGTCCAGCATAGACGCAGAGCGACCTCAGAGAATAGCTGCAATCCCAAGTGAGAGTCACGACCACAGCTACCTATGTGGGTCATGAGGGGTTATTGAAGATTGTATGTTGTATGTAGATGTTATTCATTCTGGAAAAAAAGATTGGACATACTATTTATTGTCCTATTTTCAAATTGCAATACATCTACCTTATTCCCACCTTTTCTAACTTGAGCGTACATCTTATATCCCCCTCCTCTTCCTCTCAGCCGCCAAATCCCCTGCTACGCCCCCCAGATGGCTTCCACTACGTGCATTAGTATAAGTCCCTGTTCACATCTGTACACTGACACAGGAGGAATGGTAACCCATTGTTAATCTGCGGTTTAAAACAACCATAAACTGCAAAATAATCCATCTGTATCTGAAGCCGCTGCCCAGAATCAATAAATCAAGTAGAGATTTGGGTATTACAGCTGAAAACATCTGCTTTTTAATCATTATTACCTTTTGCAAAGATGCTCGGGACTAATCAAGCCTGGTGTGAAGTGTCGGTGAAATACACAGTACAGTCATTCATCGACTTTTTAAAGATATTTCTGCTTTCAGCTGAGAGGGCTGTTCTCCCCTGGCCTCCCACTTTAATACAGTAGTTCATGATTTCGAGGACTGTTGTTTCTACTATTTAGATAGTTATTCAAGATACATTTCTGTGGATAAAAGTACAGTGTAGAACTGAACACAAGCTGATGTAACAGAGCCTTTTCCTGCATTAGAAATGTATACATTAAAACAATCGTAGAGCCTATAGAACAATGGCCAAGTGAGATAGGGGGAAAAACTATTTATAGAAATAATATCTTATTAATTATGTCATTTTGGAAAACATAGGATTGTATTAAAAGTTCCTAATAATAACAGTAAAATGATCACTGATGGAATATACACAGGAGTAAATCTGCTAAAAATGGGATTACACAATCTTTCTGCAGGTATTTTCTTCACGATTTGGGTTGATTGTATAGTTTATTTTTCTGCCGTTTTGCATGAAAACTAGGCTAAACGACTAATTTGGTCAAAATAGTCAGCACTTTTTTTCTGTCAATCGATCTAAAAATGAGTTGTACTAATCAATGCAGTTCCTGTAAAAAGCAAAAATATATATTTTGGCCAACAACATAAATTAAAGCAATCAGTGCTAAAGGGATTTGATGTAATGGCAACCATTTCACCAGGCACAGATATACTGCGTGTACAGTCTGGTGTCACACACTGGGGTTTTAAGGATTACATGTTACACTTGTTTACTTTAATTCAAATTACATAATTACACTCAAACAATCTGACACGAGAGGCTGTTGTTTGGCCTAAATGTAAAGACAGCTTGGTTAAATGGCAGCAGCCAAAGAAAAGATAGACGCAGTTGAGCAAGTTTGATCGACAGCGATGGATTAAGGCATTATGCAACACTGTTGGGAGTAAAAAATAAATAAATCCAGATGAGATTAGGATCTGGATCCTCGCTCCATCCAATGCTGTCTGTCTGTTCATTCATCCTCATTCCCCTTTCTTGGTTTCCTGCGACACACTACCACAGCAGGGGTTCAAAGGACTTATTTTAAGTTTGGGTGGAGTAACTGCAGTACAGCTTTACAATCACGTTAAGATGTTTCCTTTTTTAATATGAATGACAATTAAGCAAATGACCATCCAAGCCGTCGACACACAGACAGATAAAGCAAATTAAGCCATAGAGTGGCGCTAAACCTCCTGCTCATCAGGTTTAATGTCACCGCCATCTAGAGGGTGGGAATCATTCTGCAACATGTGACACATTTCACCACAAGACTACTGTAAGTCAAATCTGCTACTAGACTATGAAAGTCAAACAATAACAATCATTTATACCACATACCAACAGTGGTTTACTCGCTGAAATGATTTGTTCAGACTATCAACACAATATTATCAGAAATATTTGGATACACAATTACTTTTTAAAGGAGCTATGAAGTAAAAATAGCTAATCCCTTGCCAGTTGTTGTTTCTCAAATGTGACTTTCAAACCAAGAAAATCAATACAAGGATGTTGTTATATCCTCTGGTATTTTGTAACAGGCACTTTCCATTATGTTTTGAACATTTAAGGCAAAACCAATTAATTGATTAAATAGCAATAATAACCCCTGCATGAATCCACAATAACACAAAGTCTTCACTAAAATCCAAATAGGAGAATCTGTACCTCTTTTGTTTGTCAAAAAGCAAAACCAAATATAAGTTATTTTGAAAAAGATGATTCAGAAAGACACACTTCATCACATGCATCTTAATAAAGGCAATGTCTTCAGCAGAATGCCCCCTTCACACTGAGTAAATGTTGAGTGAGGCATTTCAACAGGTGGAGAAAACCGCAAAGTTCAGTTTGATGTTTTTTAGTTTCCTTCCCTTCATAAGTCTATGATGTGATTTAGGATTTATCACATTAAAATTGTAAAAATTAGTACCCAACTCGACAGTGCTGAACGTACTTAAGAAACATTATCTCTTCTCTCCTAAAAAAAAAGGTCCAAACAAGAGCATCTAACAGGTGTCTGAACCCCAGTTGTTTGAGCTTAAACCTTCTCAAATTGAAGGTGAAAGCAAAACTGTGTCACTGTGACGCTGCCTGGACAAATCAGGACAAACTTCATGGAGTCGAGAAAATATTCAGTGAATCAAACATTTTTCCAAATGAAATTTACTTCAAAATAAGAGCAGAGCATATAGCTGTGAACTAAGTTCAAACATTTGAAATGTACGTAACATCCTGTGCGTAATACACTTATGAAAGGACAAAGAAATGCAGCCACTAAACTCCTTCATCAAACATCACACACGTGAATCACACTGAAATAAGCATGAGCAGCTTCACAGAATAACCTTGGGCGCTGACATAAACATGTCCAAGTTGCATACAGTATGTAGAGAAAATGTTTGTCTTTGTACTTCACTTCCTAAAAACCAGAAGGTTGAGCAAATGTAACTTAATGCATGTCTTCAACAAACATCATTTACTAAGATTACATTGTTCGGGTGCCTTCGAGTTTTAAAGAAATCATTTAGGTATCTTCCTTGATGATCAAATGTCTTTGTAGCAACACATAGCAAGGTATAACATCTTAAGTCATCTTGAAAGGCAACTCAGAGAGATTTATGGTAGAGCTGTACTTCATTGATTAACACTTAAGTGTGCCAAGAATAGTGTTTGGTATACAAATTGTCTGCGCAATCTTGGCATAGTTTACCTCTGCAAATCTACTAGATGTTTCTTGCTACAAGCTCCTTATTCAAATTCTCAAGTAAAGAAATGAGATAACTTTTTAAAGGAAAAATGTTCAATGTAACTAGGCAGTTATGAGCATCTTCCTCATCAGCCCCTGTGCACATGATTCTTGTTTGAATTAATAAAATGTGTCATGTTTACCCTTGTTGGGAACAGGCCAATAATGGGCTGTGCATGTTGCAACAAGTTATTAACAATGGTGTTATTAATACAAGCTACATGAACTAGCCAGCCAACTTTTCAACACAGGCCTACGAAAAGTTAGCTCTACTTCTTGAAAATAAATTGTCATCGCTCGTAGTTTTATACAAAATAGGGCTGGATCGGTGTAATCTCCGTTAGTCAGTCTCTGTAACGGGACCTTTCCGGTGATATGCACCCATCAGATTTTCTTGCGGACACTTAAAGCCACCGAGTTTCCGTAGAGCAGTCGGTCCCGCTCACGCACCTCCTCCTGCAGCTTGGCCTCGGCGACCCGCAGCTGGCGGATGGTCGCCTTCATCTCCTTCATCTTCACCTCCATCAGAGCGATGATGTCCCGCTGCTCGTTCAGCTTCCGCAGCAGCTCGGCCGACGTGGTGCCAGTGGTCAGCGAGTACGAGTGGTCCAGCGGGCTGCTGGTCACACTCACGTACTGCACGACCGCCTGATGCCCGGCCGAACCGGTTTCCGACAAGTCGTCTCCGATGAACTCCTCGCTGATCGGCTCTGTGTAACAAGTCCCCTCTGTCTGTGCAGGGAGGCGCGCCGTGCCCAGGTACTCCCCGTTTTGCCCTATCTGCACCACGGTGATGCTGCTGTCATCGCTAGCCTCTCCTCCAGTGGTGCCCTCGGCTCCCTCCGCCGCCGTGCTGCCTAGCACAGTAGTGATCACGATCCCGGAGGTGGCTGCGGCACCGGGGGCAGGAACCGCCGCTGCTGACACTTTCTTGCTTCTGCCCCGCCGGCTCCTGCGCTCATTGACCCCCCGCAGAGGGAAGAGGGACGGCACTCTGATGGTGTAGGTCTTCCTCCCGCCGGCGAAGTGCACGCTGCAGACCCGGTGCCCGGTGGTGGGCTGGAAGGTGCTGAAGCAGCCGCTGACCCCGGCCCGGGAGATGTTCCTCAGCCACAGCTCCCTCAGCGTGCTGTCTTTGGGAAACGTGTAGAAGCGCAGGTCCCGGTCCCGGTGCGAGTTGTTGTAGCAGCCGGGTACACAGCACGTAAAACCGGGCATGTTTGCTTCAACACCGAGGCTTTAAAGCACGGTCCTCGGGGTGAAGTTTAGCTTATTTAATTGTTGTTTCTTTATTCTATGCGTTGTAATGAAGCTCAGTGGCCTACAAGCGGAACTACACGTCCCACAACGCTAACAACTTCCTGTTTATTTTTCACCAAAAGTGAGCTGCTTTTCTTCTTACGACGGCTAAATCCACCCGCATTAATCCGGACTCGAAGCATGTAGAGCTTGAATTTATGCTGAAATTGAGGCTGATGTTTTATTTTCGGTGGTAAATGTCTCGTCTTGTTCTTCGCGGTGTTATCAAGCCCACCGTCCTATGCTGAGAACTAAAAGTCCCAGAATTCCTTGCGCTTCACCTCCAGGTCCGTTAGTAAACTAGCGCCCCCACTGGTCAGTGTGGGTAACGCTGGTTGGTCAAATCAATTAACAGATAAGAGGTGCTCTCCTTTACAATTGAAAAATATCTGGACAGAAGATTAGTCTTTATTTTAAATATTCTCATTGTTAAGTTGTATATCTATGATGCAATCAAATGTGGTCTCAAATGAAGCCTCATTTTCACCAGTTCAATCATTAAATGAAACTATATTAAACATTAAAAGGACTGACAAATCAAAAAGCCATCAGCATGGTATCTTGTTTTCCCTTTAATACTTGTTAATGGAAGACATACATTCTGGTGTTTTATGATTTAAATGATTCTTATTTTTGTCATAAAAAATAACAAAAAGAGTACCATGATAAAAAAGAATGCCCTCAAAACTATGGTTATCAATAATGCCTAAAATACTTTTTTTTGTTTAAATGTGCATACTCATCTCTTCTTGTTCTTCTTCAATAAGAAGTTTGGGGGAAATTAATATAATTATCTTGTTTTTTTACATGTCCAAACCTAATTATTCAGGCTAGTTATTAGTGACCACATGCAGAACATGGAGGTCCTTATTTAATTCCATGAATAATAAAAGTACTTTTTATAAAAGTGTCCTCATAATCATTTTAAACACACGAAAACAAATAGCAGTTTTCAATATCCAACAACAAATGTTGAATTATAATCAAATATGAAACTATGTATGTACCTATTTTTTTTTAAAGGTTATACACTATGCTGTGGGCATAATCCCAGCCTTCACCATTTGCATTGAATATATTTATTGAGATCCCAAACAGCATAGTTTTAATCCTGGATACTGTGTAATGTGTCCAATGTTATCTAATTATCTTTTGCAACGGCAAATTGTAGAGCCTAGTATTTCTGCATGTGGTAGTAACCTGAATCAGCCACTTGATGGCCTTCTAGTTCACTTCTTTATGTTAGAATCTTTTGTGATCATGGATGTTATTTTTTTAAATGTTTGTATTCAATGACATTCAAAAGATACAGATGACTGAGAATAAAATGTTTCAACTAAATAAACGTCTATGTAAAGTGTAATTATATATGTGTATATTGACAGTGAACGATCATATGTGCATATTTAAAAATGTGTGCATTCAAAACTGTTGAAATATAATATCAATAGCAGCAGTGGATGTTTTGGTGTGAGAAGGTTATTGCCAGCTTAAGTTAACCATAGCAAATGTACCTCATAATGTTTAAAAGGGTAACTTTTTAAAGGAGGGTTGTGAGTGGTAAGCGCACTGAATCATGGGAAACACCCGATCAGAGAATCCACTAGCCCCACTTGACACACACCAATTAGTAACATGATTCATCCATGTTATGTTTGAATTATTTACCTTTCATCCAAGTTCCACAGGAAACATATTTGTGTATTTTAAGTATTAATGTGCGCAAGGCTAAAGTTACATCTACTTTCGAGGTGTAACTTTTCCTTCATTCTCCGCTGATGACCCATCTCTTACCTCCTGTAGTATCTCTGGTCCTCCCCGCAGTCCTGCTGTTGCTACTGAAGTTACCACTAGCAACTGGGCAGCGCCCGGCGGAGGACCTTCCACCGCTGTTGATGTTGTCCTGCTTAATACAGTAGGTAGCACATTTTAATCCTATGATGGGTTTTCTATTAAGCCAAATTCAGAGACACTTAGAGAACTTACCATTAGATATCAACTCTGTAAAGTACCTTAGTTTATTCGGGACTTTTTGGGCTCGCTTTGCGGCTGGCTAGCTGAACATGCTAGCTAATGTTAGCTAAGTGTGTGTGGACACTATGCTATCCACCATCACACTCCTATAGACTATTCCAAGTAAGGGCCATTTTGCACAAGTTAGTAGTATTGTTACATATGGCTACAACCAAATACTTTTGATCTCAACAGCAGTATTTTGTGCGTTATTACTTTGTTATCTGATTAACCGACAACAGCAAGGCTGGGTTACTTTCAGTGTTGTCTGTGTGAGACACAAGCTGATAAATGTGTTTGTTTGTCTGTTTACAACCCGAGGTGATCCAGTGTGATGATTGCAGACCCTACGGTTCTTAAGGTTAACCCAGGTGCAGGTGCCATTATCAGTCTGTCGTTGTACAGTCATAGCGTCAGGCTCAGACTGCCCCTGCCAGTCAGTATTTTAATGTTACCGTCATATCTTCTCCTATAAATACATATTCCTAGTATTGCAAATCGACAACAATCTAAAGTTTATTTTTTACAACCCCATTGATCTCAGCCAACGTAAAGCTGTTCACCCCCACCCTGCTTCTCAAAGGACATAATAGTGTAGGCAGGTGCTCCACCATACAAAACCCCCTAACAGAGGGCTGAAATTCACACTATAGTTGCATTTCCATAACAGTTCATTTAGAACATCTACAAAGGTTGAGTTAGGTGATCTAAGCTACACATTATATAATAGTATCACAAATCACTTGTATATCTATATATCAAGTTAAGATATTGATGAACTATGCTGTGTACACGTTTTTGGACATTAATGTCACTGTTTAAGTGTTAAACATGGATTGGGTCAAACACACAGACATTAGTGGCTCTGTAGAGGTGACGTTGACTTTAGGTGGGTGTGGATCGACAGGAATGGCATGTTAACTATGTAGCAGGACACAATGCCAAGTAGCTGTCGGAGACTGCTGATGAGAGAAACTGGTCTACACCTCCATCAGACATGTTTGACCTGTTCGTTGATACAGTCACTGGAGGTAATAGATATTGTGTGTAAAGAGACAAATTACTGTGTTTGGTTTTGGTTATTGTAATAATGTGAAATAGATTAATTGTCCTTGTGTCTGGTCCTAAATTCAGCCTTAACTGCTTTGAATGAACAGTGTTAACAGTGACGAGTGTGCACTCCATGGGTTTTATTGCCCATCTTTAGTTTTAGGTATTGCATGGCAACAACATAAACAAAAAAGTGTGATACTTACACATGTTGCAGGTTAGGTCAATGTGACATAGCATTTAACTCCTTTTTATTTTTACAGGTATAGTCCTTCATTTCCAGAAACAGTCAAGGCATGAGAAGAAAGTGAATATATGCTGTTGGGATGTTGGTGAGGCTGGCTATGGTTAGCACGTAAGGTCGCACTGAGTGGCACTGCCATGTTGCCAGGAGTCGGTGTATTTGGCACGGGCAGCACAGCCCGAGTGCTGGTACCGTTGTTGAAAGCCGAAGGTTTTGAGGTCCATGCAGTCTGGGGAAAAAGCGAAGAGGAGGCATGCTGCTTGGCAAAGGAGCTCGGCATCCCGTTTCACACCAGCCGATCTGATGACGTCCTGCTGCACCAAGATGTCGACCTTGTTTGCATCTATATTCCACCCTCAATGACGAGGCAGATTGCTGTCAAAGCACTGGGTAAGAAGAAACAAACACACTTACTTTTATCAGGCTGTCCTGTCCAAAACCTTGGGCTTATATTAAGTGTATAACTAGCACTTTCACACTAAACACGAGTGCTAATCCTATATACATGCAAAAATGATTTTCTTTTAGATAAAACGGTTCAAAAATATTTTCTTTATGTTAATGATTACAATAAAAAGAAATCTTAGTTTTTCTTAACACCAGCTTCAGATCATATATTACAGTTTACTTAGAAAAAACCATCTATAAATGCATACTGCTAATGTGACTTGACCCAGCTGGGCGTGGTGGGTCGGCTCTGGGACAGATTTGACATTTTCCACTGTAACGACAGTACTTTCCGAAAACTTTTTTAAAAGCTGTTTTTTTCTGTAACTTATTCCTCAGGGTTTTTCCTAGTGATGTGATTAATGACAGTCATAGTAACCACAGGGAAAATAGCAATTTGAGGGACGACAAAACATTTTAAAACTTCACAACATCTTACATCTGTTAGCAGGTAATTGAAGGAAACACCCTTTTCCTTATCAGAGGAGAGTAGATCTATAAAGTTAAGATCTTACTGTATGTGATGGAATTCCTGAGTGTTGACCTCAGCTTCCTGTTTTAGTTGCAACTTCCTGAGTAAATCCCCACCAAAGTATTTATCCACGGCACTACTTCCAAGGCCGCCAATCTCCATATATGAAAGCCATACACACCCTCTGTGCTCTCATATGTGGCTGCATGAGAACGTTGAGTTTTTAGTTTATTCATACCAATCTCCAGGAACTGAGGGATAATAGCATTTAAAGCAATCGACTCAGTGTGCCCGAGCCCTGGCATATCAAGTCCAACCGAAAGCTTAAAATCATATTTATTTTATACTCAGTTGCAACTTCAAAACGAACAAATGCAGTCCAATACAAAATCCCTGCTTTGAATTCTCTTTTTTGTTGCTATTTTAGAGGGGCATAGAAACAAATTAGATTAGGAACCCTCGTAAGTCAACACAAAGATCTCCAGATTAAATAAAACAAATAAATGAGTTCAACTTTTTTTCTTTCGGAGGACTGGGGTCATAAAACAGATTATATCTTGTAAAAGTCAAATTCTAGTACTCTCATTTTACTCAGTAATTTAATCAAAGATAATTACAAACCCCTTCCTGTCTCTCTCTCCCTGCAGGTATAGGTAAGAACGTTCTGTGTGAGAAAGCTGCAACCGCTGTGGATTCCTTCAAGATGGTGACTGCTGCCAGATACTACCCACAGCTGCTCAGCATTATGGGTAATACCCTGCGCTTCCTGCCTGCTTTCGCGGCAATGCGCCAGCTGCTGGTGGAGGGGTATGTTGGAGAAATGCAGGTGTGTGACGTCCGTGTGTATGGCCCCAGTCTCTGGATCAGTCGTATGGCTGGACGTGTGAGGAGCTGATGGGCGGGGGCGGACTGCACACCGTCGGCTCGTCCATCATTGACCTTTTAAGTTACCTGACAGGTGAACGAGCCCTTCGTGTTCATGGCTTATTGCGGACCTTTGTACAACAAAATGGTTTGATCCGAGGCATCCGCCGCGTGACCAGCGATGATTTCTGCTTCTTCCAGATGTTGATGGGTGGCACTGGGTCTCGCTCTGGCGGCGTTTGTTGCACCGTTACCCTTAACTTCAACATGCCAGGGTCTTTTGTGCACGAGGTAATGGTAGTCGGATCCACTGGGAGACTGGTTGCCAGGGGGACAGAGCTATATGGCCAGCGCAATGGGAGTAAAAGTGAGGAGCTGTTGCTAGGCGACAGTGGGTGGGCAGGGCCAGAGGTGAAAGAGATGCCCCTGCCTCACCTGCAGGGTCTGAGCTCCATGGTGAAGGCACTGAGACAGTCTTTTCAGGCTCACGAGGAGCGCAGGTCATGGGCGCAAGGACCGGTCGCCATGGCACCAACATTTGAGGATGGTCTGTACGTGCAGACCGTGGTGGAGGCGGTGAAGCGGTCCAGCTGTAGCGGAGAGTGGGAGTGTGTTGAGATCATGAGTCAGGAGCCAGATCCCAATCACAACCTGTGTGAGGCTCTGCAGAGAAATAAGAACTGAATCTATTTATAAACCCAGTGCGACTACTACGTGTCCGACGAGACGGCCTCTGAATGTTTCTCCTTCCTGTCAGCTGCTGAGGCAGTTTAACCACGATGACTCTTTTCCATTTTCACATTCTGCCACATTTTGAGAATATTTTTGCTTTAGAAATCAAAGCTGTGTTGTGGATGATTGTCCCTCACAGTTATGATTTGTTTGTACACTAAATGTGTTGACCTCAGCTCCATTATTCTGATTCTCAACCAAACATATTCCTATAGCTGTGTCAAAATCCACCCGTGCCCCTTTTAAATGTTCATTATCCGTACCATGCCAAAAAGTGTGCACAGCCTTTAGAATCACTGGAGCTTAAAGTCACGGAGTAATGAACGAAAAGTTCCTGCTAAATAAGGTTGAGATAATATACCACACCTATATCAAATATTGGCCTGGAGAAAAAGTCCTTGGGAGACATACACAAACTTGCAGTGGATATATTTAGATTTTAATGTATTTTCAACATGATTAGCACCTTATTCTGAAAGGAAGTGGGCATGAGGATGATTTGATTAACAAAACGTGTTCAGTGCTCACTGTGTGGTGACTGGCAGAATTCAAATGATGCTCTATTGGAGCTCAGCCTCTTTAAAACATAGAATAAGAATAATGGAGCTGTGCACGATTTCAGTTTTAGTTTTTTGGATTGTGTAACAATAAGCATACATTTAAAGAATGGCACAGGGGCTTGTAGGTTTTGATGTTTAAATATGCCATGGCATACATAAAATACCAGGGATTGAGTAAAATAAGCTATGTTAAACTGAACATTAAAAAGTCTAATTTATATAAATGCCCTGAAAAATGTAAAATTCCTAAAGTAAAATGTAGTCTTAAATCTTTCTTTTAAGTGTCACTTGCATCCTGTAGGCAAGAAAACAATCAACATTATAATTCTTCACAAACAGAGCAGTTATGGTGATCTGAAATTAAAAACTGCTAGTGTGGATTTCAGTAGTGGCACGTTTCATTGTGGGGAGAAAATATACCATCTAAACTTCAAACCACTCCTTCATCCATATGTTCAGCATCTGATTAAGATATTACTACTTCCAGACACTTAAAGAAGCTTCAATGAGGCCGATACATCAAGTGTTTTTAGTAATGTTTTATATAAACGACTTCTGGCACATATAGGCGGAGGTGAAGAAGTAGCATTACCTCCACTGTTAAAACTCACCACCAATAATCCATTAAAACTTTCAGGAAGGAAGGAAACCACCACTTTTTTAACAGCCACCCGTCAAGCTTATATAGGATAAGCATCTGATGCTCAAATGAAAGATTTTAGGTTGAGTAACGCAATGAATCTTAGAATTCTCGAAATGACCGATTAGTGACCTTTTATTGTTATACTGACAAAGTTTTAGATATTCAAAGCCTTAGGATATTTGACAACTAGATTTAGTTTAAAATGTGTGTAAAAGGTTTGTTTACATGTGATAACATTGAAGTTATTTTAATGTTTTTTGAAAGATTTCATGCAATCTATGCATTTTAAGTTATTACAGATGTTTAAATCAAGAGAGTGGAGTCTGCCCTTCCTCCTAACACCTTACTGATCTTTTCATTGAGTAGAACCACTGGATCTGATGTGCACAGTAGTGTAAATGTGTGCCTCTCTAAGATACTCAGAACAAGCAAAGTTTTTGGTTGTAATAGTCACTCACTGCATTTCAGTACTGCTGAATAATATTTGGCCTCGGCGCTCCTCCTGCTGAGACAGGAGGTTAGGACAGAAACAGGGTGCTGTTTTTTTATTGGTCTGTTCCTTTCCTAGACCAACGCAGGATCTGCATATAAGGATACATGCACCTAACACGCTTACCTCACGCTATCCTAACAATGCTTTGTAATTAATCAAGTTTACAATAATTGTCTTTATAAAACACATCACCTTTTCCCCGCAGGATGTTTGATAACCCACCACTATTAAAATACATTCCAAGCTAGTTTTCACCTTCTTCTTTTTCTCTTGTTTTTTGCACTGATAACTGATAAAGCTGCCACATATTTAATATGCTGTGTGTTGCTATTACCAGCCGGCTCACTGCGAAAATGAATTTAACACATCTCTTCATAAGGAAGCGTTTTTGTATTTATTTTTGTCTTGGTGTGGAGAAAGTTTCCCATTGTTTAATTTGTTCAGTGTTTTTGTCTTAAGTATGTGAATTTCTGTTGTAGTATTTATCCTGTTTAGATTAAGTGTTTAATATGGCTTTTTGAGCACAATGTGTTAAATTTATGTTGGGAAACTGTACTGTTCATTTCCCTGACAGATACTTCCTTAAATAAATACAGTTGTATTCATTTAGTGTCTTTGATAAAGTGTCTTTGATAAAGATAAAATTGATCTTTACAATTTTTTTACATTGAACCCATACAACACGTATTTTCAGTATATTTTGATACGATAAACAGTCATTTACTGAGTGGTTAAAGTGGTACTGCTTCTTTAAAAAATATTTAGTAAGTTAAATATTTCTGCTAAGGGTTGGTTGTGTTGTATACTGATCTGACTCTTGCACAAATAAAATGCAATATGTTGCATCATCCCTCATCTCCATAGAGCCACCATGAATGGAGCATTGTGCCGCAGTCAAAGGGATAACCGGATCTGCTTTATGGAAACAAATTTTACATTTGATGCAAATAACCAAGCCGTGCCTGTTCTCAAAGTGCTTGTTCAGCTGTAGAGAGACGCTTTAAACAATGATTGAACACTTAATTCAACATCTTCACTTCTACTATAGCTACGTATGATACAAAGGATGCTTGATATACGTTGACATTTACTTTTTCAAGTAAAACCATAAATATAGATTGTAGAAATGTTACATATAAAAACTAAGCTACATCTAATTTATTCAGATGTATGCAAGTGAAATATCCCTATTTTGGTTATTTAGAACAGAGAATATACTTTAACATTAGATTTTTGAAATAGAGATTTTATTTTAATTATATTAATATATTATTGAAATGGGAGAAATATGTGGGATAGAGTTCAACAGACATGTACTGATCGGTAACTCCTGTAGTTGTGTGACAAAATTAGCTTTCCTCGCCACGGATATGACGTTGGGTGGCAGCAATGCATTGTGGGGGAAAGTGTAGCAACACAAATATAAACACAATAGTTAACTGAAGCTTACTGTTGGTATTTTAGTTTAACAAAACCCGGATATTTTGAACACTATTTCCCAGACACAACGCTGAGTAAGTGACCGATGCCGGACCCAGCGGTAGACACAGTCCGTAAATGAAGCGTTGTTTGGGGCTTGTTATCAAACCGTCAACGGTCATGAAGATGGAACAGATGGAAATGGACAGTGAAAAGTTCTCTCACGGTATGCTTTAACTTTAAGCATATAACTAAATAATGTCCTAATGATTTCACAAGCTTCTGGAAACACACTTACAACATGCCATAGTAATACACAGCATTTAACAACAACCAGAGAGGCCTCATTATGTTTTCATTTACACCACTGCTTTTCCTCCTGAGACATGTCAATATGTCTTCAAGGAAAGAGTATTTCACAGTTAAAGGGGAAAAGCAACTGTGGATCTACACTCACTCACTTCCATGTGCATCATAAAAACGTTGAAAAGTAAAAGGGAAAACGTGTCCTCTTATTTTGGTCACACCTTAAATAAAAAGCATGTTCATCATCATTCTAGTGCTGAAATAATTCGTTTTTAATCAATGAAAATTGTTCAGTTGCAGCATCAATTATAACTTTTCGTTTTCCTGTTATTTAGTAGAGGTGGTTTTGGAGGATGAACACTTTGACTCCATCCCCTCTGTGAATGGAGCAGCTATTAAAAGCATCCTGGAAGGTGCAGAGGCAGCTCGAGTGGAACAAATAACACATGAAGAGGAGAGTAATGACCGCCCTGTCAAACGTACACAGAAGCGGAATAAACGCAGCTTAATTTGGAGGCATTACGACGAGACGGACAGTTCTACATCTGCTCGCTGCCGCATTTGCAGTAAGTTGCAGAGCTTTGAAGGCGGCAGCACCAGCAACCTGCATCGGCATATCTCAAAGAGACATCCGGGAGTGTTTTCTCAGCTCTTAGCAGACAGGCAACACTCATCACAGAGCTCAAATGCTTATAAGGACACATCAACACAACCAGAGACCGTTGGTGCAACAGAGAAGCAGAGAACGTTTTCTGGTATTGTTTTATAACTCACTGCTATTTGTGTGTGTAATTCATTCAATGGCATCTTGCTGAATAAGTGAAATATGTGAATATGTTGTTCTTTACAAAACCAGTCATATTAAATATTAATCAGCATGAATCATTAGTTGCAGTTCTCTTATATTTGTTTATTTTCCTTTATTTAGTGGACTTGGATCTGGAAAACCCTGAATCTGACACTCTGAATGAAGCTGGCATTAATTCTGCTCTTAATGGCCTCCTGGAGGCAGCAGAACAAATAACCCATGAGCAGGCGAGTGACAACCGTCGTGTAAAATACATACGGAATAAACGCAGCTTAATTTGGAGGCACTACGAGCACCTGGACAGTTTGAATGCTGCGCAGTGCCACATCTGCATGAAGAAGTTACAGTGCTTTGAAGGCCGCAGCACCAGCAACCTTCATCGGCACCTCTCTAAGAGACACCCAGCTGAGTTTACTCTGCTACTAGCAGACGGGAAGCGGACCTCTCCACCCAACTCCTCACAGAGCTCAAATGTTATTGGTTCCACATCGACATTGCCAGAGACCATTGGGGCGACAGAGAAGCAGAAACAGTTTTATGGTAATGTTTTATAGCCAATGTGTACATTTGTAGTTTTTACAAAAAGAAAATAGACAAATAGATGTAAGTATAATTATCTCAGTAATTGAAGTATCTCAGCATCAAAGTTAAGTAGATAAATCTGCTTAACTTAAATATTTCTTCAGCATACATTTTTTTAATGTTCATGTTGTGGTTCTACTATAGCCAAGATTGTAATGATATTTAACACACAACCTACTGTTTCCCTCTTACAGGAGCATTGAATGTTTCAAGAGCATCAGAAGGAGAAAAGCGAGTGTTCAGGAGAGAGCAGGAGCTGATAGAAGCTCTGAGGCGAGCGCAGAAAGAGGAGGCTCGAGCTCTGGAGGATCAGAGGGAGCTGCTTGAGAAGCTGCGAGCAGTGAATGCCAGGGAAGCGGCTGCAGAAAGAGAGCAGATTGAGTCACTTAGGAAGGCACAACTGGAGGAAGCCAAAGCCTTGAGTAGACAAAGAGAAGAGCTGCAGAAGGAAAAGCAAGAGCTGCAGAGGGAAAGGGAAGAACTTCAGCAGGAAAGAGAATAACTCATAGTGTTTTCAAAAAAACCTGAGCCTGCCACCATGACTGAATGTAAATCCTCTTTTAAGTAAAATACAATTGTAAAAAAACAATCACCGGTCGGTTGTTTTTGTTTCTGTTGCACCTGTGTTGTACTGCTTCTTCATTCCCCTGCTACCTATCTGGTTCCGTCTCATTGAATTATGTGATGTCTTGATTTCATTGTGGCATCAAATGATTAGACATTTCCAGGACAAACCCCTTCCTCTTAACTCAGCATGATTTCACTAATGGCTGCAACAAGCCATTTTCAAATGTAAAAATGCTCACTCTACATGTCTGCAGGAAAGGATCAGACTTGCTACCAAAATGTATTTTGTTTTCAAGTACAGTATGTTGTAAAATTGTGAACATTCAAGACATACTGTAGATAGTTATAGAGAGACATTTAATTTTGGTTTAATTATGTATATATTTTCAGTGAAGCATCATGTTAGTTCTTACACTCTTATTTTGATTTGCAAAATAATATTCCAAAGATAATTGAATAGATTTCCTCGCCAACTTTTAATTAATTCATTCATGATCATGATCAGGGATCTAGTAATTCATAGTAGTAGTTTATATTTGGACACATTTTCTTTCTTTCAGTTGGAAAGTGCCTTCAAAGTTGCAATGCAGCTCATCTTCCTCCAGAGTAACAAATACAATATTATTGTTTATTTTTATGCAGCCAGTAACAGAATGAAATTATATTCACCTCCAGGGTATTGGATGAATTCACACTTCAAAATAAACCCACCAACATAATGCCAATGATAGTACAAGAACGAAGAAGCGCATGCGTAGTAGGATAATATGTGTACCCAGAATTTGACTTCTCAGGTACTGCTTCAGTTCTGCCTCGCATGCCTCACCGTCAACGCATTCTAAAAATGAATGCTCAGGTTAGAGATGTCAACGTAACATGTTACAGTCATACTACCAATTTGTAAAACGAGGATTCCGCGTTTCTTTTCCGTATCTGACATTGTAGTGCGAAGACTCCCTACCTGACAGGCTAAATCCAGGGTGTTCACCAACACAATGACGTCCTGTATCGGTGGCGGAAGATGGCTGACAGCGGAGCCTTAGCAGCGAGAAGATTCGACTCTGGCTCCTTGTCCTCGGTCAGTATGGAGACCATTTCAGCGCTGACGGAGCTGGAGGACCTGGAGAGAGTTTACCGGCAGCTCTGCACGGAGGAGGTCCGTATATAAATCACTTTTAAAAGGCTGTTTTTTTGACGTATGCTCTCACTGGCGTCCTCCACGTAAACTTCCGGGGGGAGCTGCTGGCTCAAAACAAAACCTCCACGTTGGTGAATTATAGATAAATAAAATATCAAACAATTATTCGAACAACTTGAGCAGTGAAGACTAATATTTAATATTTCCTAGTCAAACTTGTCTGAGTTAACAGTATGCAAAACCCTTTAAATCGGTATTTGTTATATTATTTACAAGGATCCAAACATACACCAAATCAAATTAAAATCAAAGGGCTATCATATCCACAATAGCTTCAAAGTAGTATTGGCAATACAAATCTTAAGTACCAGACTCCTCCAACAATGCAACATGCAATATACTTAACATAACGAAGAAAAAAAGGCAGCAGAAATAATGGTGCAATTTTCAGGAATAAGAAAATGATACAATAGAATACGAGAAAACAGATCGCAAAATCAAATACCGTAGGCCTGCAGTAGAATAAATACTGGATATTATAATAATATATGAGGATACGTAACATGTAGGCATTAAGTTTCCACACGCACCCAGTCCAGTACACTGCTCATTACATGTTGTGTTTCCTCCTCTTACAGAAAGAAGTGGAGTCTGAGCTGGACAGACTGGTGGGGCAGGAGGGGACTATTCACACAAAGATGCTGGCCCTGCAGAGGATGGGGTAAAGTTTATAAAGATTAACTGATGATTAACAGTTATATGAGTTACAACCACCAGAGACATAGTTCTTTAAACAAGAATCTTTCATGTTGTGCTAAATGTTGTCTCTGTGCGCCACAGGCCCAACCTACAGCTGATTGAAGGAGACGCCAGTCAGCTGTCAGGAATGATCACATTTACCTGCAGCCTGGCTGAAAACGTCAGCAGCAAAGTCAGACAGCTAGACCTGGCAAAGGTAAATACACACACTTTTCACATCTATCCTTGGATACAGTATGAATTCTACACTATTATAAATATAATGTGGGCAATTCACATAAAACCATAAACCTCTAAAGTCATAGAAATGGGCGAAGTTGGGGTTTTGTGGGTCCGTACTATTGCTGATAACATGGAAGTAGAAACAATGTCAAAAACCCCTTCACAAAACCTTGAACTGTTGCTGATTTATTACTGTATCTTCTTTTATTTTTGTAGACACGGCTGTATAACGTCATCCAGCGTGCCGACGATATCTTGGATCTGAAGTTCTGCACAGACGGAGTGCAGACAGCACTGCGTAACGAAGATTTTGAGCAGGCTGCTGCTCACATCCACAGATACCTCTCTCTGGACCAGTCTGTTATTGAGCTGAGTCGACAGGGAGACGAAAGTAAGAAGACAGTATTTCTCTTTAATAGTACACATTACACTGCAGTGGAGAAGAAATGTAACCTTTGTATGTCATTTTGACATTGATTTTTTCAGATCAGTAGTATTTATAAAAACAAATCTCACAGCACTGTAAGTAGCAATATAAACCAGACACAATATACGTGTGGGCTTACACTGTCAAAACGTGTTTCTGCAGGCAGTGCTGTGGATGCCAGTCTCGTAATGCTGCAGGAGGCCGAGCAGAAACTGAAGGTCATAGTTGCTGAGAAGCTGGATGAAGCTGTTGCAGCTGTCGACCTCGCACAAGTGGAAAGGTTTTTCAAGATCTTCCCTCTGCTCGGCCTCCACCAGCAGGGCCTCGCCCGCTTTGGCCAATATCTCTGCAGTCAGGTCAGTTGTTACTTCCTATTATGCACTAAATACATTCCTGGTCCTGATTAAGACTCTATTATAATATGTTAAAGAGTATCAGCTAAATACTTAAATCAGTAAAATGTCCCAACTCTGTAGGTATATGTGTTTTTTTAACTGTGTTCATTGTTTATCAGTTTTACGGATGATTTAACAGCAAATAGTATTGCTGTGTTGTTTTAATTAAAACTCAAAAATGAGTAAATTATTAAAGATGACTTAAAACAAGTTACATTGTCTTTGGGCAAGAAACATCAGCTAAACGAAATGTTTAGCTGGGTTTTTCCAGTTTTGAAATACACTGCAAAGCCATGTTTGTGTTTTTGGCTGATCACAGCTATGTAATGCCTCTTGTTTTTTCACACATGTTGTCACAGCTTGCCTCTAAAGCTGAAGAGAACCTGCTCTTGGCCACAGGAGGAGACCTGGGGGAGAAGAGAGCACCGCTGGTGTTTGCAGACACTCTGACGCTGCTACTGGAGGGTGAGGAAACACACCTGATGCTCTGTGTGTGTTTTTGCTTGACTCCTCTTATGTTTGTATGTGTGTTTGCAGGTATTGCCCGTGTCGTTGAGACTCATCAGCCCATAGTGGAGACGTATTACGGTCCAGGCCATCTGTACACACTCATCACTCACCTGCAGCAGGAATGTGACCGACAGGCTCAGAAAATAGTCGACAAGTTTATCCAGCAGAGAGGATACCACAACAAGGTGAGCGTGACCTCTGAACTGTGTGACTTGAGTGTTTTTCTCTGGGGAAGTACCCATTGTGAGCTTGTATCCCTCCTTTAGTTTCAGGTCATCCAAAACAGCATGATGAAGAGCGTGCCGGGAGAGACGCTCGAGCCCAGGTAGGTTAAGCAACATCCTCTCAAGTCAGATACAACACACTAATAAGAACAACTGCTCATATCGATCAAATTTTCTAAAAATGTGTAACTGAAATATTTGATATATTATATTTAAGTATAAAGCTTTTTATAAATACCGTTGCTCAACCAAAGTCAATTTTTCTCAATGGTAGCTTTGCTGTAGTTCTTTCCAATCAGAAGTATTACGGGTTTGGAAATCCATGACTTTAAAGCAGCCTCCTGAACACTTCTTGATTATATGTCTATCTCTCACAAAACAGGGAGCTGGACCCTGTGCTGGCTGAAGTAACTCTGATGAATGCAAGGGCGGAGCTCTACCTGCGCTTTTTACGCCGCCGCCTGCTGGCCGACTTTGAAGTTGGGGATGCTCAGAGCGCCACACAGGGTAGTTCTCATTAACATGTGGTGATGCATGCACAGATGTTTCTTTTTTAAATGTGGAGCTGAAAAGCCAATTAATATCAACTCTAGTCTAAAATATACAATACATTTTGAACTCCTAGAACATCAGCAGGACATTGAGAAGCTGCTGAAACACTGCATGCTGAGCCGGACAATGCAGGAGCTGATTGGCTACTATATTCCAATGGAAGAGTACTACATGAGGGAGACTGTCAACAAGGTAAATTACCCTGTTTTATACAGTGTCTGACAACATTATGAAGGAAACTCTGTAGCCTTTCCCAAATCTCTGCCCACTTCTACATTAGCCATCACTTCCGTACCTAATGGTGTAAATCTCTATTTTCATTGCCATACGATACTAGTGATTATTTAACAACGATAACAGTTTTACCCATTACACATCTGAATCTATGTCCTAACTACTGGCAGCTGAGTTGCATTTTGGGTAATGTAGACACCATTTTGTCAAAGAATTAAATGAAATAAGTGCACATATTTTCCTCGTAAATACGAGATTGATCTGATCCAAATAGTTTAATAAATAGCATTCAATAAATGCAATTTCTTTCTAATCAGAGTGACTTAAATTAACTTAAAATATAATGAATTTCCTCCTTAGGCTGTGACTATGGATTCGTATGAAAAGGGCCAGCTGACCTCAAGCATGGTGGACGACTGTTTCTACATCGTGAAGAAGTGCATCAGTCGAGCTTTATCCAGCTCCAGCATCGACTGCCTCTGTGCCATGATCAACCACGCTAACTCCGCGCTGGAGTCGGACTTCAGGTGCTCCCCCTCTCACTTACAGATGACTTATTTAACACTTTTCTTAGTTTTTTTTTACACATCTAATAAATATATGTGCCCGCTTCTGCTTATGTTTCAGGGAGGTGTTATATAATAAGCTGCGGCAGGGCTTCCCGGCTACTACGCTTCAGGACATCCAGCGTGGCGTAAGCAGTGCGGTCAGTCTGATGCAGAGCAGCTTACAGCAGGGGAAGTTCAACACCATGGGCATCGAGAGTGCCGAAAACGCAAAGGCTGCATTTCTGGTAAGACGAACAGAAGACACACATACGCAATATTGTGCACAAGGCCGGGTTAGAGTTGCTGGAGCAACAGCTCACCCCCCCATGCAGCACTGGTGGAATAAAGCTCCATCAGTGGTGGATAGTAACTTAGTATATTTATATTAAGTTAATATGTCTTTCCATTTCATGCTTCTTTATACTTCTGAACTTTAACAATTTTGAAGCAAGCCATTTCTTAAATACAATTATTTAACAGCTCTTAACAATCAAACAACAATTCATGTATAATTATAGGTAAAGATAAAAACATGCATAAATCAATAATGAATACAACCTCATACAGCATATATTATCCTGAAAGGGGCTGTTGTGCATGATGAGTACCTTTTTAGTATTTGGTACTGTCAAACTATTTTGATGCTTATACTTTTGTACTTTTTTGTTAAAAAAAAATTTGAATTAACAATTTTACTCGTGAGTGAGCTTTCCCTTTTTGGGGTATCACTGCACCAACCTCTGGTTAGCATGATTTTGCAGCCATACCCATGCTAGCTTCTTTAGCTTGTGACATGAGCTGCTGGCGATGTTCTTGAAGAAACGTTATTTAGGTTGTGATGAATTTTGAGGCAACACGCAGATAGTCGCTTTTTTATTCATTATGAGATGATAACTTGTTGTGTTCAAATTTGATGAGAGAGAGAAAGACCTAAGGGGGAATTAAGCTGGGGGCAGCTTGAACCGACAAGCAGGTGGAGAATTATGATGTCAAGCAACCATTTCCTACATAATTGATTTATTGGCTAATGCGCCTTTTTCCTCAGAAGCGTAATTTTACCTTTAAAACGAACAAAAAATGAATCTTTGAATCAATAGACAGTATTTTGAAATAGTGTTGTGAATGAGGTTGCCCTTTGTTCTGGTCAGAGCAGCCCCTTAAATTGTCTCAGCGGTCATTAAGGTGAGGAATACATGCATGAATACGCTCCTAATTTAAGTGTGGTGAGTAGTGTTTTAATATTTAAAATTGCTCTTAGCTGAAGGAGGCACTACTCCAAAAACCTTTTAAACCGTTTGTCAAAAGATGAAATGGAATTGAGAAACACTTCATAGCTACCAGTCGGAGCTTTTGAGAAGTCAAAATAAAAATGTATTTTTAAGGAAAAGGATAACGGAATAGCCTTGATCCTTTTTTGTCTCTTTTTGTCTTTTTCTCTGTATGTAGGTGACTCTGAATAACGTAGAGGTCTGTAGTGAGAATATCACCACTTTAAAAAGAAACCTTGAGGTAAGTTTCACACTTGTTCAAACACCATGCGTCTCTCATTTTCATCCTGTCCTCTCTAGTTGACCTCATTCCTCTGAGATTTACTTGTTCTCTCTTTGCCACGAAGAACGACTGCTCCAAGTTGTTCACTCAGGTGCCCGGCTCTGGGGAACAAGCTAAGATTGAAAGCTGTTTGTCCGACCTCGTCAACACATCTGCCAAATTCAAGGATCTCTTACAGGTTAGACACACACACACACACACACACACACACACACACACACACACACACACACACACACACACACACACACACACACACACACACACACACACACACACATCATTTCTGTCAGCTAGGAGTTGTGACATTGATCTTAAATGGGCCCTATTATGCTTTTTGGGTTTTCCTTTTGTGTGTTATATAGGTTTTTATGCATGGAACTGTTCTGCATTGCAAAAAAACTGTTTTATTTGATTTAAATGTATTTCATGTTTTGTGTTTTAGCTTTAATATATAGCTACAAAAAATAACTGGTGTCATTTTTCTTATTGAAGGATTACTCTGCCTCAAAATCAAACTATTTGAACATTAAAGCCTCACCTACACATTTACCATTGACATCGGGACCTGGTCATACTTAAACTCTTAAACGTAATATATTGAAAATAAACCTTTCTGATGAACTTCGACATTAAAAGCTAAGATAGCCTGCTTGTACTAAACTTGCATTACTATAAAGTCTATGAGCTAAAAGCTTAATGCTGTGATTTTTCTTATTTCACAGGAGGGCCTGACTGAGTTAAACACAACGGCCATAAAGTCTCAGGTGAAACCGTGGATCAGCAGCTTCCTGTCCATCTCTCACAACATCGAGGAGGTAGCGGTCTCAGAGCAGAGAACAGGAATAAACCAGAGGTCATAAAACATGTTGCAGTAACAGCTGGTGTCTTCACAGGAGGAGTTTAATGATTATGAAGCTAATGATCCCTGGGTGCAGCAGCTCATCGTTAACCTGGAGCAGCTCATGGCAGAGTTCAAGGTATCTCGCCCGAGCAGCATTTCAGTCATGAAATATATATGTCTCCCTGGTTATTCTTTAAAGGGCCAGTTCAGGCCAACTTGAAAATAACACATTTAAGCTCTTACCTGCAGTGCCATTCATCAGCCTAGTTTGGTTTTAAGATGTCTGCCTTCTCTCTGAATATAATATAACTAGGTGTCATTCAACTTATTGTGCTCAAAGCACAAAAAAAATACATTTTAAGAAACTAAACATGTTTCAAGTCACTTACCAGAAATAATATACACTTACTCAAGATGATCCACAGTCCTTGGTCTGAGTAGTTTTATAATCCAATATACTCAAGCGAAGGCTGACATCTATATTGCCGATATCTCATGCAATATGCAACTCAAACCAACACAATGTAGATTCATAAATGGCACTATAGGTCAGAGGATAGGTTTGATTTTGTAGATTTTTTGGTTGTACCTTTATCCTTCTCTGTGTCTCCTCTCCAGACGGCCTTGTCTCCCGTCATCTACGACACTCTGACCAGCCTGATGACCAGCTTGATATCTATAGAAATGGAGAAGACCGTCCTCAAATGCTCATTCAGCAGGGTGAGGAGCCGGAGCTCAGCCACAAGGTGGCGGCGAGCATCCTCTGCCGCATATTGCATCACATCCCTGCCACATGTGACGAAAAGCCTCAGGCTATGATTTATTAATGAGTGCAGAGAGGCCTGCAGCAGAGGGCGCTTCCTTTTGTCACGAAAACATCTTCCTATTTTGAGCAGAGTGTTTTACAGGGGAGCTCTAAATAAATGTGTACACGATGGTGCAAACATAAAGTCCATCCACTGTTTCTGATCCTTCTGTTGTAGCTCGGAGGGCTGCAGTTCGACAAAGAGCTTCGGTCTCTCGTGGCGTACCTCACCACCGTCACCACCTGGACCATCAGGGATAAGTTTGCTCGCCTCACACAAATGGCCACCATCCTAAACCTGGAGCGGGTAATTTAGATCATCTCACAGACAATACACAGAATATACACCAATGTCAAGGATATTTTAATGTTTATGTCCATTTACACCCATAGTGGAACCTAGTACATTTACTCAAGTAAAATTAAGTTTTTTGTATACTCCTTAATACTAGGAACTGAGATTCTTTTTAGTTTTTGCTCAACAACATTTGTCTGGCAGCTACTTTACAGATGAGGGTTTTATGTACAGAACATATCATAGTTTTATAAAATATGAAGCATTGTCATGATTTCTGGAAAGAGAAATTGCTTTTGAGTTTTTCAAAATCTATTTTTTGGCTCTTATTTTTGAGTCATTGTCCCTTTTTCAAATCAGGACAATTGCTAGAAAACTGCTCCTTTGTAATAAATGAATACAGTGAACTGGTAACCACACATTATTACTTTAATAATAATAATAATAATAACTTGGTAAACTAATTTATATCAGCTATAACACTCACAGGAGCTTCATTCTGCATTATGAATTATTTTACAATACATTTAGCTAAAGGTAGTTGTTTTCTCAGAACCTTAAGTAAAGGTGTGAACACGTCTTCCTGGTTCATTCAAATGTGTCTGTTTGCGCTACAGGTAACTGAGATCCTGGATTACTGGGGGCCAAACTCGGGCCCCTTGACGTGGCGGCTAACCCCGGCCGAGGTGCGCCAGGTTCTCGCGCTGCGTATCGACTTCAGAAGTGAAGACATCAAGAGGCTGCGGCTGTAACTCATTAACCACTCCGCTGGTTAGCAGTGATCGCCGTGCAACAGCAACCTTGTGTTGGCTTTAATCCATGTTTCTGTGAATGGATGTTGGCAAAACGTTTTTTTTTTTTGTCTAAAACTAAAATGCCCTACCCTGGAGATTTCACTGGGGTTTTCAGACTCTAACTTCACTTACATTTTTGTGTGAGTTACTCCACTTTCCTTCATATGCATATTCTTAAAGATTGTTCATAATCGTTTAATTATTAAAAACATGGAAATTCCTTTTTTTTTTTCGAGTATCTTATAAATAAATTAACCCAAATGTTCCTCTTTAAAAACCTTTACATATGTCCAAAAGAAATCAGAAATGTGGAACTGGTGTCATTGAATGTAAAGATTTCTGTTTTTGGGAAATGTTTCAAATGTAAAAAAAAGAATTGTCCCAAATGTAAATGACCAACTGGGGAAGATTCATTGTGATATTTATTAATTAACATGTTTTACCCTGTTCACCTGTAGTATCCTCTTTACATGGCAGAAGTGTTTGACTATTTAACATGAAAGTTCTGTATTATATGTGAGTCTTCTCTTCAAAGTGTAATTAAAAGGTGTGAATGTGTCACACGGGGACTTCCATCCTCTCAACCTGTAGCCGGCTGAGAATACAGGAGCTCTGGGACCGAGGCTCCGCGGCTGTCTGCGAAACAGAGCAGTAATGAACGTCAGGCCCATTAAACTGACAGAAGCAGGTCACAACGCTGATCCACTCGTTCAATATATGAATAGCTCCTCGGCCGTGATGATGGAACACTTTTAACCTAATAAATCGAGAACCGCTCTGCGTCGTCTCTGATCCCCGGCATCAGCCACATTTCACGGAGCGCTGCCCTGTGGCCATGGAAGTCCTGTTCCCAATCCTTTATACATATTACTGACACTCAACACAAAGCTGTGTTCACTGGGCAGTGAAGCATTAAAAGTGGAATGTTCTCATAATGTTCAGCCTAATTTCACGGTCTAACCTTGTTTCCTTGCTCAGATTAAATCAGATCAGTGTGTGTTTTAACTTTTTGCAGAACAGTGGAGTTTTTTAGCAACCCTCTTTAGTGGTGGAAAGTAAATTTACTCAAATATAAGGAGCGATTGATTTTCATCATCATTGTGTCATGCATAAATAATGTGCCCTGCCCAAAGCTTACAAAACACTGAGAAAAAGAGAACAGGAAAGCCAAATATTATTAAAGAAGCAAACCATCCTTTTTAAAGCTGAACACACCGAGGCAGACAATAAATAAGCATTGAAAACATTTATTTCTAACATCAGTGCACAATAATGTTTCCGGATTATGAACGGACATTTCATTTAATATGGATATTCTTAGTTCATAATAATGACAATACAGAAGAACATATTTTGGATTGTCAACCTTTTATAATTTTCACAACCCGTGTTTTAAATCTGTTCATTTTGAGGGCCACATGAAGGATCTGTTTACTTCCATGTGCAGCTAAAGACCGTTGACTCCTTTATGGTATTGCTATAATTTAAGATTTAGTGCAATAAATGTGCCTGAGTATTATTATATTTAATTTCTATTTCTTTCAGTTTACCTTCCCCAAAGCACCTCACACATAAAAGTTCAATTAATGTGCCGAAAAAACAAATACAATGCATTAAAAACAAAGTAAAAGATGATTTTTACAAAAAGTTATTACTAAAGGTGATGTGAGCATATTCATTATCACCCATACATACAATTATGAAATGGGCCTTTGTGAAGAATGTTTACTTTTACCTACCTATTCTGTAGTTTTACCTAAGTAACATTTTGAATGCATGACATCTGCTTTTACACTGTAATAATAATGCTACTTTCAGAGTTCTTCTTCCACCTCTGTCCCTCTTTGCCACCGTCAGTGTAATGAGACTCGTACACAAGCAGCAGGAGTCGTTAGGAAAAGTGTGGCTTTAATGTAAACACAACATTCGATTGGCTCAGCACAAACATTCCACATGAGAGCAACCAATAAACTACCAAATAGGATGGGGTGCAGCACAAAAACATTCACAGTAAAAAAAAAATCTGGTATAATCATAATATATATACAGTACGGTGCTTTTAAGGTGAAAATGGAGATAGGATATGGGGACTGATATGTGATAGATAAAGAGTATACGGGGGTGGGGAGATAAATTTCTTGGTGCACAGGTAAAAATGGAGAGCTGTACTTTTCCTCTGTGTAAAGAGAAACGTGACAGACGGGGGGGGGGGGGGGGGGGGGGGGGGGGGGTGTGGTTCCCCGCTAACTGATCAGGGGAGACGAGCTTTAGAAAAAACTCGGAGCTCCCCCAGACAGAGGCTTCCTCAAATGATATTGTTCTCGTGCAGTTTTCTACTTCTACACAGATTCACATCGAGGGGTAAAGCACCACACGGAGAACAAGATGTCATTGGAAGGCTGCTTTCTACCCTCCGAACCGCAGACAGGTGTCGTGTACCCCAGATGTCAGGAAATAAATATGTGGCACGGGATTTCAGGAGGTAAGAGGAGGCATGTAGGGCATGAGGCTAAAATAAATAAATCATTCGATGATAATAATCTGCTTTATTAAATAATATTACTTGATAGTGTGATTCCTTTTTTCCTAATCTGTCCTTCCAGATGGTTGGCACCGATATGATGTTTTTTTATTTATTTTTTAAAGATATCATTGGCCAGTTTCCTCACGCTACAGGAGGCCAATGGAAATGGGCCGCCACTCTGAAGAGAAGAATCCTCTCTTTCATTATGGTTAAGAGTCAAAAGAGAAAACAGAGAGTGGAAAAGACCTGCAGGCGACTCAGTCATGTGTGGGTCGTAAGGAGAGGGGAGCTTTGTCCCGTCTGAAAGTTAAAATAGCCTCCTTCCCAACCATGACCCTTAGCCACGAGAACAGCACCTCCCCAACTTCATCAACGTCTCCACCTTCTAACACACAGCAGCTCTTCAAACGCAGCACAACAGGCTATATTCAGGACAGATATCAATGCCTTCAGACTTGTACATCAAAACATTACATTAAGAAAGGGACAATTAGTCCACGCTGTGTTTAAAAATGACATTGCACACTCTGAGTTCTGCAAAATCGAGGCTCTAGCTGAATACAACCCTGGTGCCGCCCACTTCTGAACCTCTCTGGTTGTTGACACGGTCATCAACGAAAACATGAAACATTCAGCTCAAAAACACAATTTTTAAAAAGACATAACGGGGGCTGTATATTGAAATCAAAATGAGAGGAAGGGAACAAATCATGGCGATAATCCGGTGTGGTGTCGGACGGCAGCTCTTTGGGTCCATTTGGACGTGTAGAATTACATATTTATGTGTTTTAAGTATCATCAAAATTATCATTATTAACACCTCATACTCCCCATGACAACCCCTGTGCTTGGCCAGGCCTCAGTATAAGCCACACCCTCTAAGGTTGTTTGCAATAATGATGTCAGTGACGGCATCAAACACTACCTGGATGTTTCCTGTGTCTGTGGCACAGGTCAGGTGACAGTAGATCTCCTTATTGGGGGAGCGGTTCTTACTCTCAAACTGAACCTGAATATATGCAGTAGCATCGTCGTAAGTATTAGCACCTGCAGACAGAGAGAGATGAAAGCATGAAGGAACAACATTCAACACTATTTGCTTATTTATTTGCTAGAAAGCTCTGCTTGAAAATGTATCGACAAGGACAATTTGAATAATTGGTGAATTGATCTACAGAAGTTTGCAACTGTCTTAATAATCATAACATCCTTTAAGTAATGTTTCTATCACAAATAGAAGAGTAGCTGTTTTCAGTCGCTCAAATGAATAGATTTATGTCTTATATCTGTTAATTATCTGAAGCACTGAATACCTTTGAGTTTTGGAGTGTCAAAACAAGTCATTTAAAGACATCACCATATACTTTAAGGAACTGGGATGGAGATTGTTCACTATTTTCTGAAATTGTATATATTAAACCAATAATTAAAAATGAAAATGATACTTATTTTGCGGCTCTGCTTGAAGCTCACCTGTGTATTCTGGAAAACAGATCGTCAGCGGTGACTTCTTGATCTTTTCACCAAACAGATCCTTCTTGTTGAGGAAGAGGATGATGGAGGTGTCGATGAAAAACTTGTTGTTACAGATGGAGTCAAAGAGCATGAGCGACTCATGCATGCGGTTCTGTGGGAACAATCAATATGTGGTTGTTGTGAGGAGGAGGATAAAAACACAGATACAACTGTACATCACGTTGTAAACAACAGCTGTTTACTTTTATTCGGCCAGGTTTTGCCTATATTGATACGAGACATTTTTTAACAAGGGAGACCTGGCCAAGAATAGCACAGCACGGATTAAACTATTATCAAATAAGGCATCAACTTATACTAAAATACTTTTATTTACAACTAAAAATAGTTTTTTTTTGTCTTTAGAACCATGCAGAAGTTGCAGAAAAACTCCAAAATCTGTCCTTCCTAGTTCATTTCCATGAAAAACAATTAGATCGTTACAAATGTACCCTTTTTATTGAATATCAACAAAAAGAACAAAGACATTATTTGGTTTTGACTAAAATCAGTCCTGAAGTAGGATCCCTCTACTGTTGCTCTGAACGGGGTTTCCCCCTCTCCGGGACATCTTCTTTATTCACATCAAGGCCCTCTTTCAAATCAAAGATAGTTTATAGTGACAGCTCGAAAAGTGAGTTGTAAAGATTGCAGAGCCCCCTGAGACTAATTGGGAATATGAACGTATGATCTTTAAATATATCGATGATCTTTAAATATATCGACTTGGGTGCAGAGTGGAACACTGAAGTCTTGCAATTCTTTGAACCCTATCAGGGAAAAAGTTAATTGGGAGAATGCATTGGCTTTTTCAATCTGTAACAATAAAACAGACATTTAACAGTTCAGTTCCTTCCCTTTTTGCAAGTTGTTTAAAGCAGCATCGTTTTGAATAAGTAAACAATTCTTTAATGACAAAATGAAGCTGGAAATAATCAAATGTAGCTTTTTTTGTTTTATGGTAACAAGGTACAAAAGTTAGGATGTCAATGCATCAAAGATCTTTCAATATTTTCTGTATCCTAAAACCAGGACCCCTTATATATCAGTGAAAGGCCCACAGTGAGCAGTGCACCGGAGGGATTTGTCTGATTAACTGAGTCACACTTACAGTTGTTTCATCTTCATGGAGCACCTGGTCATATCCACTCAGAGCAACGCAGAAGATAATGGCAGTCACGTCTTCAAAGCAGTGGATCCACTTCTTCCTCTCTGACCTCTGACCCCCCACGTCAAACAGCCTGGAAACAAGAGCAAGAAGTCAATTCAGACCTCAGAGCTGTAATCCCTGAACCTAATCATGCGGAACAACAAAGACTAAGAGGGCGTGATTCTTCATGCACGTTACCTGAAATGGAGGTTTTTGAAGGTGAAGTGGGTTTCGACGATGCCAGTGGTCTTCACTCGGGTTCTCAGGATGTCCTGCTCTGTGGGCTGATAGTCTGAAGCCCCGATCCGGTCTAGACTGTCCAGGTAGCTGAGAGCGAGAGGGACAAAGATCAGGTACAGTGTGGATTAGAAGAGTGGTGGTGTTTGTTTTTTTTGTACAAATATGGGTTCTTATTGTCCTTCAGCTCCACTCACTATTGAGCGGAGTCGTTGAGTTGGTATTCCCGGGCGCGGCTGAAGCACTCCTGCAGGCCAGAGTCGGTCCAAACACGCTTCATCGCAGTGAGAAGCTCCGCAGAGTACGGCTCTGTGTCCTCCATACGAGTGACTACATCGCACACCAGCTTAGCATCCGCCTGTAGGGACACATTTCATTCGATCAGGGAAAGAGGAACAACATTATACCAGTGGATTTTATTTTATTTAATCACAGTCTCATCGAGATCAGGATCACTTTTAACTTTAACAAAATTCATAAAAAATAACTCCCCTAGATTCAGATTGATTGAGTAGGAGATGAGTAGTTTATGGGTCATTTCATCTTGTATTACAATCTTTTTCTCTCTTTGGCGACACCTATGGCGATAAGCAGTAGGCTAATTGGCACAACGGTCTTTTAGCTTTTTTCTATTTTAAAATGTAAATGCTTTTTGATTTGAGCATTTTTGCTTTGTTTAATCTTCTAAAGTCAACATTTTGTCCTGTTTGTTCATTCATGGCAACCGTTTACTCACAATGCTAGCGGAGAAGAGCGAGTCAGTTAGATTAGCGCCTCCTTGTAGACATATCTCCCAGAATGTAATTTTTCTAATGCATGGGCCTTAATCAGTGGACTAGGTCTATCAATAATTGTGTAACTTCATTGGGAAACGATATCAATTCAAATATTTATGATTATAATACAAAATATTTACATTACCTTAAAGAATTTGAGGTTGTTTGGATCATACGTCAGAAATGTTCTAACTTTTGATAAAGCATACAATAGACACGATGTGCAGTACAGAATATTTCAATAGCCAAGAACAGACATGAAGGTGGACTTCATAAAAGACATTCATTGGTTTTTGTGAAGGTTATTATGGTCTAATATTGCAAAGATGTTTGGGAAAATGGTTGGCCTCCAAACAGATGTTGGGATTTGTATTTGAATAATAAAAACAACTACATAAGACCTGCTTTAGCAATAGGGCTCAGCAATATGAGGAAATATGTAAAGATGTTGAATACAGTGTATAACTTTTGATATTAAAAGAGTTACTAAAGTGCTGACTAGGTATAATACTAAAATACAAAAATTGCTTATTGACTTTAACATTTATTAAAAATGTAATTTTATTAATACAATTGAATATTGAACTTATCTCAAAATGCACCAATACAAGCACAATACTTCCACTGTAAAGAGCAATTTCCCAGAGATGCATTATGATTAATGATGTGTTTATTGCATAGGTTGACTTCGGGATGATGATAAATAAATGATATTTTGTGCAGCCCTATTTGGCGATAACACAATTCAACCCCTACCTTCAAATAAAATATTGGTTTCTCCCCAGTTTGTAGGTAAAAAAAGGGTCTGGGAGGTGAATATGA